>NC_072021.1:17961183-18278683 GCF_027791375.1 Indicator indicator | reverse complement strand
AAAAAGAAAAAGAAAAAGAAAAAGAAAAAGAAAAAGAAAAAGAAAAAGAAAAAGAAAAAGAAAAAGAAAAAGAAAAAGAAAAAGAAAAAAAAAAGAAAAAGAAAAAGAAAAAAAAGAAAAAGGGAAAAAACCAACCCCACACTTCTTTATCGATTGGTTTAAGTCTGTCTTCCAAGCTTTTTACCTCTCTTGGTTGCTGATCACCTCTTGAGATCCTGCATTAAGTATTTCAAAGCTAGGAAGTTGCCTAGAAAGAAGTGTTACACCAAAAGATGTGAAGCTGTTATTCCTCCTTTTTTGGATGCTGGACTTCATATGTGGTGGAAGGAAAGGATGTTAACTGGCCCACGCTGATTAACAACATGAGAATGGCTAGAAAGTTGTTAATACAATATGAGAGTGTTTATTTGCATTTCATTTTTATGCTGAGGTTCACAATCTCAATGGCATTCTTTATTGACATTTATTAATTTTAGTGGCTCTAATTCTTTAAGTTTATAATGGTAACATTAAAGCATCTGTTCTAAGTAATAGCACATTTCTGTGATTCATTTTTCCATATTAGGACATGACAGATACTGCTTATCTGCACATACTGAATGCCCTTGATGTAACTTCAAAGTACATCTCAAGTGCAACAGTACAGTATAAAGTACTCCAACAAGCAATTTCAATCACAAATCTCCCATGTGCTCCAAAAAAATTCCCTGCTCTTGTAATTACAATTTCTGTCCCCATTTTCAAAAGCCTAAGAGACTAATGAACTTTTGTTAAGTGCCCTAAATCTTCACTTGTTTGCCTGAAGCTGTTAATGGTGGGTCATATCCTTTCCACGCATGGAGTAGAGCACTGTTTCTAGAATTCTCCTATTGATTTCAACACTAGCATTATCCAAAGATTGCCACTGAAAATTTATCACTAATCATAGAATTTCCAACTCTCTCTTCATTGTGCCAAAAATAACATCTTGCAGTGGTGCTCATAAAGCTGTCAGTTTATCAAAGAGCAGCTAACAGCTGAAAAGCCAGGAGATGTTATTACCATACGTTGTACACAGAAGTTAAAAGTAATGTGTCATCTGGAAGGCAGAATGCATTCCACTCCAGCAGTGCCATCAGGAAGGGGTATGAAAATCCCTTAAATGAAATAGCACAGTCAACAGGCTTATTCAGCCAATCTCTAAGTATCATCAGTATCTTTTATTATTGCCGTTATTATTATAGCACATTGAGTATTTTTTTTCTTCCATTTGACAAAGAAAAATATAATAATGACTTTGTTTTTATTGGCTGGAGCCTATCTAGGTGTGACACAGAGAATATTTTACGATGAAAAACTAGTAAGAGACACAGCCGTTTTTGGCAAAGTTAAATTATGAAAGCAATTCTAGTAAACAATATTCATGAGTTAGAAACATGCTGCCACTGGAGAAAAAAAAAAAAAAGGCAGACAAAACACAGTCTCCCCTCCCTTTACTCTATAGGTAACAGACACATTGGTACAGATTTAGAGATTCAGGTGGTTATCGTAGGCAGACTTTGGGACCTGTCAAGTTAAGTGTTTCTCTGTCATTGTTCAAGCATTGTCTGAAACCGAGATTGGTCCCTTGAGATATATTGGAAAAGGAATGCAATTTTCCTCTGTTCCTACCTGAAATTGCTATCTCCTTTGTAGGGAGGGAGGAGATAAGTTAAGGAGAAAATAGATTTTGTTTTTAAAGTAGATGCTGATATCAAGTTCATCTAGAATTCACAAAGGTGTTAAAAAGAGAAAAGTAACTGATGTAGTTGCCAAGCTGCTCTCCGTGATATTTGAAAAGTCATGGCAGTCAGGTGAACTCCCTAGTGACTGGAAGAAAGGAAACACAAAGAATCAACCAGGTTGGAAAAGACCTCAGAGATCATCAAGTCCAACCTATAAACATTGCACCCATTTTTAAAAAAGGTAGAAAGGAGGACCCTGTGAACTACTGTCCTGTCAGCCTCACGTCTGTGCCAGGGAAGATCACAGGACAGGTACTCCTAGATGCCATGCTAAGGCACATAGAGGACAGGGAGGTGATTCAAGGTAGCCAGCATGGTTTTACTAGGGGCAAATGCTGCCTGACTATCCTAGTGGCTTTCTATGATAAAGTGACTATGTCAGTGGGTAAGGGAAGACCTGTGGGTGTGATCTATCTGGACTTCTGAAAGGCCTTTGACACGGTCCTCCACAATATCCTGCTCGCCAAGTTGGAGAGAGATGGATTTGATGGGTTGACTGTTCAGTGGACGAGGAATTGGATGGATGGTCACA
Organism: Indicator indicator; assembly: GCF_027791375.1. NCBI lineage: Eukaryota > Metazoa > Chordata > Aves > Piciformes > Indicatoridae > Indicator > Indicator indicator. Next base: position 18,276,388 of record NC_072021.1, on the reverse strand, counting down.
TCCAGAGGGTAGTGCTCAATGTCTCAAAGTTGAAATAAAGAGCAGTGACAAGTGGTGTGTCCCTCAGGCATCTGTACTGGGATCTATACTGTTTAATATTTTTATCAATGACATAGATGGAATGATCAAGTGCACCATCAGCAAGTTTGCAGATGACACCAAGCTGTGTGGTGTTGTCAATACACCAGAGGGACAGGATGTCATCCAGAGGGTCCTGGACAAGTTGGAGAGGTGGTGCCCAGGTGAACTTCATGAAGCTCAATAAGACCAAGTGCAGAGTTCTACACCTGGGCCAGAACAATCCTTGCTATCAATACAAACTTGGGGATGAGGTGATAGAGAGCAGCCCTGTAGAAAAGGACTTGGGGGTGCTGCTGGGTGAGAAGCTGGACATGAGCAGGCAGTGTGTGCTTGCAGCACAGGAGGCCAATCACATCCTGGGCTGCATCAAAAGATGCGTTGCCAGCAGATCCAGAGAGGCGATTCTGCCACTTTGCTCTGGTGAGACCTCACCTGGAGTACTGCATCCAAATCTGGAGCCCTCAGTACAAGAAGGACATGGACCTGATGGAGAGGGTCTAGAGGAGGACTTGAACATCTCTCCTATGAGAAAACTGGGGCTGTTTATTCTTGAGAGAAGAAGGCTGAGAGGGGATCTTACCAACGCCTATAAATATCTGACGGATGGGTGTCAGGATGAAGTTAGAACATAAGAGGTTCCACTTCAACATGAGAAAAAACTTCTTCATGATGAGGGTGATGGAGCCCTGAAGAAGGCTGACCAGAGAGGTTGTGATGTCTCCTTCTCTGGAGACTTTTAAGACCCACCTGGATGCATTCCTGTGTGGCCTGCCCTAGGTGATCCTACTTTGGCAAGGGGGTTGGGCTCAATGATCTCTAGAGGTCCCTTCCAACCCTTCTGTGATTCTGTGATTTGCAATATGCACTAAAAATGGAATTTTTGTTAAATTTTGTGTGCCTTTCAGATGTTCAAATCTACCCTCTTGCTTTCTTCCTGTCCAACTGAGTCACAATGTCACAAAGTATTACAAGGAGAGGCTGAGAGACCTGGAGCTCCTTGGTCTGCAGAAGACTGAGATCAAGGGGATCTTATCAATGCCTATAAATATCTAAAGTCAAGAGGATGGGGCCAGATTACTTCAGTGGTGCCCAGTGATAGGATAAGGTGAAACAGGCACAAACCAGAACACAGTTCCACCTAAACATAAAGAAAAACTTTACTTTGAGGCAGGTGGAGCACTGGAATAGGTTACCTGGAAAGGTGGTGGAGTCTCCTTCTCTGGACACTTTCAAAACCCACCTGGACACATTTCTGTGCCACCTGATGTGGGTGAGTCTGCTTTAGCAGGGTGATTGGACTAGATGATCCCCAGAGGTCACTTCAAACTCCTGTCATGCTGTGATTCCATGAAAATTAATGCTCAGTTACAAAAGCATATCTGTGGGCCCCACAAATTAAAAAAAAAATGCAGGAAATGATAGGGGTTTTGCTGAAGGCTTTTTTTTTTCTTGAAAGTAGTTAGACAAAAACACAGACAGCTATCTTCTGCTTCATAATATATAAATATGCAGTGTTATATTGAACAAAACAAAAAGAAATTAGTCATCAAGAAATTCCTCAGCAAGCATGTAATTAGAAACAGATTCCAAATCAAAATGCAGCCAGAAACTGCAGAAATCCACATTGAGAAGTAAACAGCTTGCACTTGCTTAAGAATAAATATTCTGCTATGCTACAGGAATTTCCAAATATGAGAAAAAAGGATGAGAAATACAGTTCATAGTACCTGTGCTGACATTGGTAATATCTAGGCTGATCTTAAAAAACTCAATCTGCATGTGTGTGTGTGTGTGTATGTGTGTGTGTGTGTGTGTGTGTGTTAAAGAACAGATGTATGAAAGAAGAATGATTTTCACTCATGTCAATCTGTGAAATTCTGACCTCTGTTTTCATCAGCACAACTTTCTGGCAGGCAACTAAGAGTCAGAGTCTTGCTGTGAGATCTACCAAATTCACTGTGACCCTAATTCATCTTATCTGATGTTGGCAAGTTAACTACAGCACTTTTACTAGGAGCACAGTCCCTCTACACTCCCTAGAAGATCTATAGAAAGTTGCAAATTAAAGTCAAGCATCTGAAAAAATTCTTCTGCTCAAACACAAAAGATGCCTCTGTTAGACTACAAAAATGCATGAAGGTAAACAAATTCCAGAACTTTGCTTGAACCAGGACAAAAATTCTAACCAGGAGACTGTGTTGTAGTTCTCCATAGGAATGAAGATGCTGGTAAGTACTTAGCATTGTGCCATCACATTTGCTTTTGATACATTTTCTCACTCTGTCTTTCTCCCTGATCATGGTGTTAATGAAAGAGGGACAGACTGGTGGCTGCAAAGAAAGGCTTATGCTGCAATTAAATCTGTTAAGTCTATAATAAACTCAAAATTCATCTTCAGCTTCTAGAATGAAGCAGTACAGAAGGGTCCTGATCTGTTGTATAGAGATCACACACATCTGCAAAGGCTTCTCAGGCAATCTGAAATCATCCTTTACTGTGTTTCTTTAAGCTTCACCCACTGATTTACTGAGGTCTTGACGTCTTACAAAGTTGTCTATCTCAAATTTGTGACTCTTGCCTATCTTCTTCCTGATTTGTGCAAGAAAATCACGAGCAACTAATGTCACTCCAAATCCATGCCCCAGCCAGAGGGAAATAATTTCCCATCTTCCATCAAACGCATCACAATCCACTGAACACTGAATAAACTTATCCTAGATTTATTTGCTATAGTTGAAAAAAGTACTGTGTCAGATATGCTACTTTTGAGAACACCCATTGGGAACTTTCAGGAAGGTCAACTTCAAGCCTTTCTGAGCAGTAAAATTAGAAGTAGTAAGGCAGACATAGCCTTTTTTGGATGCAAGGAAAGGCATGGAATTACATAAACCATGTTAATGATACTGGTTAATTAAATTCTTCTATCAACAGATAAAAGATTTTATTAGAGTCCTCCCAAATCCTTTTGCAGCATCTGCTATTGTCAAGTATAAAATACTGCTTTTCACCTGAGAAGCACATACAGGATCCAGAATAATACATTAAAGTGGCTTGACATCTTCCCAGTGAGTTGAGGGAGAAACTGCATTTCCATTTGTCTGCTACTCTAATCAGTAGCTAGTTGAAATGGACAAGAAGCGACAACTTCAGACTCAGAAATATGGAAAGGACAAACTGTTCTCATTGCAACTCCATATCACCATTAACAAAACGGTCCAGTGTGGTTTATTCCATTGATATATTTTACACAATGGACATCTGATCTGCCTCTACTTTCATTCATTTCCCAGGAAGAGTGCTTTCTTTTGGATTTTCTACTTTTCTTTCTCTAGGTTGAGGTCTTATATACTAAAGCATATTGAAGAAGCACAGCTGGAAAAGAAAGGGTCTGAGACCTGCAAAGGGATCTGTCTGGAACAGATTAGGTAACCCCTTCAACCATGTGCCAAATGGCTTAACTCAAAGGAAATGGCATTAGCATTTGAAGTTTGATACCTCCCCTCACTAGTAGTAGGAATACCCTAGAGACACTGATTCCTGCCACTTCGTCTTCACTGACGGAGGTCTTCCTGGGGCTGTTGCTATAGGAATACAGATTGCATCTTCATTGGCTCTTCACGAAGTGTGAACCTTTTTACTCTTATCTCACAACTCTTGAAAGAGTCTTCATGTCCCACCACAAGAACAACACCAAAAGAACAAAAGAGGAACAAGGCTCTTGCTTTACTTTGCTTCTTTGAAAATCTTAGCTCGGGTTCTACTTTCCTCTAATTTCTGCAGTGTGTATTTTTTCATTGCCAACAGCTAAACAAAAGCCTTTATGTTTCCACAACTGTATTTTTTTGTTGCCTTTAAATATTGAAGTTTTTCCTCTCCATCCCTTGTCCCCTCCCCTTTTTCATGAAGCTCTAACATCCACCTGCATGTACACACAAGGCATTAACACGTTACCTAATCACAATTTTTAACAGGCTATTACAGCCTTAATACAAGTTTCTCAGGTTCCCTGTGAAATCTCCATTATTAAGCAGATACATTCACAAGGATGTTAGATACACAGTTTTAAGAATGAATTTAAGAATCAGATGAATGTTAGGAAGGTTAACATCCATGAAATGCTTACTAGGCATGTTGATGAGCTGGGTCAAAAACGGAGTTCCAAGTGTGTTTTGCAGATAGGAAACTAGATCATTTCTAAGTGTTGCCTTTAGCAGCTGGTTTACTCTGCCCTACAAACCAGGATTCTGGGCTATCCAAAACCTCTGCTGATCAGGTGATAAAGCTTTGACAATTGTGAACATGAGCTTTGTACACCTCAGATATTCATGCTCCAGTGTGCTGCCTACACAAGGGTCCTTCTGGGTTGATTTACAATAATGTATTTCCTAAGAGTAACTAGTCATCAAAGAACCATGGAATCATAAAATCAAATCATAGATTCATAGAATGGTTTGGATTGGAAGAGACTTTAAAGTTCATCTAGTCTTACCCCTCTTTCCTGGCCAGGAATATCTTCCATGAGACCAGGTTGCTCAAAGATCCATCAAACCTAGCACTGGACATTTCCAGGCATGGGATGTCCACAGCTTCTCTAGGGAACCTGTTCCAGTGTCACACCACACTCAAAGAAAATAATTTCTTCCTAATATCTGATCTAAATCTGCCCTCTTTCAGTTCCTTAGTCAGGGAAGGTTAGAAACATGACACTTGTTCCAGTGAGAAGCTTATACCCTTTTAGTAATAAAAAATTATAATAAAATAATAGCAGCAAAAAAGAATTTTCACCCATATCTTCAGTGGTTTTCTAGATGTCTCCCTGCCTTTATGCAGCAGTTTTGCTTTATTATTCACATTGTACATGGAGTAGTAGTTTCTTCACTGAGGATTTGTCTTATGAGTGGAGCTAAGGATAAGTTTACATCTTCTCCAATTATAAGAGGGCCATTAAGTTCAGATAATGTGAGATATAAATTTAAGTGGAATTCTAGGGAAATCATAATTAAGTGCAGAGACATTACAGGAGTTTAATGACTGAGACTTAATTTCAGTTTTCAGGATTATAAATTGAAAATCCTTATCTAGCTCATCTTCTTTTTTTCCTAATTAATTGGAAATTTATTTCCAAGCAATTAAGGCTGAGATTCTTTTCAGTCCCCAAGTGTTTGTGAGCTATATACTAATGTTCTCTACCTTGGTTTCAAAAGTCTGTCCTGCTAATTTCTTTGAGCTCTTTCTGATAACATAAAAATGTGTGTTTTTTATACAAAAAACCACACATTCACTTTGATTTAGCTATTCTGTGGAAAATTAAGGTGCTCAGGACATAGAACTGTAGCATTTCATGAATGCTGACAGATTTGAAAGATAATCCCCCACAAAACTGCACAGAAGAAACAAAATTTAAAAGCAGCATCATTCTGAAAGTCTCTTTTAAAAATGGCTTGCTTAGATACTCTTTTCTAGTGTGTGCTGGGTTTGTGTCTAGGAGGACAACCTAGTCTAGTGGAGGGTGTCCCTGCCCATGGCAGGGGGGTTGGAGCTAGATGATCCTTGGGGCCCCTTCCAACCCTGACAATTCTGTGATTGTCTCATTCTGTGATTTTCGTAGCAGAGGAGGGGGGCTATTGATGTGGCTCCTGTAAGAAGCTTCATGAAGTTCCCTCAGGCTTCAAGGTAGATCTACCTCTGGCTAAAGCTGAGACGATTAGTGCCTCTGTGATAACATATTTAAGAAGGGAAAACCTATTGGGCAGGTTCTTTTGTTGGGAATTCTTTGTCTTGGAAAGTATTGGGACATGGGAGGGAAAACCATGGAGACACTCAGGTCTGTGAGGAAGAAGGTAAGAAGGCACAGGGGAGCCTTGATTTCTCTGAGGCCCACAGTGAGATGGCAGGCTAAGCCTTTGCAGCCCTGTGGAGGACACCATGCTGAAGCAGGAGACTGATCCCAAAGGTGGCTATGACTCTGAGAGAAGCCCATGATGAAGCAGTTTATTTCTGTGAGAACCACAGCCCATGGAAGAGACCTATGCAGGTAGGACAAGTTCATGGAAGACTGCCTCCCATGGGAGTGACACCGTGTTGCTGCAGCAGAGTACTGTGAGGAGTTTTCCTCCTGAAGAAGGAAGGAGAAGCAGGATCAACATGGAACGTACTAGGACATCTACCCCCCAGGGAAGAAAGTAGGGCTGGGGGAAATTTCTTTTAGGATCCAGTTGCATTTATCACTGTCCTACTCTGATACAATTGATAAATTGGTGGTGATACCATTTAAATTAAATTGATTTTATTTCCCTCAAGCTAAGTCTGTCTATTGTTTGTGACCATGATTGGTGAGTGAGTCTTCTCTGTCCTTTTTCTCAGCCCTTGAGCTTTTTGAAGCGTTTTTCTCCTTTATGTCCCACTGGAGGGAGGTAGGAGTGAGCTTTGTTGTTTATGGTGCTTTGTTGCCAATTGGGTGGCTCAAACCACAGCAGGTGTTTTATGGATTCTAAGACATATGATCTCAGCAAGTAAAACTGTCCCACTTCTAAGTACTTGAGCTGTGTCTCATTTCATTTGACTCTAGCCATACACATGCTATGTGTCTATCCTAAATCAGTCATCTTCGTTCTCAAGTGAGGAGTGACATCTCCAAGTAAGGAAAGCTGAGCCCTTTCAATGCAATTAGCTTATTTCATTTCATATCTTGATGGCAGAGGAACGATTCTACGTGCCAAACCTCTACAGTGTCTGAGTGATAAGGTGTGATATCTAGTGGGTTGGTACATCTATGCAGGAACTCAGCTGTCATTTTTCCAGTTTGGCACCCTCTAAGGAAAGCCAACCTTCTCCTTCCCAAAGCTCTTTACACCACCGCACTGAAGTGCTTAGTGTTCCATTTGCTCTTACTTCTAACAAGAAACACCCCCAAATATGCCCTGGGAGCCTGAGTCAGAAGCAACTCTGATCAAAAAATCCAGGCTTGACACAGAGCTTCTTGGTTCTAAGTGGCTGTGACTGAATCAAGAAAAGCACACTATGTCAGCTTGGTTCTCCTTCTCCCATCACTGTAACTCTGCCATGGTTTAGGGCAAGTCTTTCACTTACAGAGAATGCAGAGTATGAGAAGAAAACAACCATCTTCAAGTTCAGGGTGCCAAGTTCACATGCACTGTCTTTGTTTGTCAAACCAGCTTAAGAAATTTCTGCCTTCACCATCCTTCGGTATGGTTCCCACTGCAGTTCAGTACTTGACTCTGTCTCATTTGTACTGATAAATGTTGAACTGTTCTTAAACCAGAGTGCTGGCACAGCATTGAGCTGGTCTTAAACTAGAATTCTGGCTCAAGACAGCTTAGTAATAAAAACATTCCAGAAGTTCATGAAATCTTTTAGGTTTCTTTAAAAAATGATTTGATATTCTACTTTACTACACAGCACCACCAGAGTTTTTTGTTTTAGTACAGGTGAAGAGGCAATGGTAGAAATATTTCTCTTGGTAGAAATAAACATTGGGGAACAAAAAGTTCTTAAGGTAATTTACAGCCAAATAAATATCAATGGAATAATACCCTAATCAATACTATTTTCAGAACTGAGCTGGTGCCCCCTTTGTATTTGGGATCTATCAAAACTAAAAAAGAGGAAGGTGAGAAAAATAATGAGGTTCTAGATCAATAGCTTCAAATATGATGCAGCAAAAATAAAGTGAAAATTAAGTTCTGCTTTAAAGTAATGAACTGAGTGATTTAGAAGATTAGCAGGAGGAAATGTGCTTCACATCTAAATGACCAGTTCTGCTGAGAAAAGACAAGCTGGGCTGCAGTGGATGAGCATTTACATCTATAGTGTCACTGTCTAAAAAGTCAACCATTTAAAAACAAACAAAAATTATCCTGAGTCAGTCTCAAAGGCAAAAAAAAAAAAATCAGCATTCAATGAAATGTCCAGGAAAGTGTCTTCTGTGGCAGCTTAGACTCAAAATGCTTGGGTTTTTTAGCTTCAGATGACACACAGTTTGTTGGCCATGACATTGACTCATGCTTTCTGTGTCTCAGGTCCTTCTTTGTGTAAGCTGTGATTCCTGGATGAACCAGGAGTACACTAAAGTGACATTTCAGCATGTAAATATTTCCAGGGTTTCATCAAAATTTCAAAATCTGCCATGGGAAAATCTGATTTGTTTCCTTAAACATATTTATATCTTTTTCTTGAAAGAAAGAGTTTTTTTTCAGACAGATGAAATGCCAGTTGAGAAATCGGACACAAAGCAAGTTATGGGGCCTGGATCTTCTTGTAGAGGTGGCTGTTCACATGGTCACAACATGAAGACATTAATCTTGATTCCATTTTAACTGGTATTTGAATAAACAAAAGATTCAGTGTCATGGTCATTAAATTTCTGCCTGGAAAGTAACACAGGAAAAATGCAGAATAAATAGCTATCTGCTGCTGTCTTTGCAAGCAGGATAGAGGCAAACTGTGGGTCTGATATGTCATGTCTTTCATTCTTTACTAAATTTCCAAGGTTAAGAGAAAAAATTATCATCAAATACAACTGTTATGTGCTATTGGCCTCCCTTTCAGTATGCTCATGTAAGGAACACCTTTTTTTTTCCTCAGGCCTTATTCCTTCCTTCAGCTCAATCAGATGCATCTTTCTGAGGCCAAGCTCCTTGGTACAAATAAGTGTTCTTCCCATAAGTGGCTTTAAACAAAAGCTTTTTCTAAAGAATCGTCTTTCTGAAAATCTGCATCTCAGACTTTTGTGAAATTTTCTTTTATAAATATAGGCTTTAGTCTTTTATCATCACAGCTATTATTAAAACACCTTGGACTGAGACCTGACATATCAGTTACAGGAATTAAGACTCTTCACTTTGAGTCATAATTGGTCTCATTTGTTTTTTTCTGGCTGTTTTCTTGTTTCATTTGAGAAGTACAAGTAAATTCCAAATTTAACTAGATTTTCCTCTTTATGTGCTCCTCTCTTTGGCTTCTGTGGGTTACTCAAATGATCAGTCTTCCCTCTTAATTAGGAACAATCTATAATAGTGTTATTAATACTAGCTAGGAGTTCCAATGATGGCTCGCTACATCATTTTACTCTGTCTTGAAATATGGCTATAAATATGTTCATGGGTAGAAATATGATCAAGATTTCCCAATGGGTTATAAGGTAAGAAATAGCAGATGGATTTGAAAAGGAGAACACAAAGCAATAATTACAGTTACAATTGCAACAGTATTTTAAAATTCTCTTTAAACATAAAGTAACTAATCTGTATTTTTTTATATATTTAGTATCATTTTCATTTACCACTGGTGAAAGGTTATAGACTCCATCAAGTAAATCATCAACTGATTTAAATTAGTATAACTCCACAGATACTGGCAAAATTTAACAGCTTAACTTCTGAAGATCTACACCTTCACTTTTTATTAAGATTTTGTGCTATTATAGACTGCCAGAGTCTGTGATTTTTTTAACTTTTAGAGTCATCACAGTTGTTTATTATTGTTGTTGTTGTTGTTATTGTTAATGTTGCTATTAATATTGGTATTAATTATTTATTTCAGGAACTACAGGAATTATTAAAAGAGAGCTACTGACTCACAGACTTCTACAGCAACAACTGAGTAGCACTGTCCACCTCTTCATTACTGAGCCTTCCTGGGGACAGCAGCAGAATATGTGTGAATTCTATTTTTCTTCAGAGCAAGCCTGTTTCAATTTGCACTGACATTCACTTGGAGAGTTCATGTGACCATTTCCATGTGTTACCTGAGGGAATATAGCAATCATCTGAGGGTCAACTCCAGAAAACTATTGCTGATGATCCAGAGGTGAAAAAAAGTACTGACTATGCATTTAGGAAAGGTATAATAGCCACCTTTACACAGAGAACAAAACACACAAAAAGGACAACACTGATATGTCATGTAAATGCAAATGTGAAGACATAAACAACTTGTAAGAAGGAAATGCACCTGAGGAGGTGCAGTTGATCAGTATGTCCTTCTCTGAGAAGAGAACTGAACACCATTTGCATTGCGTTAAGTCCTGGGGAGGCATACTGAGAATTTCCATGCAGAAGGCTTTGTCAAAAAAGTTTCAATGGAAGCCAGCTAATATCACCAATACCAGATATTCTAATGAAAGTTAGGCAAGCTCTTTGAAAGCAAAATCTGAACTCATAAGTCTTCTTAGTGGAAGAGCTCAGAGATTCAGTCAGGCACCTGCCAATCTGTTCACTCATATCATCAAATTAACACCTCTTCATCACATGTATGTTTTATCCCCTCGTGGAATCTGTTTCTTGTTTTGTTTATGAATTTCAGTGAATCTAGGGGAGTTTATTTTGGTGGAGATTTTTTGTTGTATGTTTGTTTTTAATAAAACTAATCTTTGAATTACACCAAGGCTCTTTGACGTTACTTACAGCTCTCAGGTTTTAGGCTACAAATATTTTCCTTCAGCTATTGATGATGATTCAGTGACTTCATTTTAGATAATCACAGCAAGTACAGGCAAATGACATTTAGCTCTATTATTTGCAGTTATACAGATTCTAAACATAGCATTTCACAACACATCAGTATGTTGTAATTTCTGTTTTTATTTTATGGATTGTTTAAATTAATCTCGAGGCTTGAGTCAGTTGCTTATTCAAAGGTATAAGGTGTTATTTGCAACACCTACAGACAAGTGAGACATCTTCACAGGGCTGGCAGCTATTGCACAGAACCTAAGGGATGGTAGTGATCATCTGGAGCAGCACCTGGGAACTGCACACGAAAAGGCACTAGCCACCTATCCATTCTGGGCATCTTTATCCTGCCCTTACCAGGTGAGATTCAGTTTAAAATTAAGACTTTCTGTTGTGTGTCTACAAATAGATGTTGAACTCTGCTTTTTGTGTCTAAGACACAATATTCAGACACTCTCAGGTAGGTATGTTGGCATTTAAGATAGCACAAGCATATGGGCTGGCAGTTACAACACGAGACTGATGAGATACTCAGACTCTCCTGGATCAATGATTAGAGAAGAGGAAAGATGCCCCACTACATCTCAGATGGCAATAGATGCCCATGTTTAGGAGATTGAACAGGGCCGATACATCACCATTAACTACACTAAGAACCCAGTGGACATTAGGAAGTAGATTTTTAAATGTGCTTGTCTTAGATTGGGTCCTGATCTCACCCACAATATTTGGAAACAAGACGAATACTGCTTACATAAGGTGTGTTAAAAAGAACATGCAAGGTTCTCTGCACTTACCCAGCGTATTCTCCCTCTAAAGTAATAACAGCCAAAACTTTTCCATTCTCTAAGACCACTTGTGGTAGGCTGACACCAGTCAACAGCCAAATACTGACCCTGACTTTCCCTCACTCCCATTTCTGAGCGGATGGAAGAAGGGAAATTGAAGGAAGGCAAAAAAAAAAAAAATGTGGATCAAGATAATGACAGTTTAATAAGAAAAATGAAAGCTGTGTATGCAAGTGAAGCTAAAATAGGAATTAATTCACTACTTCCCATCAACAGGCAGATGTCCAGCCATTTCCTGAGAAGGGAATCAGCACACATACCAGCTGCTTGGAAAGACATATGCCATAACTCTGAAATTCCTGTTTCCTCCTCCTTTCACTGAGTTTTATTGCTGAGGATGATGCCATATGTTACGGAATAACTCTTTGATCAGTTTGAATCACCTCTCCCAGATATGTTCGCTCCCAGCTTTTTGCTCATGCCCAACCTGCTTGCTGGAGTTTGGGGAAAGTGAGAGAGAAAACCTTGATGCTGTGCAAGAGCTGCTCAGAAATAGCCAATACTCTGCCATGTCGTCCACCCTGGTTTAACCACAAATGCAAAGCACAGCACCATAAGGGCTGCTATGAAGGAAGTTGACTCAGAAACTTCATCCCAGCCATATCCAGTACATCATTCTCCCAAGTAGGTAGTGAAAGGCTATGCAGATTTTCTTCTGGGTGACATCTGTACAACTCTACAGCTAACTGCAATTTTTCCACTGCCATTCTTTCCTATAACATTGTTCTGATTCTTCAAGGTCCTTGTCACTTCTAGGACACATTATAATAGATCACTCTATTTTGTAGAACAGAGTTGGCCTACAGCCAAATGTAAGAAAGGGTGCAAGTGTTTCAGCCAGGGAGGTGGGAGAGAAAGAGTGGGGATTTCAAGAATGAGATGACAGACCTCCAGCACCAAATATCTCACCAACCCACCATCACCAAGCCTGGTGCTGTGTTTAAGTTGTATTGACTGGGAATCAGTATTTTCTAATTATGCTATACATTTCATGTATACCCTTTCCAGATTTCATAACCTGAATGTAAATTTTATATGAGGTACAGAACACAAATGTTGATTTTGTAAATCTGAAGTAGTCTCCAAGTTTAGTTTAGCTGATCATAGTTTAGTGTAACAGAACTTTTTGCAAAAATTTAAACTCCAGTCCTACACCAGTACTGTCAGGAACCAATTTGTTATTGGATGGTCTGAGTGCACTTTGGTAGGGCAGACATCTTGTCTGGATGATTAAACCACACCTGGGCATACCTAAAATACAATTTAACTAGAGACTGTAGCAAGATCAGGAACTAGAGCTTTTTACCACAGCAACAACTTCCTTAAAGCTTTTGGAAAAGTATTTATCACTAGGGAGTTAACAAATAATAATCATCTTTATCTACTACATACTGACAAACTTGTCACTTATCAGTTAAATCAAGTAAATTATTTCTTCTTTCAAGATTAAAGGGGCAGTTTATATTTCCTTATGAATGCAAAGTAGACTACTAGGTTGAATGTTGTGACCTAGTATCACATCACACATTAGAAACTGGGGAAATTAAAATTGGATTACCCAGCACCCTCTCTTGAACTGAGCTTTTCTGGCACAAGATTCCTGTTAATATTTCACTTCTAATATATCTTCTATGTCAAAGGCGCTAAAAAGAAAGGGAAAAAGTCAAAAAACATTAAAAAAAAAGAAAAAAACAAAACAAGCAGAAAATGAGTTTATACTGAATTTGTGTAACCAACAGTGACTGCTATCAAATCACAGCCTAAGTAATACATTGTTCAGCAGCACAGAGACTGTACTGTTTAGGAGTTTATGTATACAGAGTAAAATCTCCTGCCTCTTTCTTAGCTCCCTGTTTGGAATACAAATGAATAGGTGGAAACTGTATCACGTAAAGACAACAACCAAGAGCAATTATGGACACTTTGGTATAGGAAAAATGGTGAAACAAAGGAAGATGGCTTAAAGAGACTGAATGGCTATTGTATGTCTGTCTAATTTTGAGAGGATGATGTATCTAAATTTAAGGTAGCAATGTGAACCCAAAGCATGTGGGTGAAGAGATCTGCAGGGTTCATACCTGCTTTCAGAGCAGCCCCCTAAAGGGAAATTCCATCTTCAAGCATACTGTAATACTGCCCTTCAGACTGGGAGAGGAAGGGCACTTTAATAAGAAAGACAACACCTAGCATTGCCTTCTTCCTCCACATATTAACTTTATCACTGTTAAGCTGCCTGTTTATACAGAAAAGTCTTAGTGCAGTTCTAAGTCCTGATTCAGTCTTCCCAAAGTTGCCAGCTACCACACTGCACTGCTGGCACTGGCCATAACAGGCAAGAAATTTGCTAGCTGACTACACAAGAAGGGCAGATGTTGGGTGAGAGATGAAGTGACTCACCAGAGTCAAACACACACAAGGATCCAGAGTGCTATGCCAGCTTCCCCTGTAGTATCCTACCTGCTGAGCTCATTATAGCTTGATGCAGAATTTGGACTCTAAATTGAATAATCTTAGCAGCACAAAAGTATCTTAGTTTACTGTGAAAACTCTATTAAATATAGGAATGGTAACACCGTAGTTTATTAATTGTGACATGAATGCATGGGAACTGCAGCAACTTAGCAATTTGGAAAGAAGCAAGCCCAAAAACTCTTGTAAGTATGGTAAACTGAACCAAGAGGAACTTTATAAACTAGATCTTTTCTGTCTCATGCATTAATCACAAATAATCAAGAAAATCTAGATCCAGGGGGAACTGGTAGTCACATATGAGTGATAATTTATACGTGTTGTTTATAATAACAGCAGTAATAATAGTATTGCTACTACTATAGATAATAGTAACATCTAGTCCTTACATCTAAAATCTAGTCCTCATGTCAGTGAGTGCAACTCCAGCAGAGTCACTGAACTGTGCCAATGGATTTGCCCATTTTACTTCAATACTCTGAAAGGGACATATTTTTCCTTACAAAAATGAGTGGATACTAAGCTGAGTAAAAAGACACTGCTGTTTTTCAGGTTAATTGTTTTGTATCCTGGCATTTTCTCCTTTTAGAAAAATAAAGTCAGAAAACAAAATAAATTGAAGACATTTGGCTCATTTCCAACACATATTGACAATCCACCCATGCAAATACTTATGCACAAATGCTGTTCAACCTGGACGTGACCACTGGCATGCACTGAATGCCAATATCAGAGCAAAGACACTTTCTCAAATATCTGTTTTTTGGGTAGAACAGTGTCAAAGCACTCCTAGCTAGAGGTTTATCTTGTAATGAAGATTCAGGTACATAAGTTAATATTTTACACCAACTTTATTTCAAAACTGACATTCTGAAGAGGAAAAAACATAAAATTCTTAAGAGCATAACCTGATAATAAGTCAACACTGACATTTAAATTAATTGACTTTATTTTTTTTTAAACGTTTACTGTAAAAGTCATGATGGTAATCATTTGTCTTATACTATCTCCTTCTGATTTTGCTTATGCAAAGGCAGAAATGGAAGACTTAATTTGCCAAGTTTTAAGGCATTCAGAAGCAATTTACATACTGAAGGTGTCTATCAAGAAGAAAATCCATTATATTTCTTGCAATTAATATATTCTGATAAGACTGCAGTATGCAGCACTGATGTGAAAGCAATGTAAAGCAAATGTCAGAACCAGATAACAGAGTCTAAACAAACTTTGATTACCAATGAAATCCTCAAAACTGCTAAGGGTACAATTGCATTCTAACTAACAGATTTTTCAAATGGATAATAAGAAAAAAGGGGAAGTTAATTTTTTTCAGAATAGTAACACGTAAATATGAGATCGATTTTTTCACAACCAGTATTTATAATTTGGGTGATCTACCAAGTATAAATACCATGGCTGTTTGTAGTTTCATGGTTAAGACTGGGTTTTTCACCTAGGGATACATCTGTGAGAATGTGACTACTTTGTTATGTATAAATAAAGGAGTTTACATCATTGGCAAAAGGTAAGCCATAGAGAGGGTATGGTGATTGCCTTCAGCACTCATGCAGCATCCAAAGAAGCATATACAGGTGTATAATCTCTGGGTTGCAGAGAGGCCCTGCTTCTGTGGGGCTGAATGAGATAAGACAGTAAGAAATCATATGATGTTACCCGGAGGTTCCTTAAGCAAAACAAAAAATAATACTTCTTACAACAACTCAAGTTCCCCTATCTGTGACAGGACAGATTTCAAGAAGGATCTCTAAACTTACACTTAGTCAGAAAGGATTGAGATGTAGTCTGTCTGCTATTTCTTTTTTGAAATTGCAGTGAATAGAAGTTATTGAAAGTGAGCTGTGTGCACACTCTTCAATCAAATATACTTGAAAGATGAAGAACTAAAAGCTAGTGGCTGTAAGCTCACCTGGCGTGATGGATTCATGCTATCTGCAGTGCTGCTCACTGTTTCACAAAAAAAAACAGTTCTGTGGGGATCCAGATATTGATGTAAATAAATATTAAAAAAAAAAAAGAAGGAATGAAAACTGTAAAAGACTGGAATCGTTTATTTTTGCAAGAAGGTGTGGGAGACACAACAAACAGTTCAGAACAGAGAGGGGAGTTGAAATTAGAGGAAACAATACTACTCAAAGAAGGAAGCACATTCCTAACTGGACTATGAAACTCCTTGATTCTATTGAAGTAAGATTGTATCAGGAGTCAGAAAGCAGAAGGATATTTCAGTGATCATCAGAATAATCATAGAATTGCCTGGTTGGAAAAGACCTTAAGATCATTGAATCCAACTATAACTGGACATCTCCCTGTACAAAATTGTTAAATCAGGACCCTAAGCACCTCATCCAAATGTCTTTTAAACACTTCCAGGGATGTCCACTCCACCACCTCCCTGGGTAGTCTGTTCCAGTGCCCAATGACCCTTTCAGTGAAGAGTTTTTTCGTAATATCCAACCAAACGTCCCCTGGTGCAATCTAATTCCATTTCCCCTCACCCTAACACTTGTTCCCTTGGAGAAGAGGCAAGGCCCTAGCTTGATACAAACTCCTTTCAGGTAGTTGTAGAGAGTGATGAGGTCTCCCCAAAGCATCTTCCTCTCCAGCCTGAACAATCCCAGCTCCCTCAGATGCTCCTCTGTTCACAACCCCTCACCAGCCCCATTTCCCTTTTGTGGACACGCTCCAACATATTGCTAATTATTAACTAGATTAATATTTTATGCTGATTGTAAACTATTTATTCTGTAATGGATTATTGTTAGCCTTTCATTTGCCTTTCAAAATGTCTGACACCTCCTGTTATTCTCACCAGAAGTGAACAAGATCACAGGTAAACATACATCTTTTCAGTAAAGACTTTGGAATTACCTTTCAAGTTTTCCATGGAAATAAAACTAAACTCCCCATGGGAAACATGGTGCCCATTATAACTGAGACAGCAGGTGTTTAAAATTGTTCCTGCTGAGCACAGTACAGCATTAAAATTTTGCTATGTTGAGAGAAGTATAAGAACATATTTTGCTGAATAGTGAGCCAATATGATAAACTGAGACATTTTCTAATTATCCTGAAGAGAATACAAGCAACAGCTCCTTCCTAAACCTCATTTGAAGGCTGCACTGAATATTTCTTGATGATCAAGTTATTTTTAAATGTAGTAGAAGGCAAGTTTTAATTTCTCTCAATGTGCTCAAGGATAGATGACAATATGAAAATATAGGGAGAATTGCTGGCAACCACAAATGTAATTAGCTTCCAGAAAGGTTAGTGGGTTTTTTTCTTTCTTATTCCCTAATGAAAAGGAACTAATCAGAAAAAAAGTAGTTATGTGACTGTGTTCAAAGTGTTTTGAATTTTGGCTAAGTCAAACACAAGGTAGAAATATGTTTCATAGACAGAGTGTGGGTAATATGTCCTGAGGGGTTAGCACAGTTATTCTTTCAGTAAGTAAGGTCAAATTATGAGTGAGGCAGGAATATTTAACATAAAAATAGCATTAATAATTCATGTGGCAAACCAAGTGATAGAATGATAAGATACAGTGATGGGGGGGGGGGGGGGGGGGGGGGGACCAAACAACAAAAAAACAACAACCACCAACCAACCAATAACAAAATCCAGCTACTAGCCAGAGGCAATGGAAGCATAAGCTGATATAAACCAAAAAGCCAGTAGGATGGAGAAGTGAATATACCACTTAATATTTCTCTTATAAATGCCCACACAGATTCAACCTTACAAAATGACAGAGATTCTGATTTCTATTATTTGCTTGCTGGTTATCTCAAGCCAAAGTGACTCAGTGCAGAACCTCACATCGTATCTCACCAGACAACTACATGTTGTTTATCTTCACTTCAGCGTAATAAAGAGAAACAAAGGTCTTGGGATAAGTAAATACAGTAGTCCCATGTCAGAAAGAGCATGGACAAAGCACTTCAGGTCTGCAAAAGAAGGATTTTGCTATCCTGGCCTTAGAGAGGGATGCATAGGAGGAGTTTTTATTTCTGAAACTTTCTCAAAAGCCTGTAAGTCTTGAAAGAGCTGAGTGAGCTGGCATCTAACTAATGTTGTGCCTGTCTGGGGTACAGAAACTACACCTTTTCTCAGCTTAAGATTCCCAGGAAGCACTAGGAATACTCACAGTATTCCTGAAACCAGAGTCCTCACAACAAGCTGGTTTTGAGCTGACTCTGGACAACATACAAATGCAGAGCAACAGGCCATTGTGATAACCTCAAAACAGCACATCAAAAGATCAAAGTAATGGGAGGAAAGCCACTAACAGCTGTTGGAAGGTGAGAGCATTCACCTGGAATGTTTCCAGGGATGAAGAGTCTATCACCTGTCTAGGT
The DNA here is from genome assembly GCF_027791375.1 of Indicator indicator. NCBI lineage: Eukaryota > Metazoa > Chordata > Aves > Piciformes > Indicatoridae > Indicator > Indicator indicator. The sequence goes on along the minus strand of NC_072021.1, from coordinate 18,258,142 downwards.
AACCTGTTCCAGTGTTTCACCACCACCACTGTAAACAATATCTTCCTTCTATCTAATCTAAATCGACCTGCTTTTAGTTTAAAACCATTACTAGATGTCTAGAATCACCTCCTTGTCCTCCATCTACCTTAACATTGCTTCTAAGAGGATCTGTTCGATGATCTGATGATTTTCCCAGTCACAGAGTTCACTGACAGGTCAATAGTTGCCATAGTTCCCAGGGTCATCCTTTCTCCTTTTTAATTTTTTTTTTTAAATGGGTGCTTTATTTCCTTTTTTCCAGTCACCAGGGACCTCAACTGAGTGCCATGACTTTTCGAATATCATGGAGACCTTTCATTTTGTGGCTCTGGAATCCTGCTACAAAAGGCAAGTCCTTGACTTACATTCTTGCTTCACAAAATATTTAAAATCAGACTAATTTAGAGTGGAAGACACCTCTGGAGATCATCTAGTTAGGCCCTCTGTTAAAGCAAGATTGGCTACCTCCAGGTGTCCGTTATATCAGGTCCTTTTCCATCTGAGCTGCCACAGTCTTCAGGGATGGAGAGTGCACAGTCTCTGTGGGTAACCTAAGAAGCATTTGTGTGTGTGAATCATTTTAACTTGTAACTAACTGGAATTTCTCATGTGACACCTGCAAGTATTAACCCTTTTTCCTTGCTGTGCACCTCTGAGCTGTGCTCATGCAGCCCAGGCCATTTGAAAATGTTATCTTACCAGCCACAGTATCAGCCCCCAAGGAGCAGCACTCATAATTGCTTCTGAGTAAACTCTGAGTTGTTGACCACTACCACTGAGCCTGACAATCCAGTTAATTTAATACCCGTCATGCAGTGTACCCATCAGGTGCGTATATCCGGATTGCAGCTGCAAGGGTACTAAAGGAACTGTCTTAAAAGCTTTCCTAAAGTCAATGTAAATTATTTAACTCTCACCCTTCCTGTGTCCTGACAGAGACTGCCATTTCATCATGGAAAGTAATCAGACTGGGCAAGCATGATTTACCTTGATTTATTACCAATGATTTATCCAGACTCTGGGTTGCAAATCATCTTGTCCCTCATGTACCTGGAAATGGCTTCTGTGTATAATACCTTTTTATCAAGAAGTCCTGGAAAGTAGCTACTGTGGCAAGCTCTGGGGATGCAGCTGTTAGTCATGTATTGCAGCTACAAGAAGAAGATTTCACGCTCTTCACCATGGCAGAGATAAGAATTTCATATAAAATGGAATACCTTCCAAGAAGGGGCAAGGTGTAGGATAGCCTTCACTTTGACTTGCAGTTTTTCAAGGACAGTTCATCACCTACATGAAAAAAGGTATAATTAAAGACATCCTTGCCTTGATCATTGATTTCTGTGAATCCTTCTTTTAGATATTGAACTGATTGTGCACTGGCATTGACATTAGATTTGTAATTGCTCTAACATGCCTGGGGATTTTAGTGTCCAAATTTCTCATTTTAATCCTTAACTTTAACCTGATGTATGTATCACACTGATACTTCTGTAATGAACTGTGTGCCTCAATATTACTCACATAGTGGATAGAATAGAAGGTGATAAAAACATTTATTTTAGCAATGACAGGAGTAGAGTTTGAGGCTGGAGTGAGGAAGACCTAACATATGTGTGCCTAATTAAACTTGCAGGTGTGGGTTATACCCTCAGGTGTCCCATATATTATCAGGGCAGAGAATACACCTCAAAAGCAATAAACAGAGATAGAAGAGATTTTAAAATAACAAGTAAGAAACTCAAAAAAATGTAGAAAGTCTTGGATCTCATGCACATCTGAGATGACTCAGATGTGACTCAATACAGAAAGCTGAACCTCAGTTATTATAAGTTATCTAAAAGAAGGTTAGAGACAGATTTCTTGTCCTGAATACTTATCAAATTCCCAGATTTGGTCTTGACATTCAATGCGCTGTTGAAGCTTTGGACTTACTTCCTCACAGTTACAGACCATTGCCTCTGCAGAATGTAGGACTGTACATTATAGAAATTTTTTTGCTTGTGAGCATATTTGGAGTACATAAAACTGATAAAACAACTGTAGATGTGTTTTCTGGCAAGTGTGAATTCCTGAACAGTAATCAGAGGAGGTCTATGTAGAGAGAGATGTTTCTTGTTTTCAGTGGTCTGGGGTTATTTGAGTTAAAGCTGAACAAAAAGAAGAATTATTTTGTCCTTTTCCTCCTCTACATTTCTGTGAGTGATAAAACTTGAGCTGTGCTGCCAAAATAATCACAGCTTTAAAAGCTGCTTTAAGGGATGAAGATTATTTCAATTATCTCAGCTCTTCCAAAGGTATGAGCACAGAAGATATCAATCTGATAAGACAAAAATTCTTGCATTTGTGTTTCCATATCTATAAAGTCTATAATGCACCCAGAAGCATCAAACTGAGTCACACTCCTGCTCTGCCCTGTTCATGCAAGTAAGTGATCAGAATTACTTGGTGTCCTGAAACCATGGAATTGTGATGCCTAAGACCAGACAATAAATTACATGTCCTTTTGTTTAAAGGTAAACAAAGGGGCAGCTCTGCCACAGCAAAATGGACACTTGAGTCAATTCACTTGATGTGAATTGAGAGATTCTTCTGGTGATAGAACAGGATGTAGACAAGATGAAAAGCCATTCTTTTGCTTCACAACAGCCATCACACCATCAGATTTTGTGTGCTCCAGTATTCACCAGTTTCCTTTAAGGTACAGACTGTGATGAAGGGACTGTCAAAGAGATGCATCTCCCAGACAGTTCAACTGTACCTGAACATCCTGTGCTTCTCTGAATGTGGCTAGAATGCCTCTTTGATGCTCAGTGGAAAGATGCACACATTGCTGATACCTAGTCAGCAGAGTAAATGCACTGTCTCCAAACTGAGGGATGTCTGCTTAATTGGATTATGTGTGCATGTCTTTCAGACAGCTTAAGAGCACTTATGTTGTATTAAGGGCACTTTTGCAAATTTCTCTGTTAAGATACAATGTCTTCACAATTTTCTCCTGTATCTTCTGGCTCCTGGCCTCATAATTAATTATTGCACCCACAGAAAAAAAAAATCACATTATGGCCCTTCTATAAATACTCTGAAATTCACATTTGTGGATGGAGTCACCATGTGATTTGTAGAGCCTATAGGACCAAGCAACTGCATGTGAACATAATGCTCTTAGCTTCTGTGGTGCTTCAGGCTGGTAAAGCTTAGAAGGTTTGACAGTCACACCAAGTCCCAGAACAGGCAGAGATAGACAGAATCAGTATATTAGAATCACTCCACTCCACATCAAAGTGGAATCTTGACTGTTGCTTTTCTTCTCTTGTTATTCTTATCCAATTAAATAATTGTAATGGGAAATGACATAATTGGTTGATTGTGTTTCTGGAAACAGAACACACATGGCTTTTGACCCAAACAAACTTACAGAGCAAGCAGACAAAGGAAATAGCAGCAAGAGACAGAATCCTGTATTAAACTGGAGTCCGGGCAGAATTCTTAAAAAGGTAAAGGGAAAAGAAGCTTATTCTGTGTCCTCAAAATATGTGTGCTTGAATTATTCTGATATCATTGGCAAAACCTTTGCAATCAGATTCCCCAATTATACAAAATTGCCAAATAAAATATTAAAATAATTTACTAATCCTGTTTATAGGCTGTCTATAGATAGATGCTGTAATCCTGTTGTCAGTATAGCTATTCTAATGATGCTTTGTCATTTGAGTAACAGGATGTTGCCTTAGCCATCATAACAGAAAAATACATGAAATGATTTGGAAAACAAATAGAAAATAAAATGAGCTGAAAACAACAAATTATTGAGCTGAGAATAATGATGAAGAGGACTATCTTTTCAAAAATCAAATGCAGCTATTTGCAACAAAACTGTAAAAAATATGTAATTTTTCTCTATTGTGTGGTTGTTCGGAGAAATCATCCATGCTTGAGTAGGGCAACAAAAAAGTGCATGTGCTGCATTTCCAGGAGACCAGAAGCTGGTAGGCTGCATAGTATGCTGAGGGACAGTGTGGAAGCAACTACTTAAAGCATCAACATTGTTACCTTTGCCACTTTCTCAACTAACTCCTTTCTCTTCCTTCCTTTGTGAGGAAGCGGACAGGCAGAGGAAGGGGAAAAAAAAGAAACAAAGCGTATAGCATTAAAAATATAATGAGGTGAAAGAAAGGGTTCTTTGAAAGCCATGATCTGCCAGACAGGCCAAACTCTTGAAGTAGTGGGAAGCATTATTGATAGGTGATATCAATAATAAATGTGGAGGTAAGAAACAGGAGGATGCGAGCGCAGCCTTGCACTTAAAGAGGCATGGAGCATGCTTGTGCTAATAAGGCAGTGGCTGCTGCACTAAGGGCAGGAGGTTACTTGCTCTGAATTCTCTCTTGGCTTTGCAAATGCAGGGAGGAAGTAGAAGGATTTGGGGATCTTCCCTTTCTAGTGCTGTTGCTGGAGAAATCTCTCCCGTGCATCGCACCGAGGCCAAGTTATTCAAAGAACGTCAGCTTTTTTAGAGAAATAGCAATGATAAAATCAGAAAGTACAGAAGGTGGAAGAGCAGATTCAAAGTACAGAGTTGGGAATGCAGTCATAGCACCAGATCTCTAAGAAAGCCCTTCAGTCATGTTCAAGTGGGGAGTATAATATGGGGGTTATAATAATGGGTATTGGTAGGTTTCTAGTCAGCTAGGACTTGATTCTGCTGCTATTCTCTTTTGAAAAGCTGAAGAATCAGTGCCTATACTTACTTTTACATGTCTTCACCTCAGTGCAGTTCAGAAAGGATCACACATATTTCAGGAACATCTTTAGAATCCCTGAATGTTCCAAAGATACATATTTTTTTCTGGAGATCTCATGAGATTTCCTCAAAGAATTTTGTAAGCTTTGAAATTCCTCTCAGGCAGATTGCTGTTCTTGTCTTGTTTTGGTGTTTCCAAACAGGAATATGAAAATAAAATCACATATTGGCTGATGCCTTTTTTAGGACTTTCCTGAAATCAAGGTTAAAAAACAGAATATTGGTATTTGGGAGAAGTCATTCTTCTAACTCATTAGTGAGTCATCTCTGTTTATCTAACTTTTATGCCTTTTCCTGTTTGGTTCCAAGGGACAATGACCCTTCTCCACTCTTCTGGTTAGCAGTGAAGATGTGAATTCTTAAACCCAAACTGAGTACATCCATTACAGTCTAAGATAATCTCTGGCAAGTAAGGATGAAAATAAAAACTTAAAAGTTCTCCTCAGTATAAGTGTAAGGCATATCAAGAAAGCAGAATTTGAAAATCTAATCAATCTTTCTAAAGACTGAAACAATTAGAAGTGACAGAAATGTATAAAGAAATGAGCTTCAAGCAGCTGTTGTAAGATGACATTCTTCTTCAAACAAACATTTTAAAATCATGTATTTTAACTGTTTAATTTATTACATATTCCTTGAGATTTTTATCTTTTCTGCTTTCTTTATGTTTAGACTCAGATGGGGAAAGTTTGGTACATGTCCTGGGTGAATAATATTTTTTCCCTTTTAACACAGTATTTGCATTTGGGTATCCTTTAGGGGAGTCTTTCTAGGGTGTAATTTCCATGAAACTAGGGAGAAATGGAATTATTTCTCACCTCAAGCTAAATTGAATTTCTTTCTCACTAAAATCTCAGTTGTTGCTTGGTGCTCCCACTAGGTGTTGCAGTACTTTTATAAGGGCTCATTTTTACCTTTGAGAACTTCAGAGAAGTTATCCCAGAGAAGAATTGACTCATATAGATTTCAAACAATGATTTAGAGCCTGGCATGCAGAATAAAGGGCAGTAAAACCCAGTGATTATCATCTAGTCTGGGCACTACTGAGTGCAGTGTTGTGCCTTTTAAATATAGTTAAGTGCACATTATGTAATGTTCATGTCCCAAGAGCATCTTCCACAGTGCAAGCCCCTGCAGCACCCAGCAGTGTTTCCTGACTCTCACTGTACTACTTGCCTCAGTTAATATCATCCCTTTACTCTTGGTTATGGCCCTTTGGCTCACTTTATTCAGTCTTCACATTCTGGCTACTTAAACCTGCCATACGTTTACAGGCAGATTCATGTTGTGTTATCCAACACACAAAAAAGCACAGCTCACACTTTGCAGTGGACAGTGTCCTCACTTCAGGTTGTGAAAAGAAGCAGAGAACAAGCCTTAACAGAGTGCATTTGACTATACATGTGTGTGATGTATAGAGACCAGGTTGCAGTTCCTCTGACCCCAACATGCATATCTGAATAAAGCTCATAAGTTATATCCTAAAAGTGTCCACTTCTCTCTGCTCTATATAAGGAGAATTTTCTCTGGTTAGTTTGTGTAAAAGCCCACACTTCAGATGCCTAAAACTAGATGAGATATTTTCTACTTTCAGTACATTGTGATGAACTGTGCAAGAAATTGGTAGGTGTCTCAGGGGTTGAGTCCTTTCCAGCACTGAGAAAAGCAGAACACAGAGAAAAGATGAATCCTGTCAGCACTGCGTAGCACCCATCACTGCCTCACACCTGTAAGGTGTTGAGTTGCTCTAGCTTCAGCTTTAAAGTATCCACCTATGATCACTGAAGTATCTCCTGGGCTCATGGTGCTTAAGGGACAATGTGAACAATTTGCCTGGTCTCCCTTTGGTACCCACTTCTTTATATAGTCCCAACTGCAGGTGTGACAAGCACTAAGTAGTGCTTTTGCATACACTAGGTCCATGTGTATAGGCATGAGTTTAGGCGTTCTTTAATCTCACAGTTTAACTCGATACAATGATTAAGCAAAAGGAGAGAGGAAAGTACCGGTGTTTTAGCTACAAAGAGCTGTATTCTACTCTTTAGCCATATGGGGAAAATTGTTTTTCCTAACACCATTGCCCCATGGAGGAGGACCTGGGAGTCCTGGTGAATGACAAGTTATCCATGGGACAGCAATGTGCCCTTGTGGCCAGGAAGGACGATGGGATCCTGGGGTGCATTAAGAGGAGTGTGTCCAGAAGCTCGAGGGAGGTTTTCCTCCCCCTCTACTCTGCCCTAGTGAGACCTCTTCTGGAAAATTACATCCAGTTTTGGGCTCCCCAGTTCAAGAGGGACAGGAATGTACTCGAGAGAGTCCAACAGAGGGCTACTACGAGAAGAGCCTGAGAGACCTGGGGCTTTTTAGTCTGGAGAAGAGAAGACTGAAAGGGGGTATAATAAATATTTATAAATATCTGAGGACTGGGTGTCAAGAGGGAGGGGACAGGCTCTGCTCAGTTGCGGCCTGTGATAGGACAAGGGGCAATGGACATAAACTACAGCACAGGAGATTCCACCTCAACATGAGGAGGAACTTCTTCACTGTGAGAGTTGCAGAGCACTGGAACAGGCTCCCTGGAGAGGTTGTGGAGTCTCCTCTGAAGACTTTCAAGACCCTTCTGGATGCATTTCTGTGTGACCTGTGCTAGATTCTATGGTCCTGCTCTGGCAGGGGGATTGGACTCAATGATATGTGGAGGTGCCTTCCAACCCCTAACATCCTGTGATCCTGTGATTTCAGTCATCCTTTTTCCCCAGATATGGGGTTTTTTGGTGAATGTTATCTATATCTCCAAAGTGGAAAGGTGTTATTGTGAACATCCAGAAGCAAATGTTTGAGTATTGCTGCAGTGTTCTTGTGATCTCTCTCTGACTTCAGTCTATGTAAAGATTACAGCATTTGCTATTATGATGCAGTTTTAAAAGTAACTTTTTCCTTACTGAAGATCAAAAGCCATTCCATGGCAACTGCTTTTCCTGTGGTGTAAAAAGGAAAAATCAGCTTATGTTACTTAAAAATTCCGCTCCCGCCCCTAATATTTCAGGTTTTTACTTTCTGTCAATCATACTTTGCTGAAACTGCCTCAGATACCTTAAAAAACTGTGAATTGCATTGCTCATTTGATTTATGTGCAAAAAAGTAGTTCTCATCAGAAAACAACAACAACAAAAAAACAACCCTTGTTTTCCCTAAAAAAGCATTTTCCTCAATGAGGAAAACAAAACAAAACACCAAAAAAACCCTGAAAAACAAGTACTGAGGAGAGGAAGGATTTTTTCTATGATCAAGAATGTATTATTTTAGAATGGGAAATTTGTATCTGTCACCTTCCTGGCTGCCAAGTGTCATATTAATCCTGACTTCACACAGTTATTCTGACAGAGACTCCACCCCTGATAAACCATTTAGTCTCTGTTCAGTCTAGCAAGCAGTCTTCAGGCTTTCATTGCACCGTGATGTGGCTTTAGATGATAAATCAGTCAGATCTTTTTTCCTCTCTGCCCTCCCTTCACCACATTAATATTGATTATTTGGAAGTAAGGAGTCCCAAGGAGTGGAAGTGGATACACCTCATTGCCTTAAACAATTCTTTTCCCTCTATTGGGACAGTACAAGGTAAATTAATAGTGTGCTTTTAGACACTAGATAATGTTAATGTACTTGCTATTGATAGAGTGAAATAACGTGAATAACTCCAGCTTTATTTAAAACAAAGCATTAATTTTCCAAGGCCACTAGGATTTCTGCAGCTGGTCAGCGTAGCACATACATTTGCTTTTAAATATGCAACGTTTGTGTTTTAAAACATAAGAAAGGATTTTATTGCCTGATGAAAGACAAAAGAGGATTTTAATTCATTGCTTATGCTCTCAGGCTCTTGTCTGCTTTTAATCTAAGTCCCTGCTCGATTTTGTGGGTAAGAAGATAGCTTTTCTACTAGGAAATAATGCATAACAGCTTTATCCCCTGTGACCCTCTGGCGATGTAAAAATGCATAGGAAATCTAAGTGCAAAAAGTGTTGGCAATGGGGGAAACTCCGTGTCCATCCATTTGAATGCCCTGGAAATCTCTTACAGCCATAGTATTAAATAATGGTTATTTTACAACTCATTGGAACTCTATTAAGGTGGAATCACAGATGGTATTTGAACCATCTGACCTTAAGGCAGATCTAAAGCACTTCCAGTCCATGGAGTAGTTTCCTTCCACATCTTCACTTGTATTTGGAGCATGAGGAGCATTTCTCTTGTTGTGATGGGAAATTTGGGGGAAATCGGCAGTGCAGAGCATAGGGGATTCTAATGACATGCTGGTCATGGTTGAACACCATCAACATGATCTAGCAGGGATGACAACATGACGACACAGTCTGGGAGGCAGTGAAGGTTTTGCCATGAAGTTATGAGGCATTACCAGGTTACCATTTCCCTTCTGGCCACACCAACTTGCTATACAACTTTGTACAACTCACCTGAACTTAAAGTTGGAGTTTACCCATCTGTAACTCTAACATAGTAGTAAATTATGGATAGAACTCTAATTACAGCCAATTTGGGCCTGCTTCTCTCTTTGCACTCTGATCCTAATTTCTACAAACGTGTTTCTAGTTCATAAATATTCACGGAACAGCTCATGTAAAAATATTTTGTCCACGTGTTATTCATGCACTGTTTGCTTTGATTGTGGAAGTTCTTCTGTGTGTTACTTATGCTGGGGGAATGGTCATAAAAGTCATACACTATTACTTCCGGTACCTGACTGGGTGATTGAATTTTCTAGACAGGAATATAACAAATGGCAAACTGTGGATAATGAATAGCAAGCAACAAATAACAAACTCTAAAGAATGAATATTTGGAAGAACAATTATTTGTGCTGAAAATCTTGAAACGTTCAGGATTTGCCAGCCTTTTTTTTTCTCCCAAACTGGTATTCATTTGAAAGCTCATGATTGATAGATAATCTCATCTCACAAATAACAATAGTTCAAACCTCAATTAAACAAGCTTCACAAAACCCCTGGGAAATAGGCAGTAATAATAGTTTTATATTACTAAAACTGATATGTGAATATTTTCTCAAAGAAGTTTGGCATTTGAGGGGTACTTCAATACCACTGAAAGAAAAACACAACAGCAAATGAGGAAAAAAAAAAACATTATTATATTTGTCAGATTCCAGCATGCAAGAAAATTAGATAAAGGACACTCAAGCTACCAGATCTAGTGGACTGATTAAGGAAAACAACATAATTTACTTGTGGCAGGTCAGACCTGAGCCTCTTCCAGACTCAGTGAATCCTACAGTTACTTGACAGCCTGCCAGCTCACAGAGCAAATGCCAAAATTTCCTTCTCACCATGTGTAAGTTAATCATATCATCAAATGATTAACTATAGGCACAAAGCACAGACAACCTGCACCTATCCAGCTTGTCAGGAAAGAACAAAACCTGGTTTCTGTTGCACTAGTTACAGATTTATAAGCAGATCTTGCAGAATTTATTATTGGCTGCTTGTACTAAGGTAGCAGTAGTCTCTAGCATCACACAAATGGCCAGGTGTGATGGTTTGAAACTGTCTTTTAAATTTTTCTTCTCAAAGTTCAAGCAGAGAAATCTAAAGGGTATAAATAAGTCACTACTGGGTGTAAGAAAACAAAATAATAATTGTTCTAAACACTTTCATTGGATAGATAGAAATGTTTAAGAACCACTACTCAAAACAAAGCTGGGGCAGTCTGCAGTCGGAGTGGGGAGTTCGCTTACTTGCTGGGCTGTCTGCTGCTGTTTTCTTCTTCTTCTCTTCTGGCTGAAGATAACACACTGACCTTGGTGAGCTAAGTTAACAGCCTTTTTTCTTTTAGCTAACTCTGCTTTCTGCAAGGGAGGTCTGGGGGAGAGGCCCCTGGAGAGGTCCCCTCAGGGGAAGCAAAGGGAGCTTGGTTGTGCTTTTCTGTTGATTGTATATATTTGTAAATGTTGTGAATTACGTATATTTGTACATATCTACTGCATTTCATCATAGATTGTAGATTTGCTTGTAAATACAGCTTTCATTTGCTTCCAGACTGAGCTAGCCTGGTTATTGTTGGTGGGGGGGGGGTGGAATTTCAGCTCACACTGACACACCAGGACAACTTTCTGCCTCTTTCATAGCCCAATTCATTACTGTATAGTGCTGATAGCTCAAATCCTAGCCACAGACACATTTCTCTGCTTTTGAGTGTACCTATATACCTATAGTAATGTTGCATTACCCAAAGTATGCACACCACAGGAGGAAGCCCACAGCACAAGTTCCTTCACAAATGCAGAACATGATGTTTATCTGAGAGGACTTATGATCAAAGCATAAAGTTTATAGGAGCTGAGTTTTCATTCTGCTTCACTGCTGTAGAGTTTGAAGTGATAAAGGACAGATGACGTAGTAAACCACAGGTTCTTGGAATCCAGTAGTCCTTATGCTGGAGCACATTGCAGCCCAACCTGTTACAGTCTTACTGCATACTTTTCCCCTAAAAGATAGTAGGGAGCTTCAGTACCCACCATATTATCAGTTCCTCATTTTATGCACAAAGGTGCTATAAAGCACCTACAATGCTCCAAACTGGTTTTGGATTTCTGTACTCAAACTGAGAAAAAAAAAAAATTCTTATTTAAGGCAACAAAAAACAAAACAAAACAAGCAAACAAACAAAAAAAAAAAACCCCAGCAATCATCCAAAGCCCTTATCTTCCAAATGCATGAGTGCACAAATGCAAGTATGAACTGCATTTTTGTTCATGTGTTCAAGGAGGAGAAAGAGAAAACAATCACTCTGCTTAGTAGAAGGTGGTGACACATACCAAGACTGAAGCTGGTCTCCATGACACTGTTAATCTGAAATAAACCAGTGTTTATGTTTATACAAAGAGGACCTGGATTAGGTGTATTTTCTCTACAGCTTTCTCTTTCTTTTTCATCCTGCTAATCAAAGATCTGTTGTCTGTGTTGCTGTATCAACAATCTTACCCCAAAACCCAAGAATCATTTTTTTTAGCCTAATATTTCCCCAAAAGACAAGGATTTGGATTGGCAAGATGACTTATTAAAGTAGATCAAGAAAATCCTGCTGGCCTCACAGTGCTAAGAGCAACTCAATTTCTGATGCACTGTCAAGTCTCACGAGCTTGTTCTACCTTTTCTTTCACCAGTAGGTGAGCACATTTAACAGCCTTCAAAGCAGCCAGGCTTCTTCCTTTCGTTCTCTTAGCAGGCAATGCTCCCCATTCTCGAAGTAGGAAAAAAGCTGGGCTAAGTTCCTATTAAGCCAACACAGCCCTTCTTAGAATCTCAAGGCATCAGTGCTTCTGCCCTTTTGATCCTTTCATACTCTTAACAGCTTGTGTTTTTCACTTTTCTTCTATAGCTTGAGTTTTTGAGAACTTACCTTTCTTTTTTTTTTTTTTTTTTTTTCCTGCCTGGAGACATTTTTCTTCACAGAATGTTTAAATTTCCTCACACATCAGGGTAAAGGAGCTGATGCATGTTGCAGATTTATCAGTACATTATCACACTTCTTCCCCAGTCCATCATGCACTAGGCAAAAAAGGTTAAAAATGACAGAAATACTCTGTGGCATGGTACATGGGAAGAAAGCACCTTCTGCTTCCAGGGCAGCACTGGGAGTTAGACCCTACAGAGGTCTGGTTCTTTTTCTGGTATTGATTTCTGCTCTGTCCTTTGGCCAGTTGTTAAATCCCTATTTTTCAAAGGTGCTGAATGACTGCCACTAGGTAAAATCTTTTTTGTTGTTATCATTGGGGTTTGGTTTTTTGTTTGTTTGTTTTTGTAACTGAGGTCAGTAAGAGCTTTGCAGCTGGAAGCCAGAATGTCATCTAGTCACTTGAGTTGCAGCTGTGGGTGCTATGAAAATCATGCAGCTGAGGAGGGCAGATTTGGCAAGGGGAAAGGTTAAGCCAAAAGCAAGTTGGAAGCAGCTTTAACTGTATTTGGTTACTTTAAGATAGGATTCTGCCCCAAGTATTGTCAGACTGATTAGAGACTGATCTGGTAAAGTAATGAATTACTGTCAGTAGAAGCTGTGCCATATAGTGAATGATTGATTATAAATTGTAAACAAGATCTTAGTACCTGACTTGTTAACTGGGGATATTAAAAATTATCACATGGCATCACACCACAAAATAAGGCCACAGAAAGTGGCATGCCCTACTGTGTCTTTTGTACAATGTCATCCACAGTTCATCAGTGTGGATACAATACTATCTAATTAGGGAATGGATTCCTTTTTGAAGTCTGGAATCAAAAAAAAAAAAAATCTGGTACTACAATTACACAGGCAGGAAGAGGCCACTGAAATTAATCAGAAATAGTAATTCAGTGGAATGACCCTCAAGACAAAGTAGTACAAACCAGAGCAGGCTCAAATCTTTTAAATTAGTGTCTTGCATCCGTGCCAGAAAAAGGCTTAATTCAGCCAAATATCTGAATGTACATTTTTATCTATAAGCTTCTTTGGCATTAAAATCACTGCATATACTGACAGCTAAGAATAAGAGAAACTGTATTTCTGGATAAAGGCTGAATGGAACTGAACTACAAGTGATGAGAGAAGACTTAGTAATAATTGACTTAAATACAATGAGCAGTTCTGGAGAATGGGTATTAGAAAAGGACATGGGGAGGCCAACACAGTAGCAGAGCTTTTTGCAATAAACCAGCTAAAATACATACTTCCTGCTATCACCAAAGGACAGGAATTTAGAGTACTAGGAAGCAAATCTCATTCAGCATAAATTGTCATAGATGACTTCAGAGCTGCTAACATGATTATGCTGGTAAAGCATTAGATCCCACCTGCTCGCCCAGTTCTTAATCTCAGAGAAAACAGACTGAGCCTTTACAAACTACAGAAATGAGAACACTTCCTACAGCCACATTTAAATGTATCTTCTTTGCCTGGCCCCAGTTATAAATAGAACTGGTTGACATTTTTCATTCACATTGCTTGTCAACAAAAAAATAGCTTTTCAGTTTTTCAGAATATTCTACCCCTATTGATGTTTTGATTTGTTTGGTCTTTATTTCACCACGATCTCTCAAATTACAATAAAAGCAACTTCTCCTTGAAACATAGTTTTTTCTTTATTTCCTTTTTTTTTTTTTTATCTCTTCAGATGGAAAAGCTTTTGGTTTTTCACAAATCTTTCATTGTTCTCATCATTGCAGGATGATGTTGGGCATTTTCTTATGCTTCCCTAATCAGACAAATCATAAATGTAATTCCAAAAGGGACTGAACATTTAGATAGCTAACTAGGCCTAGGCTAATTTAATCATTAGCACTTGATGATTTAAACTGGCAATTTCTAGTAGGGATGTTAGATTATATCAGATATCAGGAGAAAAACAGACAATGTGATCAGATTTGGGCTGAGGTGAAGTTTTCTTCCTTGAAGCCTGGAGGGCTGGCAGTCACAGATAGAAACCAGAGGAGAAGAGGGATGATAGCTCTGACTCTGAGTAATATTTCAGATCAATTCTGTGCAAGGCTTTTATTTTTAAAAAAGTTAGGATGACTTATCTTCTGACCAGCTCTAATTACAAATCTTAGTTGTGTTCAGAGCAGAATCTGTTCTGTCACTTTTCTTCTAAAAACAGCTTTAGCATTTCTGCCTCCTCTCCTTGAGTTTCCCGTTTTAGTGCCTTTTTCTTCCTCATCTGAGCTATTCTTCATGATTCCATTAACAAAACAAGGAATTATGAAGCATGAAAGTGAAAAGACACCCAGTATCTAAAAGGAATATCGAGGTAGAGCTCATTTGTGTGCAAAGATGACTGTTGTGGAGAGGAGCACGTATGCCTCAGTGTGAAGGCAAACCTCCACCGAGCCTGTCCTAGGAGTGACACAGTGTCATCAGCAATAGTAAGAATGCCTCACTTGAAGTGGAAACCAGCTGACCCACACCAGGTCACTGACTCAGAAACTGCTGCCACTGACAGCAAAAACTGTCGCTGTATCTGGTTGATAGAAACTCCTCAGCTAATTCCTCAGCTTTGCTGTACTCTGCTGACTGTTCACACCCAGATGCTGGTGGGGTGTGGGGTAAGTGCCTAGCTACTGCGGAACAGGACTGCAAGTTAGTTCAGTGCTCTCAGGGAGCAAGGTGGTTTACAACCAAGAGGTGTTGATGTTAAATGAAGGTCTGCAAAGCTGATCTCTGTGACAAGGGGCCAGGGCTACCCTGTGCTGGACACAGCCAATTCCAGCCAGTCCCAGACAGCTGTAACAGCCTCTCTGCAGGACCAGCTGAGGCCCTCAGCCAAGTTGAGAGCATCAGGGGAAAAACAGGTTTGCATTTTGGCTGCACAATGTTGAATCAGTACATGAAAACATTTAGCAAGTAACATTCCTGAGATCACCATTGTCTCCTGAGGGTTACTGCTAATATTTCAGATGTAACATGAAATCATAAAGTACCTGTTTCAGCCACAGGGAGACCTGCGTTGATGATCTGGAGGATCCAGATGCTTTCCCATGGCACTTCATGACAAACTAGGAAAGAGAGATCCCTGCATTGGTACACAGCATCCACAAGCATTTGCACATCTGTACAAGCAGGTGTGGGGTTAAATCCCATTATACATACTATGCAAGGCAAGTGATAGACCAAGACATATTTGTTTTCTAACTCCATAATTAGGCTCCCAAATGAGTGACTGCTGATTGCTTAGCACTTTTTACAGCCTTAAGGCTGCAATTTTTGCAAAACTAATGAAAGTGGTTTCAGGGGAACTTTACAGCTTGCACAGAATCTGAAACATTGTAGCTCTCAGGAAGTTGCCTTTTTTTTTTTTTTCCCCTCTAACCAAAAGCAAAGATCTGGATCCACAGAAAGATAAAATAAAACAATTCAGAGAAGCTGCAGTATCTTTACGTTTGAAGCCAGCATACAGGGTTCCAAAATAAGAGTAGCAGACAACATAAATCTGACTTTTAATTTGCAGAATATTACTTTAGTCTATTATTTTTCTCATTTTTTAAATATATATATATATATTTATATAGAAGTTTTTAATGGACATTGATCTGGAAATGTATTGCTAGATATCTATCACAGGACAGATATAGCAGAGTAGGAGAGCTAAGCAATGTTGTGTTTAATAACACATGCTTCCTTAGAAGCATTGCAAACTTGCCATTTTGGCCAAGGGGCAAATATTCCTGATATTTAAACTTGTGAACTGCAGAGGCCATGTGTTGCATATTATCCTTTCTTCTGCCATTTCAAAAATAAAAATCTTGGCATGTTTTGTTTTGGCATTTGTTTATTTGTTGTTTGACAACTCCAGAAGTCAAGACCAATGTCAACACAGGAACTGCCAGACTGAATCAGCTCAGCAATCTCTCTAATTCAGTCTTGTCTCAAGGGAAGACCAATACTAGAATAGGAAGGTACAAACAAAACCCTACAGGAGGCAGTTATGGAATGAGTTGCCTTCTTTTTAAATATATATTATAGTAAGAAGTGTATCAGTGATATCTAGCCAAGGGTCCATATATTCAGTAAAATTAACCCCTGCATTATTTTTATCAACAGTGTTCCTGGAAATTAAGAGAAGAAATGCAAACAAGAATGCCCTGTGCAAGTGCCTCTGACCTTTGGAAATAATTGGATGTGGATCCAAACCTGGCAGCCCTATCATGTACTAAAGTCTCTTAAAATCATCCTATCCATCAGCAAGATAGGGAAAGAGAAACATGGGAGAAAAGGTCACATTAGGAAGAAGCAGCCAGCATGATTCCATGAGGTGCAGTTTATTTGTGGGACCAGTTTCTGCTCTTCAAATTCCAAACCTATGCCAGAATTTGATGGCACAAACATGCACAGAATTTCACACTTAGATATATGCTGTATAAGGGTGACATTTCAGAATTTATATGCAAGCAGTTAAACTCACATGACTCTAAATAATAGTGGTCCAATTCTCCAGAGACAGCACTAAACTCTTACTACATCCTCTGCAAATACTGCCACAAGGCAGTACACACACATATAAACCATCTTGCCTTAGTAGAAAGACTGAAGCATTTATACAGGAAAAGATTATACTGTTGCAGTTTAAACACTACTAACTAAACAGGAATTGATGGGGGGAAATCAGCTTAGTACAAAGCAAGTTATTCCTTCATCATACTGACAGTGGTTCTCCTACCATTGAAGAAAAATTCATTTTGTGTTTCCACAGCTGTTTTCTTCTTGGGCTCTTAAACAAAAGGGATTTAATAACCACTAAAGATCACTTGTGTACCCCAAAATATTGCTTGTATTTTTGAGCTGGTACATAAAGCATTGAATAATGAACCACAAATCTTCTGTTAGAAATCCATCAATGGTAGTGTGGAAATAGCCCAGAAGTCTTGAGCCAGAAGAGAACTAATTCTGTTCAGTGATTTTACTTTTCTGCTCAGACACTTCTGAGTAACTGCCCTTTAGTGACAGTGTCTGCTTCTAGCAGTGGTAATGCTCCACATTTACAGTTAGTACCAAGGATTGGTGTGCAGACCAAGGTCACTGCTAAATCTTGGGTACTACATTGGCAGAAAGAAGCCAACAGGAGAGGTGACCCTAAATTGACCAACAAGGGATTCCATTCCATGTATGTGTGTGTGTATATAGTATAAAACTAAGGGATTACAAGGGTCAAGCTCTCTTCTACAATGTCCAGCATCCAAAGAGGAATTTATCCATTTTGCTTTTGATCCCAATTCATGTGTTTCTGAATCCAGTTCCTGAATCTAGCTCCTGAATCCATTTCCCACCTATTGTTGAATACAGTCTGGGACTTCTCCAGTGCCTGTCTAGAGCATCAGTGGTGGTGACGATGTTATTGCAATCAGGGGTGTTGGGTTCAATATTGGTTTATATATTTCTATCTATTTAATTTTATTGTTATTATTTTCATTAAATCTATTTTAGTTTTATTTTCCAATTCATAAATCTCTCTCCTTTATTCCCTTTCACTTCCCCTTTGAGAAGGGGGAGGTGTTGGTAGAGAGCATCTGTCACTCAGGTCTTCTTCAAGGCCAGAACATTCATTGGAATGGGAATCTTACATGCACAGACCTAAACCCTGCTTCATCCAGTTTGCACTCTCAACCAACAAGGTGTCCAGAGGAAGAACACAAAAGTAGATCAGAACAGCCTCAGACAGACAGTAAATCTTCCAGAGGCTTGTAAGTATACTCTGTTGACCACACTGCTTCCCATCAAGGATATTTAGTATACCTTCTTCCAGCAATCCTTTTCAGGACAGCCCTGAGTGCTGTGGGGCTACCTATGTATGCAGAGTAGCTTTCAACTCATCATGATTTAGAATGGTGTGAAACCTCCCAGATCAAACTCCCCATTAAGAAGTATGAACTGAAGGTTCAGAGCTTTTCTAAACATCTCTGATTTTCCAGATAAAAGAATGAAACCAAGCTCAACCATCTCAGAGCATGCTATTCAAAACTCCTTGGGTTTGTCTTCCTGATCTGGTACTACACAGATCAATAGATCTAACTACTTGGAGGTCCTTCACAAAAACTAGCTGTTCCATCAGTCTCAAATAACTGCTTCAGAAAGATAACTGCCCCATTGCTGCAGACAGAGGAGAAAACACCTCCAAAAGAAATCTAGAAACATCCTTTTTCAGCATTAGTACTCACATCATCCTCCCCCAATTTAACCCAACATCTCTTAAGAAATACAACCAGCCTCACTAGAATTTTATCTGTTACATATCCTTCTGAACACTATGAAGTCTCCTCAGATTCCTGATAAGACAACATATCTACTTGTTTGTCTCAATTAAAAGACTTGTTTGTCTCAATTGAAAAAAAAAAAATAACAATTTTACACTAGACCATAAGGGTTGAGTAGAGTGTATTCTCCAGTCTATAAAGTTAAGGTTTGTTTGGTTCTATGCTATTTTGTTGGGTTTTTTTCCTTTATACAAGTTGTTTGGAGACAAATCAGTTTCAGGAAACGTTGATGTGTTTGAAGACACTTTACAAGCAGCAAGAAAAATTCATCAGTCACATTACTTGCTCTGAATCATTCACAGAGCTCTAGTACTGACAACTTGGAGTTCATCCAAAGGGTCCACACTCCATATTGTGTTCAGGAGCCGTCATTCTCTACAGAAATGTTTTTGCATGTTAATGACTCATTTGCCTTCAGTAACCAGCTACACGTGTCTATAGAAATCACAGCAAGTTTAAGATTCAGTTGCCTAACTGCTTTAATGCAACATCATACATCATATTTTCAGATGCAGCAATCTGTCTCATCTTAATTCTGCTACTGCTAAGAACTTCGTTACTAAGTCTATAAATCACAGTGCAGGTGCAGTCATCTGTCACACGCAGACTGGACTGCAGCTTCATAAGCTTCTACTTCACAGTGCTACCAATGCACCTCAGAAATGACTCTCAGGTAGAACTGAGAGAAATCCTCCATTCTTTTAATTCATAACATTGTTGTTGTTGTTGTTGGTTGTTGTTGTGAGAGAACACAGCTGTTCAAAATTTCTGGGTGAGCAAAAAAAACCCTGCTACTTTGTTTCTTGATAATTCAAAATGCCTATCTTGCAAGGCCCAGATGCAAGAAAATCATCAGAGATTCTTAGTAATGGGGTCAACGTTTAAAGGAACAGGATCCAAAGGATTGGGGAAATGATTTAGTGAATCTGATCAGCATCTCTGGGAGCACTCTCCAGAGGGAGGGGAAAAGCAATCAGGCTGGGAGAAACTCTGAGAAAATGAAGACACTCTTCACAAATCTCAGCTTGTCCTTCAGGATAACATCCTGATGCTGCACATCAGTACCTTGTTTTTCAGGACAACAAGCAGCCTGGGGAGACTTATCCCAGGCTCTCCTGTGTTAGGTGTCTGCTGCTGTATAAGGCAGTTTGGCTCACATTTCATAGCAGATCTCCTTCCCTTGCACAATTTTCTTGAGAGGTGCCTTAATATGAGATATTTCTCAGGGACTCAAAATTTGTTTATGTTTTGGCATATATTTTCCCCTGCAAAATAAAATTTGGGATGTGCAGAAACTAACCCCAAGTGTAAAACCACTCTCTTACACAGTTAGACCAATGATCTGAACACATTTCTTGATCTCAGGTCAGCTGGCTTTAGGCAAATCAGACAGAAAAATAATTCTTTGCTCATTTCTCATGTATTACAAAGATGGTGCCACATTTTATGCTGTAAAAATTAGTGATAAATATTTACTAATAAGGAACTGTGAATAAGGCTCAACGCACCTAATTATAATTGTATAACTGAGTCCTCTAGGCATTTGGAGGAGAAAATTCACCGTACAGGGGAAGTCTAAGCAGAAATAAAGGGGTTTGTCTGTCTCAATGGGCAGATAATATCTCCACAGGTGGCACCATCTAGGTGAAACAGACAACATAAAATACAGGAAACAAAACCTCTAGCCTTATTTCCAAAGATAATAATTAATATAAGGAAGAGAGTCAAATGTTCAGCTTCTCTCAGTTACAAGAGAAGATTACTTTCCCTTTGGATTGTTCTTTGCCCTTGCTGATTCCTGTGATGGAAGTATTCTGCCATACTTTTCACACACATTGGTAGCATTTTCCTTTTCCTAGGAAATCCATTTTCTGCTAAAAAAAAATAAAAAAGCTAATACTCTTCCTTTCTTTACAGTAGTAGTATTTAATAAGCAAAAGCATTTAATAATATATATAATATATTGCTCACATCTATACAGCCTGGAGTGGCTTATTTATAGCTGAATAATGAAATGTCTTTTAGGTTTCTGGTTAATTCCCTGAAAGAGAATGAATTTTATAATTAGGGTTAATTTTTCATGTATGCTTTCTGCAATACTTATATGTGCAAGACAATAGGTTACATTCCAAAAAGAAAGGGGAGGCAGCAATGAAAATGCTCTATGTGTCCTCTAAGTCTTCTTTCTAGGTCACTACAAGAGGACAGGACATTACAAAGGAAAACCAAATATTTGCAGATTTCTTCAGCAATCCCAAGATATGTCCTTCCAGCACAGAATACCTCATTATATTCTTGCAGCATTATGTGCATGTGTGGAGGGCAGCAGGGTACTCATATAATTTCTGGGAACTACTGAACAGTTCTCACATCATGTTGCTCATTCCCCCAGACAACAGCCCTGGTTTTATTCTCCACTAATGTCCAGAATAGTCTGCTAAACACCTGCTATAGCATACGATTAAATTGTACTGTCCTGGCAGTAAATCTGCAGTGCCAGGAGGACATTGCAGATGTTTCTTTTAAACTAATCAGAAAGGAGAAATATGACACATACAGGATAACAAGTATCTCCAGTGTACTCTTTGAAGCCCTGATGTAGGCACTTCCTGAAAATTTTTAGTGCTGCTTGCAGTAGCACCTAGAGGCCACATCCAGAACATATCCAAGGGTAATGATTTTCCGCACTCTGAAGCATAATTAATGATTGTCCAGACTCTTACATATTCAAGGTAGAATTTTTTTTCTTTGTTTTAATTTTATTAAATTTTCAGACTCTAGTGACAGCATCTTGATAAGCCTTACTGGTAATATTACACTTTAAATAAACATTTAGCTGTGTACTAAAAGTTTGCTCCATCTAGAGTCTTGTGATTCTATGATGCATGACTAACTCTGTGGGAAACTGTGTTGATTCTCCTTATCACAGGTTATAAAAGAGAATATGTGAGAAAAAATGTGACTACTATAACATAGCTGGACAGAGTATTCCTCATTTGGTTTCAGCACTATGCCTATTATACATAGTTTAATTTGATCCCCAAAATTAGATCCCACCTGCAGAATTCAAGTGCTAATGTTACAGAATTTGTAAGCAGTCACCTCAATGCTATGTATGTTTTTGGCTTTACCTTTCTGGAATAAAATCTGAGCTCTACTAAAATCAAAGTCAGGAATTCCTCTGAGTTTGTCAGATGTGGTGTGATTCCCACAGAACAGTGCCATAGCAGACAAGCTGAAGTTGTCAGAATTCTGATGTTGCATCTCCTTTGCTACTCTCCATGAACAATTACTGTCTCACTAAAGAATGGATTCCACATTCAGGTGCTTGTAACAGACCAGAGATGAGGTAGATGAATCACCTAGATCCTTTGTTATATTCAAGATGAACCATTTGAATCCTTGCCATCATATCTTTGAGGTCTCCTTAAGACAAAACTTCTCCTACACCACTGGGAATGTATTGCAAAACACCTCCGTGTATTGTACTAGAAAGTGCCATGACGTAGGTCCTTCTAGCAATACAAATGGATTAAGCATCAGTAGAGACTGAATTCTCAGACATGGACTTTCCTAGTTCAGATGTTCAAATGCAGGTGTCAAAGTTATTTCAGAAATTATGAGAGCCCTAAAGAGGTGTGAAGCAGGATCTATTTAACTAAGTACAGCTATGTATAGAGGTAGAGTTCTACTTCTAAGCAAATCACTCTGCAATGTTTTGTAGTCAGCAGAGAGCTAGTCAGCAGAGTTAATATAGTTTATGGAATGATTCATCTCACCTTAAAAGAAAGAGCTGCATTTGGCCAGATGAATCACACACTAATCTTCATGGACTATATCAATCAGGTCACCACTGAGTGTAATAACAGGCAAATGGTAGACACCTAATGTTAGGTCAGATAAATCAAGTAACTAGAAGGCTTCCAGCCTTATCTTCCTGGGACCATTACCTGAGATCCTCCTAAAACTCCACTAGAAACATCGAGGGCTCTGAGTTCATCAGAAGATAAGAAGGTATGTCCACACTGATCCACCAAAAATGGGAGGTAAAAAACTATTTGACTATGTGTGCAAGGTGTATTTGCTTAGGTGCAAAAAACACAGAGGATGGTGAAGGCCCTTAGCTGACATGTCTGTGGGGTTTATGGATTGATATTAAGTGACCTAAAGTAATGAAAAGAAAGGTCCTGTACAGTGGACTTAGCTAATCATCACTCTAAAAGAGAATTCCTGAAAATATGGCTGAAAAACCATGCAAAATGGCAAAGTATTTCAAATCATAGTGTGTTCTGACAGGAAAAGTTTTCATCACACTCTGCCTGATCTCCTTTGGTGTTTGCATACCCGTGCACTTTACATACTTTGTTGTTTGAATAGTTCTTTTCTTAATATGTAAGGTTCCTGAAGCAGGTGATATGTCCAGGTGGGTTTTGAAAGTCTCTGGAGGAGATTCCACAACCTCTCTGGGTGGCCTCTTTCAGCCCTGCCAACCACAAAGGAACAAAGTTTTCCTTTATGTTTAGGTGGAACTTCTGGTGCTCTAGTTTGTGCCTTTCATACCAAAAGAAAGGTCTGGGTACTTGCTGCAACCTGCCACCCATACTGAATTATCCTTCCTGTCCAGGTCATCTGGGTGGATACATCAGGCTTCACAGGGGCTTTCACTGTAGGAACAATGGGTTTAGCTCTCAAGGGAGTGCTCACCATTCTGGCAGACACCTAGAACATTTCCTTGGGCTGTGTATCTCCAAGCAGGATACAGGACCCTCCCTGCACACATACTGTTGCACCACACCCTGTGCACAGCACTCTGGTCTTTGGCATTGCCCAGGACTCTCCAGCCTGTCCCTGGCAGGTCTCTCTGAGCTCCCTGCTCTCTTTTGGGTTACCCTACACTTTTCATTGCCTGGCTTGTGTTATTTCTATAAAGCTGGTGTTAAGGACAATTTCCAGACCTCCCTCAGGTAAGCTGGCAGCTTGCAAAGCCAGCTTTATTTTGGCCTGTTTAAGTAGCATTTTCATTTTGATTTGTTATTATCTGTGGCATTTAAGCAGGATGTGTTCCAAGCAAGTCTATGAGTCTGGACTTAGTGCACTTAGAGGGAGCAGGTGGAGAAAGGAAGTAGTGAAATCTGTCACCAGCTAAGTTAATTCAAGTGGGAGCTCTGCAGTTTCTGATTACTACACACATAAAGGAAATTCATTCCCTGAGATTAATGATTACAAATACTTCTATGGATATCAAACATCTAAGAAAAGACCTCACTAGGAGATAGAAGTGCTAGAACAATAGATAAGCCCTGCAAAAAATGAAATACATAATGCTGAAGAAGAGATGAAAGGAACAGAAAGACTTTCAGCCCAACTGGATGTTTTTCAGCTTAGAAACAGTACTTCAAGATTTGTGGAAAATTGTTTGCATTGGAAACATAATTTTAAGAACCACCTAGTGAAAAATACTTCTGAAGGATAAAGTACTCCAAAGGATGCCATTGATGCATAGGCTAGTACAAGCAGTACAGTTCATTTTCCTAGTTTTCCTTACCTGCCACATATCTTCACAGTGGACTCAAGAGTGAGAGTCATCAAGAGTGAAAGACAAATTTTAAGGTCTGAGTCAGCATAACAGGACAGAAGGAAAAAATCTGTCTGCACTCTGTTTCAACCCAATAAGAATTATATATTTGAGGTTCCATTATACTGATGGCTTTCTCATATTAAAATCCCTGGCACAGCTTCCCCGAAACAAACCACCAGCACAGACAGGCACAACTGCTGCTTCTGCTTGTACAAAGTTTACAGCTGCTCCCATTGCTGAAAGCAGTAGAGCTCACATCATCTCAGCTGCAGTGGCTCAAGCCATTATCATTTTACTAGTGTTTTGGAGTGGTACAGTTTAATGAGCTGACAGTGGCCAGCTGCTAATATCAGGGCAAGGCTCTAACATGGACTGCACCTTCCTTTTGAAACAATGCAAAACCATACTGTAATAATAGAGAAAACCAAGCTGCACTGGTCAGCAGTGCGTTCTTTCTACTCATGTGCCTGCACTTCATTTGTGCAGGCAAGCCTTCTCTTTACACAATTAAGGTTCATCTCACTGCTTAATTCCTTCCAGTCTTAATGTTTCTCCTTTTCTTCAGATCTTTGTTTGGTATCAGTTCCAAGCGTGGAACTAAATAGTCAGATAATATTTTGCTTAGACAAAACATCTAAGAATCAGGATACATAAACTAGATTTATTCTAACAAATTGTGTTTGGGACTAGCCTCTGGCACTGAGGCAACTGGGCATTGAAAGGGCTACCCTAAAAGTATCCAAACTACCTCACTGTCTCATCCTCCAGAAAAATGTAGCTGCATGGAAACTGCTTATTGGGAATGGTCGCTTGGCTGTGCTAATTACTGAGCTGTGATGAGGAACAATTGACTAAAAGGATACCAGAAACAATTCCAACACTTTATCAAGGGAGGCAATTGAGTTGCATTGCCAAAGGACATTTTCTGGCTCTACTTAATTTGCTGGCATAGATGTAGTCCCAAGTTCTCGATTCTTGATGCACACAGGCTTATGTATCATGGTGTGCGTTGGCTGGAGGGGGCTGGATGCCATGTCTGCTTCAGGAAACAATGCGGTGTTCAGACCTACACTGAAGACTGAGCTGCCAGCTCCACAGACCACTTCTGCAAAGGGAAAGGCTTACTCTGGCCCACCTATAGTCTGGTCCTGAGGATTTAAAGCTCAATAATGGCAAGAGTGCATGGAAGCACCTTCCAGAGAGTGTCTTCTGATTTGGTTTCACCTGAGATTAATCCAGTTTGCACACCTGAGGATTGCTTTAGGATTCAAAACACAGGGCAGTAAAGGGGGATGTCTGTCTGGAAGAGCTGCTTTAAAATCTGCATTTCAGATCCTAATTAAATTGCTAATGTAGAGGCAATTATACATATTCAGGTCCAATTAAAGGTGATCACTTCCTGAATTTTTATGTTTAATTTCAAGTGTTCTTATTTCAAGTTATGATCAAACCTTTTGTTATTTTTAATTCTTGGTGTATTCTGTTATGATAAACCCTTTGATCCTTGGAATATATTTTTTCCTTGTAAAACACCACTAACTCTGAGACATATATAAGCCTGATTGATACACTAGAAAACCAAAATATGTATACCTGTAGAATACTACATTGCTGACTACAGTTTTTCTCTGCTTCAATATTGATATGTAATTATTAATCTAAGATGTTTCTTTCTCTTGGCAATGTACAAATAGCTTTTTTGAAAAGCATTTTTCAGCTCCTGTAGGAGGTTTGTCAATCAGACAGAAGTGGTAAGGCTTGCCCAGTCTGTGAGGAAGTAATTCTTTATTTTGATACCATACAAAACAAAGCCAAAAGCCCCACTAATCAACTGGCAAGGTAATTTTTTAATTTTTTGTTTTGTTTTGTATTTCCATGTAAAGAAATCTCATAAACAATGCTCTGAGAGAGGTCTATCAGGGTTGAAAGACGTCTCATTGTTGATAAGGAAAAAGTGCATAAATGCTTTCTGACTTTCTGATTGCAAAGGCACAGTCAACCAGAAGTGCTAACAGGGGCCTACAGACCCCTTACTGACACTTTATTTTGGAAAACAAGCATTCAGTTTTGATGCAGATCTTAATCCATGTCACAGTGCCTCAGGAGTGTATGGACAGAGCTGTTCTCTCCCACAGCCTAACACATTGACTGCCTGGCAACTGCTGTGGGTAAAAGACTTCAGTCCTAGTAGCAAGAAGCTGTCAAAAAGGATGTGGTTTTCTCCTGACCCTTAAAACTTCTGTTAAATTTTCAGTGTAAAAATATGCCATCAGTACAAGAAAAGTGTGCATATTTCAGTCTTTGACACATAGGTTGAAAGTCCTGTCTATCAATCAACTATTCTCTAAACTGAAAGGGTGGCTCAGAACATGGAGCTTGTTTTGTTTCTTGTCTCTTTTGTCACTTTTTCAAGTCACAGTTGTGAGGTGTGTTTCTGCAAGCATAAGACAGTGAATAAAGCATTGTAAACATCAGTTTTCACTTATAGGTGATCATTGCCCTCTGGTTGCTTTCAGTATCACAAGACTCACAATAAAATCCTGAATATTGTGTGTCTAATTTTAAGTTCATTAGATTTAACTCCATGCTTACAAAGGACCAAATGCTTCAGTGACTCCCTCATTTAGGGGTTATCTTCCCATACAGTCTCTAGCCACCTCTGCAAGACCAAATTTTCACTCAAGCATGATCTGCCAGAACATACTCAACATATCATCTCTACTTGGAAATAATAAACATAGTACTAATGGATGGAACTACTCAAAGTAGTAAGCCCTGAAACTTGTAAAAAGTGTTTGCAGTTTCACACTTAGTTTTTTGTAAGACTGGATTTGTCATTCACACTAGAACAGCCATCTACATCTCTGGGGGATGAGTGAGATAAATGCAGAGCAGTTTATGGTTCATTGATTGGTTTGAATACGAGTTTTTAATTTTTTTTCCAGAAGACTTTAATTTACTACTGCTCCTGGGAAGAAAACAGGATTTTCAAAGGCACAAAAATTGTGCAAACTCCCAGCTCTTATCGATGCATTTGAAAGTCCCCTTCTAAGTAGGATGACTTACTCAATAGCCATATTTTACTTGATTCTTTATCATTCAGATTCATTAAGTCCTTGAAACCATTGTCTCCTCTTAAAATTAATTTGGGAAAAAAAAAAAAAAAAAAGGGCCAGGGCATTTCAGTCATTGCCTCTCAAAACACTGCAGTCACATTAATGTAAGCTACACTGTTTTCAGCTCTTACTACAGAACACTGAAGTTTATTTTTATAAGGTTGCTAGGCAGTTAAACCACCTTGAAAGAAAGGAGCTATCTGTGTGAAAGCATGTACAACAAAGTTATTGATGGAATACTAAATAAAAAAAGAATATGTGAGAGCTAAATCTGGAGATATTTACTGGTGCACTGCTATTGTATTCCAGCAACACTGACATTTCAGTCTGCAGTTTTCAACAGCCACTGTGATATAATTTAAGCCCCAAAATCAAAACTGTCAGTGCTTTTGGACCCTGGAGATGGGGGAAAAGCTGACTTTAAAATAGTACTTTTCTTTCCTCTAACTTTCTAAAGTCTTACAAGGACATAGTAAGTTGTACTCAGTCTCTTCCTCTTGGAAGAGGACTTTCTCACTGTCTTTGATGCAAAACTGGAAAGTAACAAGAATAATTTAGGTGTAAAAGGACCTCTAGAATCCATCTGCTGCAACCTCTTGGGCAAGGAATGGCCAGCTTGACATATCTCTTTTTTACCTCCTATCTAAGCAGAGCATATGGAAACATTAATTCTGAACAAGGTGAACAGGAAAAAGCGTTGCCATCTACTCTGTGCCCCAGCCCTGCTTTTATACACATTTACAGTAATGAACATGAAAAAAAAAATAAAATCCCCTTTCCCCAGACCAGTCCTAGTAAGTTCTCACAACTGCTGCAAATAAATTGGGCTAAGGGACCAGAGTTCACATCCATTATTATATTTGAAAATAAATCTACTAAACTTAGCTGAAAGGCTAATATGGGACTATTTAAAACATTATAAATTATAGCAATAATGTTTTATATAACAAATATTTGTAACATTGTAAATTTTTTGTATTTTAATGAAAATTCTTCATTGAAAGACAACTATCTGAAAAAAGCTCAATGTCAATGTTTTAACTTAAAAATAACTTACAGTTCTAATAAATGATAGCCACTAAAAACATTCATTTAAAACAAAATTACCTGAGGCATTAGGTCAGTCTAGAATGTACTCTTCAGGGTTTTTTTTATTTTTTGCTGTTAATGTGTCATCAGAGTTCTCAGATGAAGTATTTTACCATGGAAATCAGTGGAACAAAGCAAAAAATGATGATTCCGTAAGGATAGGTCTACATTTTCCTCTTATTATTTAAACAAATTAAAAATAAAATATTTTTTAAAATCCAAACAACAACCCCCCCAAAAAAAAAAAAAAACCAAAACCCCAACAGAACAAACCAAAACCAAAACAAAATACACACACCCCAAAAGCCCACAAAACAATAAAAAATACAAAATGGAGAAAAAAAAAAAAAAGAAGAAAAACAGAAAAAGTGAGGGAAGCAATGAAAGTTGCTTTTTTTTTTCCACTAATCCCAGGAGTCTAAGTTGTAGATATTAAAGGAAGAATATCCCCTAATGCAAGATGAAAAAGCAGTTTGTGCTCAGAGAGCTCCATATACGTTTTCTGGTTACAGCTGAGCAGGTAAGCCCAGCTCCTAAGGAAATGAATAGCAGCTGGCACACAAGTATCTGTAAGACTCCACACCACAGCCCATGATAAAACATCTGGTTTACCATCAACAGTAGAACCAGTAGAATTAAGTAGTTAATACCTGAAAGTGATACAAAATGTGGCTGTAAATTCAACAGAGCTTTCTG
The DNA here is from genome assembly GCF_027791375.1 of Indicator indicator. Classification (NCBI taxonomy): domain Eukaryota; kingdom Metazoa; phylum Chordata; class Aves; order Piciformes; family Indicatoridae; genus Indicator; species Indicator indicator. Next base: position 18,229,027 of record NC_072021.1, on the reverse strand, counting down.
CTGGAGACCATGTAAGTACACCATAATAACAGCAAATTGATTCACCTAAACCTTTGCTTTGCATTTGCTATAAGATGAGCTTCCCAGTAAACTACTTCAGCTCTCTTCCACGTTAATAATCACTACCTCACTGGCTGGTGAATGAGCCACACTTACAGACACAAAAAAACCAAAAACAACACACAAACAAAAGAAGTTTTACTGACATGGGAGAATGTTGGAGCTCCCATTTGTTGTAGCTTTATAAAGATATGGAATTTGGGTCAATATAATACAGCAGATCCATGCAGTGCCTTAATACTACTGTTTTTCTCTTTTACAGCCTGCTGAGATATAAGTGATTGAAAAACTACTCCACTAAAACCAAGTAAATGCATTTCTCCTGGCTTTATTCTGTCCCCCTAAAAAGACCATGACTGGTCTTTTTCTCTCACTGAATTTACAAACCCACCAACACTAAATAGAAAGTAGACAGGTGTCTATCTTGCTCCCCATTTTGTCAGTGAAATAATCTTCCTTACACCATGAGAAACTGATATATCTAGAAGTATCATTGGAATGAAGAAAAAAAAAAGGCAACAATTAAAAAAATAAAAATCACCCCATGTTTTAACTTGTAAACTGAGCACATCTCATATGTAATTAGGGAGTGCAAATAAATTAACTTTATAACCTAAGGGTGACATTCTTAAAGATTATAAATCTTCTGCCTGAGATCAGTTGGAAAGATGAAGCCTATCCCAGGAGAAGAGATGAACCTTTTCCTTCCTCTTACATAGAAATATTTTAAAACAGACAAGCCACACAGGAACACACTATTCTGTCTTGGAAAAAGGTTGACCAGCAAGCTAACAGTTCTTCCAATCTCTTAATTTCTTGCTCACATATTTTAACCCCAGAAGAGTATATATCTACAACAGTATGTTTTTATGTGGTTAGGAAATGAATGTTGCTCACTAACTTCACAAATACCACCCATTTGCTTAACTTTATTTCTGTGTAGTAGGAAATGATAAGCCCTGAGCAAGTCATTGCTATTTGATGATTATGAATTAGCTGACCTCAGGCCACACAGAAAGGTAGCACTCCTGTGCAGACTGCGAAGTATTTTAGTCAACAAACACATCACAGTGTTCTGATCTGCAGCTGGACATATCTGTTAGCTTAGGAGTCAGGTGTTTCATCTTTCCAAAAATGAAATGTTCACCTAAGGGAAAAAGAGAAGACCTCTTCCTACACTTGGCAAAACAATCCCATTTGCTGTAGGCTATCAGTGCAATCAGAGCTTTATTCTCTTCTGCTGACTGCCATAAAAATAGTTTCTAATGATGGGAACATTAAGAAAGTCCATTTCAAATATAACAGCGCACAGACTAAAACAAATACGGAATGCTGCACCATAAAAATTTCTCTCTGTTTCCAGAAAACAAGTAAGGGGCCACTAACATTTCATGAATCCCTAGAGGGAATGCAAGACAGCAGAAATATCATCTCCAATGCATAAGTAAGGTATGGCCATCCTACCCTCCTTTCTTCTGTTTACACCTTTTACATATCCAAAACATCCCTTTCCTTGCAAAATTCACCTTCCAGAATTTGGAAGAGACAAAGAAACAAAAATTGAGTACTGAGTTTTAAACAGCCCTGAAGGTTTAACCCACTTAAAGGACTAAAATCTAGCCACTCTACATCGATTCATATTAATCTCGATGAATGCATTTCTGTGTCTTGCATGCCATGCTGAAGCATCTGGCACAGCTCTGTGCCGTGAGAGGGAGGGATTGCTGAGGCTCTGAGCAGGGCTTGGGCAGACTCAGCTGTCAGACACAGCACATCAAAGGCCCATCTGCTAGACCTTCTCAAGAAGCATGGGTGAAAAAACACAGAGCAAAGAAGGCAAAGAGATCATCCTTTGTCATTACCTTTAAGGCAGGTGTATGGAGAAATGAGCCTTTTCCCTTGGGAGAAAGATGGAAATACTTTAAAGCCACCATTCGCTGCAAAGAAAGTGGTGAGTGACAATGTGAGCACTGTTCTTTCAGAATAAAACCTTGAGAAAGTCCTCATGGCCTAGAAGCTGTAAAGTAGGTTTGATGTGCCTCCTCCCTCCTACTTCTTCTCAAGTGAAGGAGAGATTAAATTTAGAGTGTGGCTTCTCTGAAACTGTGGGACACTGAAATGCCCATACGATGTCAGAAGTTGTCTGTGTTGCATACTGTGGGCAGATGCATGGAAAAGATGAGTCAGTTCCTATGTGAAAGCTTTGTACTGGCAAAAAAAAAAAAAAAAAAAAGCCTGTTCTGCTTTCCCGAGGGGCCAGAAGGGTGGATGTGTTGACTCAGGGCCAGTGCCTTGATACTGGGAGAACGTAGCTGGATGATGTCCAAACACAGACAGTGCCCTGGAATTTGTCTGTAATGTGGTGTGGAGATACATCTGGCTAATGAATTAGTCTCCAGGGATGTCCATATAGACAGCAACAAACCTGATGGAGGACAGCATTGGAGGCTGGCAAAGAGTGAGATTTCTTGAAACAAACATTTGTTTGAACTGGTCTAGACTTCCAACTTCCATGAATCAGTAGTTTCTATGAATTTTAGCACTTGTGATTTTGTGCATCTTCTGTAATTTTAGCTTTGCTCTTGCTTTTGTACCTCTGGTTCTCCTATTCTTTAATGTGATTTTGCAAGTTCTCCAATGGACCTGTCACAGGCCACAGAGATTATTGTCTCTTTTGGAGAAACATAATAAGTAGAAGGAAGTTGGAGAAAAGCAATATTCAATATTTCTGCATCATTAGACTAAACCAAAACACAGTGTGGTTTCTGCAATGTAATCTCAGCTGATGTGGCCACTATTTTAATAATCATCCATCAGCAGTGAGAAGGCCTGAGGGAAATTAATTTTTCTTCATCACATTTTAAGTAAACCAGTGGTGAGGCATGAAAACAACTGTCAAATCCAGCAAAAGGTTTCCCTGAGTAGAAAGCATAACTGATAGGCTAGGAGAAAAATGTGAAAAAATTAGGTGGGTCTTTTCCTTTTTCCCCTCTTTTGTGTAGTAGATTTGAAGCACAAGCCTGCAGGGAGGATGGTCTCTGCAAAACTGAGCTTAAGGAGAACAGAATACCAAACTTTAGAACTGCAAGTCTGGTACATTTCATTCATACTCAGGTCACATTATATGTTTATTAACATTTATGTGATGCCAACAGAAACATCATGGGAGCCCCATGCACAGCGAGGACCTTTTGCTCATTATGTTGTGCTGCCTGTTACAAAATTCTCACAGTAATTCCTCTTCACAGAAAAGGATTAAAGACTATTTGGTACAGAGGTAGCGTTGCAAAGGCGTTTTTTTCTGGGCATCCTGCTGTTGCCAAACCCCTCCAGTGGGAGCTCACCACATCTCTGCCATGATTGGTAGTATACAAGGGATTTGAACTACTTTCCACTTTCAGAGACAAGGATGTCCTAAAGCAAAGTGTTTCATCCCTTCACTCCTTTCTATCCATTGACTTGCCTAGCTGAATCAAAAAAACACCTGCCCTTGGAGACAGAATAGGTTGCTCTTGTTAAGAGAGGGATAGTACTGAAATATTTCTTATGAAGAAGCTCCTATCAGCTCTAAATTATTTCACATCCTGCCCTTCCCTCCAGCTCCTCAGCTCAGCTGGTGCAAGCATTCATGGGACCGTGCTTTAGGTGGAATCAGTGAAATGAGGAAAATCAAATTAATAAATGAGACATGCGATTGTAGTAACATTTGAATGGGAAGCAAAGTGAATTCAGAAGCAGTTAGGATCCACTTGCTCACTACAGCTCTCCACAGAGTCTGCATGCTTAACTTTAGCATCTCAAGAAGAAAGACACCCCTTGATCACCTCTCCAGTTACAATGGCAACTACAACAACAACTTCACACAGTGTGCTCATCCTAAATCTATTGCAGCAAGACCCTGAGCTCAGTTAAATCTTGTTAGTGCTACTGTAATTCAGCTAATTAATGTTAATTTTAGTCAGATGTTCCTGTGTATCCTAAAGAGTGGAGTGACTATTCATTAGCCTCGGTGTGTACTTTGAAAACAGCTACAAATTAAAACTCTTTCAAAATGCCTACATGCTATTTTCATTGAACACACAGAAGTTAAGGGTGAGGATGAAAGAGACTGCTGTGATAGATTGCATAAGAGTGAGCTTTAGCATCTAGCTATTACAGTGCCAGTCCCACCAGCACCTCACTGTACCCCTTTAAGAACAGGGTGCAAGGTACAGCCTGAGCAAGCATATGCAGTCCATAGTGTTATGACATAAAGTTCAGGTCTTGATCACAGACTTCAGTGTTTGATATGATGATGCAAATCACAGGGAACAAGGATTCCTGTGAACATGTTAATTCAATACTGTAGTGCCTGTGATTTCATGCCTCCAGCTCCTGGCTCTAGATACATTGAGAAACAGTTTCTTTTGCACAGAAGAGTTGTTACTTCAATTCCAGGGGAAGAGACCTTAGTGTTGCTGGATTGCACCTCAATTCCTAGTAGTAAAAATAAGTTGACAGCTCTATCTGCTGGTATGTGGCATGGCGAGCATACACTTTGACTTACTTCTAACACTGAAGTCATAGGTGCCCACAGAGTGATATTAAACCAGGCTTGATTCAAAGCACAAGCAAGACAGGTGATGCACAAAAGTGTTCTGCCAGGACTGAGGTTATCAAAAAGATACTGCCAAATACCTCGAACAATAAGAGCAAACAAGATTTTCCACAATCTCCCAGAAGAGGTGCTGCCATCTATTCGTAGACAACACACCTGGCTGCAGGCAATAGCAAAGCCAAGCAGGGAGAAGAAATGAGCTGTAGAATCGCTGGCATACATCTCAAAAGTGGGTGGCATTTTGAAAATGTGTTTGATGAGCCTCTGTGTATGGCAAGACCTATAGAAAAGAAGGAAGCAATAGCTACTGTGGGCTTGGAGTGACAGGCTTACATAAGAGGAACAAAAGCTAGGGAATGCGGATGGGGCCTGTGAAAGCCTGTAAAGAAGTTGAAAATGGCAATGAGATATGATCCTTAACCTGAGGAATACTTTTTTTCATTAAGGCTATTAGCTCAGGAACTGCGTGAGAGTATTTTCCCTATTCTTCTTCCTTGAAAGAGAAACCTAGGATAGCTCAGAGATTCAAGAAGGAATGGTATCAGAAACCAAAAGCTATACAACTCAAGGAAGATAAAAGACATCTTTGCAGTTTACAAATTGACTCTAAACAATTCATATATCTGAAAAAGAATTCTACAGCAACTGCCACAGGGAGACTTTTTCACAGCACACTACTCAGTAGCCTTCCAGAGTTTGACAGAACAGACCTTAGAGTGAAAGTTGCAATAGGTCTCATTTCTCCTTTTTCCCAAGACTTTGGAAAGAGGAAAAATCTGTTAAAACTCTTTGTCCTACTGATGTGAAGCACTGTGTTGCAATCTGGAGTCCTTGTGAAACTCCAGTGCAACTTTAAAACAAGCCTGAGTTGCTGTGCTCCAAAGGCAGGTTATAAAGACCCCCCTTTTAGATAACATAGTGGATGTGAAGGCCCTGACCAATACCTGTGTGACTTGTGTTCTTCAGCTACATTCAGTAGTGTAGGTATGTGTGTATAAATACATTTAAGTCTTGAACTGTGGCTATTGTAGCTTCATCAGCTGGCTGAAACACAGAGGTTGGTGGAGGATGATGTGGTTGGAACTTCTGAGTATTTCAATCTGATCTTTTCAGAAAGGTGCAGCAACAACAACAAATTCTGCTTCGAATGGATACTATTTTCCAGATTCAACATAAGCTGAAATAACTGCATAAGCATAGTGTATCAGTGGGCATCTGCTAAATATATTAAGAACTGAAGCCTTACTGCTAGGTCAGAACTTGAGGCAGCCTCAGTGCCACTTGATATCCTTAACCAAAGGGTCTTTGTTTTCCAGCATACCACTCTCTCAAATCAGAGCCCTTCTGATGTCAGGCAAGCTTTAGAAAAGACCAATAGGGTAGGTGCCTCCAAGTCTCCCTTGAAGCACATGTTTTACTGCTAGAAAGGCAATAAGGTGTCAAGACTCACATTAGCAGGGAACATATCAGAGGACCCTTCCTTTTCTTGTAGGGACAATTACAGTGTATGAGAGAAGAAAGAAGCATTGTTGGTGATATGAACCAGCCATCCCTGATCCACAAGCTTGTGTTAGCTCAATATTGTACCCAAGACAACTGGCTTTGACAAGAGTTTTTCCACCAACGTGACTACACAGACTCCATCCTAAAGTAAGCTTCAGCCCAAGGTGTTTGAAACTCTGTCAGAACTAGCTCCCACCTGCCTGCATGTGTACACTTCACAGTGAAACCTTCCACCACAGTCCATCCTTCCTGTATTTGGCTTTATTTATGACAGAGTGAAACCTGGAAAGATTCTGTAGATAAAATCATTGTGTTTCATGTTTAAAAGAATTTCCTGGTTTATACACAAGCTGTAAAGCAAATTGCTTGTTTTTTATATAATCCCACTAGGGATTAGCTTGTTCCTTCCCCATGACTTAATTATTTTAGTATCTTTTTTGGAGGAAGAAGGTAAGGGAAGAGATAAAACAATTGTCTTTTATCTGCCCAGGTAATCATTGGCCACAACAGATAACCCCATAAACCACCGTTAATGAATTTTCAGAAAGAGTGAGAGCTATGAATCCCATTCATACCATCTGTTCTTAGATATGGCAAGTTCAGACATTTCAAAGAACGAAAATATCACACAGCCATTCTAAACAATATTCATCCATTCAACATAAAGCACTTCAGCTCTACTTAAAAGTCAGAGCTAGGAACATACTCTTAATACTATTGTAAAGCAGAAAATTCTCATTACTACATGACTTTTTGACATCCTGGATTTGTTTCTTCCCTGCTTCGTATACGTGTAGTGTCTACTTGTTTATAATGTCAGCAAGATAACACTCCTTGGGGAAAGAACAGAATAAATGCACTGGATCTGGCACATCAAATCTTTCACACACATATGCATCTAGCTAGCACTGTGGGGTAGGAATTTTCTCATGTGCTGAGAATCACGAGGCCCTTGTGCTACCACAACACTTTGAAAGAGAAGAGACCAAACTGAGATTCAGAGAACACTCTCTGGACATTCCTAAGGCAATAATTCCAATTATTAATTATTATGTCCTCACCTTTATTCCTTTGTCAAAGTTTCTGTCTTTGTTTAATGATCATATTCTCCAAGTTCACTATTTAGTCTCAAAGGAAAACCATTCCACCCAGTAACTGGTAAAGTGGAAAAATCCTTAAACAGTTGCCCAAAAGAACTGAATCACACAGATCTAGTTTGGAAAGGTAATTGCAAAGATGCAGAAACAGGGAAGTAGAAGTTATTTTCCAGTGAGCACCAGTCTTATTTCTTGCTGTAGATTTTTCAAGGGAAAACATATTTAAGAATCTCTCATTGGAGAAATTATTTCTCGGTGCAAATTCCTGAGTGCCCTTGTGCATCTCAGGAGAAGGAAAGCCATGTGTAAGGCCTGCATGAAGCAAACCAAATGCTGTTAAGAACCCTTCTGCAAAGGCCATGAAATTGATGTAAAACAGCATTTATAGAAACACTTTTTACTCTGGTCAGCTTTCTGAGTCATTTAGTTTCACCATGACCCTTTTTCACTGTTCTACCAGCAATTAGCTAAGTAGCATTAATGCTACAATTGTCTAGGACGTGGGGTAGCAATCTATGTGTGCAAAACAAAGCTCAGACACTGTCCTCAGTGCCAAGCAGTTCCCTTGGGAATTACAGACAAAGCCCTAGGTGAGGCTTATGCCCTATTCTTTCACTGTAGAGCACAGAGATTTCACCTACTAATAAGGATTCATCTTCAGAAGCTGATGAAGACTGGAGATCAAGCCAAACCACAGCCTCTTTCCTTGTCCTTCTCTCATTTTTTATCCCTTCCTTGTGAGCCTGGCATCTTCCTCAGGCTAGTGCCTCCTTCACCATCATCTTATCCTGGCACTGTCTACATCACCATTCTGACAGGAATGCCACGCTCTTCCGAGGTAGAATGGTGGGATAAGGACCATGCAATTAGCAGCTGTCCTGATTTCCCTTAAGGAAATTATCTAAGGTCCCGTTTGTCCCTCTCTGTATTTCTCCCTTGTTCTATCACAAATAGGCCTATATTTTGCCTTCTTCTCTCTCCATTTTAAGTTGGAAAAGAGCTTCCAGGCATTCACTAAGCTCTTCCCACCTCCCTAAGAGGGGCAGAGCAGTTCTTACAACATCAGAGTATTTAAGCTGTACCTATGGCTCACCATGACTTATTGGTTAAATCAGATGTGAAAGCAAAGGTCTTTTATATTCCCAGCACATCTTCCTGACCTGGACATGAAAACAAGAGTCTTGGAAGGATCACCCTTTTGATTATATCCTGCTGGATCTTTACCAGGAAAGTTTCCCTTACTTTCAATTGTGGTGCATCAATTCCTTTCACCTCACTTCTACTCTAAACAAAGAGGGGCAGGAACACAGATGAGGCAACACCACCTTGATTAAGGCTCCAAGTGGAATTTCACAAATACATGTGACATTTATAATGGCTTTTATTCACTGCTAACTTTCAAGAAGCTTCTTCACTTCTGCTGCAGTGCTTATGTGCTGGTTCCCTTGCCATCTCTGTCTGGGTGGTAAGCACGCACCTAGCAATTTACCTAAGGGTGCCTGGCATTGCTTTTAACAAAAGGAGGCTGCATTTTCCCTTAGCCTGGAGTTTGATTTAATCAGAGGCTTCAGTGAGAAAGTCTACACACACCTCCTTTGCAGCTCACAGATGCACTGGGAAACTCATTCAATTCTTTGAACATCCATTGTCGCTCAGAACTATGGTCAAGCACCCTTAATGAAAAGCTGTTTGTACAATCTATTTCCTGCTGATAACCAAGAACACGTCCTTGAGAAATAAACACACTAAAATAAAAGTTCCAGAAAGCTGTCAAGCTTGCTCCTCAGTTTCTAGATTCTTCCGTAGAAACTAAACTTAAAAAAACCCACCAAATCCACTTCAGAGCAGCCAGACGCCTCAAATGAAGTGTCTCCATTTACGACATAACTGTGTTGGGCGGTTTTGTGCCCAAGGCACCCATGTTAGAACAGCTTTCTGTCATGACATCCACGAGAAAATACAGCATTTTCCCATTAAAAAAATCCAGTCCCCAGCAGCTTCTCACTAGTCAAAACTATTTCTCTCTTAATCCTGAGATTTTACACGAATACATACTTTTGTCTTAAAATTCCTCTAATTTATGAAGGATTTTCTTAGAGCACAAGAGGAAGATCTCCTAGTGAAACAACTTCAAAACATCAGTCACAAGTTTCAAAACACGGGAAAATGGCTTCCTGAAGCTGAAAGTGAGGGCTGGAGTCAGAAAGTTTGTAAACTTTTGTTCCACTGTGAAATATTGTTTGGAGACTGGAAAGACTCATCCACTCCTATAAATATCTTCCTTTTACTGATGGTACTCGGCATATACATTAAAGGATAAATGCTCCTAAATGCTTTAGACAATGGTCCTGCACCAGAAAAAGCAAGTGAAAATGAGCAATAATAGCCTTAACAACTGACTAAACCACTCCTGACTTCCCAGCCCAGCCTTTGTAGCTAGGGAGACTGATTTGTCAGATACGTAATCACTTCTAAATTCTTCACCTAAATGATGCAAAAATTTCACCTACAGAGAAAAGGAGGGAGAAATGATAAAGTCTGGGAATAATACTGTTGCTAAAAAGCATGTGAGTGAGTCTACCTGCCACACTTTGTGAGCAGTCTGTCTCCAGTGTCTGCTTTTCTTGCTGTTTCTTTCCATAGATTTCTTTTGAACTTTTCTGGGTTTAACTTGCACTTGCTTTACATTGTCTTAGAAGTGCATATTTTACTACTTGAACAGCTGCGAGAAGGGTTTGGGTTGTTTTATTTAAGTTTGTTTGTTTGTTAGTTTTAATTTTGTATTCATTAGGCACTGGCTATTTTAAACTCTGCTGTAGACTCCTTTTGATCTTCCTTTTGCTGAAGAGGGAAAAAAGAGAACTTGAATGTCAAAAAAACCTCACCGCAGACAGTACAGGACTTGCTTGACTCCTTGTGTGGTTCAGTTTGAGGGAAGGAAGGAAACAGTTGGACTGCAATTATCAAACTCTGTCAAGTTTTGTATTTTACTTTCTTCAAGTCCCAAAAATGTGACTTTTGAGAGAAATAATTTATCTGTGGGCTTTGTATCTGTGTGGTGTTTTCACTCCAAGCACAAATCCCAGAATTTTATAGACTGAGTGGAGGCTGATCCATAGAGAACCAATGGAAGGAGTTACAAATACAGTCAACCCTGATTAATTAGAAAACGAAAAAGGATACTCTAATTCCATTTACAAATCAAACCAGTCATACCACAATTATCTCAAGTATCTCTCTTAAGTTCACAGTTTGTTCCTCCTTTCCCCTTTTCTCCCTTTTCCTTCCTTGTGCACAAGAAGAATCAAACCCCCTGGATCTCTTTTTTTTTCCCCAAGTTACTTTTCCCTTCCAATAATACAGCATTTTTAAAAGACATAGCTTGTATTTGAGACCAATTTTCAAAGACAGCATACACACTCAATGGTGTTCAGCTCCTGGGGAGCTACAATTCACACTGAAATCTACCTAGTTACTGGAATAGATAAAAAGAAGCTCTTCTGAAAATCTTTCTTTGATAGGCTTTGTTTGGAAGATGAGACACCTCAGAATTCCATATAATGAGTCTTGCTTTCCATATGGTCTGGGTAATGGGATGTATGATGTCACCAAAGCTAGCAAATCAAGTTTTCCTCTGAAAGTAGAAAAAAAAGTCCTCTTTTCCCTTGAACAAGTCCCATATCTGTCCCTTTTCTCCATCTGGAAGATTTTGGTACCAGCGCTAACATTTCTGACACCTGGTAAAACAATGCCACTGTAGTCCCTTTCTGACAGCACTGCCTTTCTATATTTTCTCATTCTGTGTTCATCTCCATTCATCATCAAAATGTAGTTGTCTTCGCAGCAAACAGCAGCTGTTTTAATAAGACTACAAACACTACACAAAAGCTCTGGAAAAGAAACAAATAACTTTCCCAATTTGAATTTGCAATAGGAATTTCAGGCCAAAAGCAAGAAAAGAGACTATTGTTTTCTCAGGTAGCTCTGCAAGCCAGTCTTCAACAACTACAACTAATCTGGGCTTCTCATTTTGTACCTCAATTGAAAGACAGCTGTTCTATTTTCTAAATGGAAAGATAGTTCACTCTGAGCCTGGCTTCAGCTGCTGCAGTTTTTTTACCATTAAATATAACTTAGAATAGATTATCAGCATGGGGAGAAGACAAAGAGTGTTTGAACAAAACAAGCCATTAATTTTCTAAATAGAGGAGAACTCTCATCCTGGAGGCACTGCTGTGCTATTGTCTGAAACACAACTTTCATCTGAAATTGGACAAACCGTTTGGAAAGTAATTCAACTTCCTCTGAAGGAAGATGCATCATGCACTGACATTGGTGGAGGGATTCAACACTCACAGCTATGTTAACTGTATGCAATGAATGGGAAGCATCTTCTTTCAATAGATGGCAACTGCAGTGTTCTGTCCCAACAGCTCACTTGAAAACACCCCAGGTATCCCACCTCATTAACTCACCACCTTCAATCTTCGCTTTGTCACTTCTGCCTCAGTGGCATCACTATCAATTTGACTCTTTTGTCTTGCAGCTTATTCTCAGTCGTGATCTAAGTCAGGGACATATTTGCCAGGAAGATCTCCAAGGAAGGATCTGTCCCTGCACCCAACGCCACCAAAAATGAGAACTCCAGCATCCAGACAGTTATCGCTGGTATGTCAATGACTACACATCTCATTCCATGGTCACCGTTGTAGTATGGACTACTCATCCAGCTAAAGGCCAAGACAGGCAATGAGTCACTCCATGCACAACTGAAGTATTTTTTCAAGACAGACACAGAGTTTTTCCAACCTCTATGCTTAGCAGTAAAGGAAAAAGTGACATGGGGGCCCCTTTTGTCCCCCCTGGTGTTCCCTGTGAACAAGTTTGCTCAGCATTTGACCTCTCCTATGTTTCCAACTCTGGATTACAACAGCCTCCTTCCCTGTGTCAGGAAGGTGGAATGTTCTGCCTCCTCTCCACTCTCAGCCAGCGTAGTCACAAGGCTGATTCAGGCTCAATATAGCCATGCTTCTAGATAATGTACAGAGATGATGCAGAAGCTGTAAACTGTGAAGTACCATTATTTGGCATTCCTTTTCTGAGTTTAGTTTGGGAAAGGGATCCAAATCTGCTCTTCAAGTGTCACAGGAGTGAAGGATACAACCCAAGACTATTGTGTAAACACAAAATAGTATGTATGGTAAAACCTGAATTTTATTTTGCTTTACCTCAGTATCTCCAAACAATAGGGGTTAAATCTGTGCACCACTTTTGTGTATACATGTGATCAAAACTTTCCTGTTTCATGCAATGCTGGCAGAAAACAGTAATTTTAAGAGATAAGAATACAGTAGGTACAGAATGATAGATGACATTCTACAATATTACTTGTTATTTGCTCCTAAATAAATTTCCAGGGTTCTTCCACCCTCTGAATATCAATCAATCCCAGGAGCAGAGAAAAGAAAGAGGATGGATGAGGGAGCAGTTGGAGGAACAAGCCTTTCTACTGTAATCTCAATAACAGATGAGAGTGCATCTGCTCCTTTGCTGGACCCCAAGCAAGAGTAAGGAAATCTTCTATAGAGTCAAGCTTAAACACTGTGTTTGTGTGCACAAACACAGTAATAGGATAGAATGCAGCATGTCAAAGACAAATTTTAACAGCTAGCTTTGGACCTGTCTTAGATTTCAGAAGTGGGTTAAATATAATCTTAATGAATTGCTTTCAGCACAGCCCTGGCCAGAGCTCAATATACTTTCCTGGTTTGCTGTAAAGATTTTTTTAGAAATCATCTTGACCATTTTTAATTTGAGACAAGGTATCTTTAGTGAAGTGAACGATGAAATAGTGAGAACTCTTTTTGTGGCTTCAGGGTTTATTTCAGTTTAGGTTAAGTCAGCAAGAACAGTTCAAGCTACACTGAAGTAAGACATTTTAAAATCAGAATAGGCATTTACACTGGGGTTTATAGAGACATAATTAAAAAGAGCTGTACATGGGTACAGTCTCAGGTGGTCCAATCTCCATGTTGGATTGATTTAACAACAGCAGCATAAAAAGATCATGAAACATGGAGAGGCATGATGCCTGGTAAGAGGCTACTTAAAGCACATAAAAGCTAGGTGAAGCAAAACTTCATGTGCTACTCCTCATGGATTAGAGCCAGGTGACAGACAACAGAGATACACAGGGACAGCACAATGCTGTGGAAATGAACTGTGCCGAACACAGTGTTGTGAAAACATTCTCCTTATTCCTCCCATCCCACCTCCCATGGCTTAGTTATATTGAGCTATATTATTCCTTGCCTCCTAGCCACCTGGACAAGAATTAGTGCTGCCTCAGTACATTTAGGTGCTTAGCCAAGACATTTCAGTGTTCTCAAGGTCACCATCTTTGGTCTCCTGAGGTTGTTGATCCTTTGGTTTGTGTTCAGAGAAGCAAGGGAGATAAACTTCCAAATAGGAGATAAAGGACAAAACTGTGGGGAAAAAATCAAACTAGATGTTGTTTTTACATAATTTAAAATCTCTAGGTCAGTAAACCATGTCTGAAATGTACTAGTATTGCTCATACACAAAAAAAACCCAAATTTACCACTTTTTGTTGTTAAATTGGTTGGGCTGTTTTTTTTCTTCTATCCACAGTGCAGGCAAGGGCTAAAGAGCCTTTCTCTTCCCAAAGGCTATGACTTCATAATTTTAGCCTGAGTAAGCTACTGCTGTCTCACCCCGTTCAGTTGTGCAACCAACTCTATCCTCACAGCAATAATGAGCTGCAACTTGTCTGCTGATAGGTGAGAAAACTACTTGGATTTGTGCATTGAGCAGAAGCTGATTTTCTGTTTTCTGTTCCTTTCCCCTACCCCATTCTAGGCAGATAAAACTCACTCTGGTTCACCCCTCAATTACCTTTCATGGTTGGTGTACCAAATCACAGAGTTAGCTCTGTTATTCTTATTAATTTCTGCTTTCAAACATCCACAGGAGCTGCATCATCCTAAACCAAAATGTAAGTAATGGGGCTGGTCATTGGGTGGTGGTGGAAATCATTTGCCATGAGGCCTTTAAAGCATCAAAAGTTGTTAATTGCTTGGATATCTGATGTTTACTAACTGCAGTGAGTTGCCCCTAGCTAGCAGCAGCCCCCAGCGGGGCAACCCACCCAGATGCTCACTCACTTCTCCAGCACAACCTTGGAGTGATAATGTAAAGAGAAAGGAGAGCTATTGGATCAAGATACAGATAGTTTGATAAGTGGAACAAAGATGTATGCAAGCAAGTCAAAATAAACACCACATGCATTACTTCCCATAGAGTGACAGATGTCCAGTCACTTACTAGAAAGCAGAGCTTCATCACATGTAATGGCTACTTGGAAAGACAAATGCCGTATCCACGAATATTCCCCTCCTCCTTATTTCCCCCAGCATTTATTACTGAGCATGCTGCTATATGGCATAGCAGTTGGTCAGCTGGGATCAGTTGTCCCACCTGTGTCCACTCCCAACTTCTTGTGCACTTCCAGCCTACTTGCTGGCAGGGCAGTGGGAGAAGCAGAAAAGCCTTCTGACTCTATTTCAGCACTGCTCAGCAATAACTAGAACAGTCCTGTGTTATCAACACTCTTTCAGTCACAAATCCAAAACACAGCCTCATATGGACAGCTATGAAAAATGTTAACTTCATCCTAGCCAGATTCAGTACAACTACCCTGTTTGTATCTGTTTCTGCATCTTTATGTTGTGACAGTTCTCATCTTAAATTAGTATCTCAGATATTTTGGACAAGGTCTGTCTTTACCAGATATTTACCCTACAGGCAAGGTAAACAGTACAAAAAGCTGACAGTGGTAGAGAAGTGATAAACAAACAGTTAAGAGAGTCATGACTTGCTCTGTTTGTTTTTTTGTTTTTTTTTTTTTAGGGAATGTAGAAAATGTCTGTAAAGGAACAATGTTGTAGTAGACAACATAGAAATGCTTACTAAAAAAAAATATTTGTTCCCCAATGCAACTTTAATTCAAGTACACAACAAGAGAAAGGTGAGCACAATAAGTCAACCAGCAGAAACTCCAATGAACCATGCCACCTCTACAGTGAGTTAACCTCCAGCTTGCTCAAAAGATGGGCACTTCTTTCCTTTGGTGTCCAGAGATGGGATTTGGAAGCTATTTCTACACAAGGCACCAGAATGGAAAAATCTGCTTGCAAGGTATTTAACTGCCAGGTACAACTCCTCAGTAAAAAAAAACCAAGGCACTACATGTGAAAGATTCTTTGAGGAGTTTTATCTGTATCCAGCCTTGCTAGCTAAATGAAGATCTATTTATGGATATTTTTAAGAAGTCTCATACACACTATTACTAGATAAGAGAATCTGCCTCTTTCTTCCTGTGGAGTTGTAATAATTTGTCTCTTTTTTTCTTTTTTTTTATTTTTTTGAGAAGCAGAAAAAAACCTTTATGTTTGAGAAAAACTTGTTTCATAAAAACAAACTGGGAAAAATAAAGTGTGTGTAGTCTAATCAGTGACAGAAGCATAACACACTGTCTACGTTTCTCTGTGGATGCTGATTTTGACTGTAGATTTACCTGAAAAAAAAAAAAAAGAAGACCACAAGCTGGCAAAAACCACTTTTGGAGCTTTAATCATGTGAATAGTCTTGCCTAAGCCTGGGAGTCCTCATCCTACACCTCTGAGGATAATTAGAGTTTTATTATGCTGAAAGAAATTGTGAATACTTAACACAATTTAGCAATATGCTGCCTGGGACTCGGGAGTAAGACATATTTCTTCCTCCTGATTCTGTGACCTCAGGCATTTACAGCATCTCTTGGCTTTGCATCTCTTCAAATGGAACCAGTGGCTCCTTCCTTCCATATTTTCAAATAGACCTTCTAAAGGAAAAATGGTGTCAGTCTCCATAGCCACTCAGGCCTGAACTTCTCTTATGAAATTGTCTGTAATAAAGACACTAACTACACGTACCTGTAATGTGGAGTTTAATCCTTAGTACCTGAGATTTAGTTGCTTTTGTGTAAATTGTCAAAGAGCTGCCAAAGAGACCTACTGCAGAGAAAAACTCCCTTCCAATGCTGGTTTCCTGGGTCATCTCACCTGTCTGTCCTCTGCCACCACCCAGGTTTCTCATTACTATATTTTTGGCTTTTATTTAGCACCAAGACAAGAAATGGGACTGTGCTTCTGGGCAATTTCAAAGCAGAGGAAATAATACCAAGGGGAGACACAATAACTGCATATAAAGAAAAGAATGTTGCACCAGAGGACAGGAAGCAATTATTACCATTAGTCAGCAATGATAGAGAAAGAAGTAATTAAACTTCAGCTGCATCAGGAAAATTTTTCAACAGAGTATTAAGAAAAGAGCTGAAAAAAGACAAGGCTGAGCTGCCAAGGAAAAGTTGTGGTGTAACTGCAGTATTCAAAGTCACATCTCACAAATGCCTTTGTGTAAGAAGGCTAAGAACACACTAGTCTTATTTCAGCATTCTTGGGGACTGAGATGGAAAACATTTCTGTTCATGGGAGTACTTAAACATGCTTAAATCCCACTGATACAATCTGAAAAGTCAAGTAATTTAAGTAGTACTGGAGCTACTGAAGGGCCCTGAATGACAAGGGAGCGGACGTGAGTTCTCCTCTAACACCAGTACCATTCACAATACAAGAAGACTCTTGAGAATCTGCTACAATGAGTCTTTAACTGAGATGGATGCTTGGACAGTCAGAGAACCTGTTTCTATGTTGATTACCACCATACACTTGAGAATTTTGTAGTCTCATGATGACCAGTTTACAGTGCAAAGGGAATCAAGCCCTTGGTCCAGTGCAATGTAAGAACAGGAGGCAGGGAGCATAAGTTTCCTGTGGCTGTGACAGCAGAGAAGAGCCTGATCACAAGAGCAACAGGAGACAGTCATTCATTTCCACTGTTCAGCTTTTGCCTTGCAGAAGAAATTACCCTCAAGGGTAACATCAAGAATTAAACAATGTATATATTCTGAATTCTCTCTAGAAGAGCCTCTTTCCCATGAAAAACGGTAAATCTTCCTCCCCTCCTCCCTACCCCTCTAGCCCACATGAAGCCGTTTGAAGGGTAGGTCACAGCTTTTTTTTTCCTCTTCTGAGCTCCCTTCCTATGTGTAGCATGAAGCAGAACACAGAGAGAAATTACAAGGAATGGTGTTTAGAGCAAAATTCTGAAAAAAAAGGCTAGAGAGAGATCATGCATGCCTAATGGCACAGGTTTTACTGCCTTCCTGTCATCATATTTCATTCATTTTGCTAACCCAATGAAGAAATGGCTTACTGGCAGGCAAAAACTTGCAGCAGCCATTTAAATTTTCTTGATGGCCCCCAAGGCAAGTCAATTTTCAGTCCGACTGGCTTTAATCCCAGTGGAGAGCTCAGCCATACCATTACATTGCACAGCAGGAGTAAGGCTGGGAAGGTAATCACATTACAGCACCGTTCCGTTTGGTTGTAATCTGTAAAGATCTCATGAAAGCATCAACCATTATTATGACTCCTGATGTCCTTCAGGCAAAGTCTTTGTAGAGTTGTGGAGAAAAGGAGTAAAGAAAAAAAATATTAAAAAAATCTCCACCTGTCTGAAGGAGACAGGCACTTTCATTCAAAAGGAAAGGAAGGCGAAATGTAAAAGTGACACAATATTATTTAAACATACTATTACTAAAATTACAGATCATCTATATAAAACTGAGCGATAGGACCTTAGTCTGTCAGCTAGATCAATGTACCTGCCATGCTTGCAGAGATGCAACGAGCTGAAGAAGCATTTGGGAGACAAAATTTGCTGTAAAAGCTTCCAGTTTCAGTCCATCATGTCTGGTGTCCTTCCCGCAGCATTAAATAGCTTCTGCAGAAGGCAATGATGAGGAGGGCAAGGATGGATCTTCTTTAGCCTATTGCTGCCCCTGTTCACATCTGGAGGCTTGATGCAACTTTAACATAATCACAGCTGGTTTGGGGTATTTAAGAATGGTATTTAAAATCGAGCTCTGGTGTCTGACTCCTTCACCTTTTCTAACAGATGTAAGCTGATTATACACTGTGTGAGGAAATAGCTGTCATCAGCAAATCTGCACAGCTATTAATTAAAGTGGCCAGCTCCAAGATGGAGTGTATATGGACCAGACAGGGTATTTGCAGAATTACTCCACACCTTCTTTGACTTTTGATATGTCAAGCCAGCTTTTGGACCTTAGTTTCTCTGTTTGTAAATGGAAACTCCTGCCATGTATGTAAATGGACGAGCAAGGGATCATGACTACAACATGCAATTGTACCATGAAACAAAGGAAAGTAGTCAGTTTCTCTGGGCTTTTTCTCTCATTTTCTTCCCCACTATTTTGTGAACTGCCTCAAGGAGTATCAAGGAGTCAGGGGAGTCAGGGGTGACTGAGGAATCTCAGTTTGGGATTGTGGTAAACAGAGGGAAACAAACAAGATCCAAAGAAAAAGGTATATGGAATTCATCCATGAAGATGACATTTTCTGGAGATAGTGGCAGGACTAAGAGTATTATATCTTGGTGTTAAAGCTGTAAGAGGTGATACCAAAAATGGCTGTATTTCTTAGGAGGGCATTTGTCCAGCAGTTACTGTGGAGCTGTTGACAGCAGGAAAGGGCACGTGAATTGTGCTAGGACTCCTGATTCTCAGGGTAGGATGCACATGGAGAACCACAGCATGAAAGCTAAATAACCACAGAAGGTAACGCTGGGGATGCTGAGATACTGCCATGATGACTGATACTAGTGATCTACAGTCAAGGGGAGCTCAGTCAGAGCACTGAACTATATATTGAGGACAGAACAACACTCCCATGGTACCATAACCAGCAACAGAAGATGCCTCTGGCAGAAATAAGGTAACTAAGAAAGAAAAAGATTGAATTACTAGGGAGGATTTGGAAAAGCTGGAGCCCAGACCTATCTCAGAAGAGAGCGGGGTTAAGGTTCCAGAACAGACTGGGAAAAGGCCACACAAGGCTTCATCCTAAACTGTATTTGATCTATCTACCCACTGAATGGATGCAGGGTTATCCCTAAGCCTAAGATGTCCACCCTACAGAACCATGTGGATATTTTTTTACCAGCTCTATATGGGTCACGATACACCTGACCTGGCCAGAAGACTGAGAAAAGGGACATCCACTCTCTTGTGTGAAGATCAGGCACACTCACAGGGATAAAGCAGATTAAGAATCTGGATGAATACAATACAGTTCTATCACCTCACTGAGAGGGAAGCATCTCAGACCACACAGGGTTTTTTTTGTTGTTTACAAAAACTGTACACACATCAGAGATTTGTGGAGAGAAGTGACATGGGAAGTTTCGACCCTCCTGCTGGATTTTAATGTGGCACTTGATGACTTGTAATGGAAGAAGATCTATTGTTTCTCCAGTAGCAATAAAGTAAGGTTAAAACAAACTCAAACATAAATTTTACAAACAACCCCATATAAACCCAGCTGTTCAATGAACTGACAGGACTGATTGGTAGCTGAGTACTGCCCCCTAATGTTGTCACCTCATGGAAATGTCCTTTACAATGTCTTTTATTAATGAAACTCCATTTCCCTGTGGTATTATGGAGAAGACAGAAAAAAATAATAATAATAAAAAAAAGATTGCTCTTGAGATCAGGCTAAATTTAATGTAAATGTAACCTTGACTTTAGCAGATGTGGTTTGGGCTTGCTTGCCTACAGAGTCAGTTATTTTCTACGTAATCAAACAGAAAGATGAAGTTTGATAACACTCATTTTTGGTCAAAAAGCTCATTGTGGTTAGATAAAGGTGCTTGGAAAACAGCTCTGGAAATTAGGTCTTTTTTTTTTTTTTTCTCTCCCTTCCTGAACAAGTTTATCCCAAATATACAGTGTCTGGAAGAAACAGATACTGCTTGCAGGGATCCCGTGGTGCTGGTGCTTCTCAGAGCCACTGGAAAATGGGAATCCAAAATGGAAAGAGTCTTCCACGGGTTTCTAGTGCTTTCAGCTTCTCAGGAATCGGACTCTTCCTTACTCCAATGCTTTTCATATCGTCCCTATACATAGAATTCATCCTTCATACTAATTTAAATGGAGGTGGTTTGTACAGCCATCCAGGCACATGCATTCTTGCTTGGGTCCTAGAAATACAGCGTCACTGGAAATAACTCATAAAGTTAAAGGTTGACTTTTGCCCTGATAGAGAAGATTTATAACCCTTTTAGTCTTTTGGTTTAGGATTAAGTGATCAGCTCCTTGCCTGGATGTGCCTGATGGCAGTAAATCCAGACGGAGAGGAACCCAGGTATCCCGAGGCCAGCATACTGCTTTAAAACATACACAAAGCTGCATTTCTCATCACTCCCCACATCATTCACCACTTTCCAGGCTTCTTCAGCCTTTCTTCATTTTTCTCTCTAGTGGCATCAGCCCTAATCTTTATACCTGGTGCTGCCTAGTGACTCTCACCCAAGCCCTCTCTGTTCCTTTTCACAGCAAATTCCCTCCCATGCAGCACATCTTGTTGTAGTCCATGCAGGATGTGGTGTACACAGACAGCTGTGTTTTGCTGTCAAACTATAGTGCATCTGTCTTGCAAGAAGGCACTGAGTGGGGTCAGGCACTTATTTTCCTGATGGCAACTGGCTCTGACTCACCTTTCCTGCGTCACTGTATGACACTGTCATACCTACCTGACAGCATTAAATCCCCCACTGTCACTTTACCAAAAGATTAGAAATCCTTCCATTGTCATTTGCCTGGGACAGAGCAATTTTCTTTGGGAGACTATTTTTCATTTTTCTTCCTCTTATGGCTGCTTGACAGGAAACTATCTTACATTGTTCTGCTCCAAAATGTCACCTATCTGTGGAGCAGCAGTCCCCATTTCCCTCTCTTCTTCCCACATCCTACTGTTGTACCTGACTTTGAAATGGCAGCTCAGCAGACATCATAGAATCCTCTGTGTGTTTATTTATTTATTTATTGCCCATCAAACTACAATTATATATATGTATATATCTGCTGACCAGGAGTATCTGATCTGGGAATATCAAGAAGTTCCAGGGCAGACTCTCATGTTTTGAATTAATAAGTGAAAAAAACAGAAGGAAAGACTGAAGTGATATCTAGACAGAGAGATCAGATAGTTTTTTATTTAAGTGCTCTGCCTATTACAATTTAAAGGCAAGTGCCTTTACACAGATGTGAGATCTGCTGCCATTTCAGAATGGATAAGGCTATGTGCTCTAAATTATTGCAGGAAACAGAAACACAAATAGCACTGTCTCCTGTATCTGGACAGATTCCCTTTTTATTGTCAACTGCCTGACAGCCAGGCTGTTGCTGCTTACTAAAACCTGTCTGTAACTGAAATCCCCAGGGTAATAAGCTCCCTGTGAAACAGGTTCCTGACTGGAAAAATCTGCACATCTCCAGATTAAATCAATAACAATTAAGAATTCTTTGAAATCTAATTGGAAAAGCAGCTGTTTTGATCAGCACCATGATGTTATCTGGAAATTGTATTTTGTTTATCTACAGCAGAAGAAGGTTTTCTTCTTTGAGGGATTGGTTTGCCAGCTTCAGACACATCCTTTGATCTCTCAGATGATACAGTGAACTGAAACAGGGGGCAATCAGAGGGATTATCACGGGATGGGAAAATCATTTGATCTATTTTTAAAAGTTTTTTTTTTTATTAATAACTATGGGTGTTGGTTATCATTAAGAAAGGAAAAGACTGCTCTCCCATCTTTAACACTGCTAGATTTCTCTGAAGATGACTGATTCATCTAGTCAATAATACTTAGCATTTATGCAGTGCTTCCTAACTTCAAAGCACTGTGCAAATATTTCTCACAACAAACTTCTGCGTTATTACTTTCAGAGGGGATGAGGCTATTTGATGTCTCTCATATTTCTGTGTACGGTTTTATGTTCAGGTCCCTCTTTATTTGTCTCAGGTTAACTAGGACAGAAAATCCCAGTGGGAGAAGGAGAAGCAATACAGTGTGACTCTTTCAAACACCTCATCTGAAAACTCTCCTACTCATTTTGAGGTCTTCTACACCTTGTATGGACTACTCTACCAAGTCAGCTGAGTTTCTAGTGTTTATTGTAAGGATAGTACCCTTGTTTGAAGATCTCTAGCAATAACAATGCTCTCACAAAAGGATGAAAAAATAATAAGAAGGAAACATAAGAACATAAGCACTGAAGACATACAGTGACTTCTGTGAGAATGTCTGACATTTAAAACAAAACAAAATTCAAACTCTAGAATGAACTTGAAACTCTAAAAGGTGGTGAGGCTCATCTTTTTTTTCTTTTTTTCTTGAACCTATTTTTCTTATAGTACACATTTGTGCCAACAAATAGCAGATGGTGATGGCAGATATGTACTAAAACAGCTAAAATTGTATTCCTTGCAGGAGTATCTCTCATGCTGGTTGGGTTGAACAGTCTGTGCTGGCAGAAACGTCTGGTTCACACTTGGAAGGAAAGATCAAAACCTTTCCTGAGATTTCTTTGGACGGTATTTGAAGCAGTTCACATTACAAACAAAGGAAGATTTGCTCTTGTGGCTCCTGGGAGCTATTCAGGTTAGAAATGTTGTTGTGTTAGCCATGTGTCTGCCCTGAGAGGATGGCTCAAAGCAAGTCACATCAGGGATGGAAAGGAAGGACCTCAGGTGTATGGTGCTCCCCTGCTCTAGCAGGTATCCTTTGTTGTGTGGGGAATGGAAAGCAACTTACAGCTGAGAGCCATGGTCAACAGATGAGCTGGGCAGATCCAACATTTCTACTTGGAATGTAACTTTTTCTCCTTTACAGGAGGATTGTCTAACAGATTTCTGAGTCTCCAGGTCTTTGGCTTCTGTCTGGCTCACTGCAGTCAGCTGTGAAGATGTTTCTTCCAGCACTTAAATTTGTTCACCAGGAACTGGCATAAGATCCATTTTGGAAAGGGCACTAAGACTGTCACGGATAAAAGAAAGAGCATTAAGGAAAGCTTACACATACAAGAAGCTCATTAAGGATCATGGCTGCCCTGGCCTCCAGGAGATCACTCCATCTGTGCTAGCATATTAAAGAGGGACCTTTGAGGGATTAGCATTTTTTCAGACACTAATATTTTTCAACCCAGTCCTCCAAAACTTCAAGTGGTATCCTTTGATCTCTAATTAAGGAATTTCATAGAATATGAACACACACCTTACCCTTTCCAATCATATTCCTTCTCCAAATGCTTTGGCATAAGACTACAGGGTAGGATTATCCTAGAGGAAGAGCAGGTGGCCTGAGAGTCTTAAGTCCTGAGCTCTGAACAGATCTGTCACTGCTTTGCAGTGTGATCTCAAGCCAGTTAGAGAGTGTCTGGCATTGAGGAATGCTGACACCCACATCTCCCACTGCCTCAAGAGGAAGCATTGTGTTTTTGGTACTTTGAATCCAAAGAACCTCAACCATCTTGACTCTTTGATGTCTATAACGAAAAAATATGATTTCTCATACTGACCTCTGTGGGATATTGCATCACTTTGCTGGTATTCATATGGCACTGTCAATACACACTGTGAAAGAAACTACAGTAACTCCACTATGTTTCTCACAGTGCTGGTCTAGTACAATGCCTAGGCTTTGAGAAATTGTCCAGATTTTTGTCTGGAATTCTCCAGGCACTTTAGCAAGCTGTTCTCTTATATTTGACAGAGCTGGCTTTCTACAGGCAGTGATACTAACTTTCCTTTATTTGTGTTGCCTACTGATGAACTGATTTGAAGTTACCTGTTGCTTGTGGGTTCAGCCTCTTGTTCAGTTGCCTTGCACTCTTTTATTTGATTGCTGAAGAGGAAACTGGGCTTTGCTCAGAAGCAAAACCACAGCAGCAGCACCAAAACCTGGCATTCATGTCCAAGCTTTGAAAAATGCAAGTGTGTTGGGCTCTAATAGAAGAGAAAGCAGACCCTGTGTCTGCAGGGAGCACAGCCAGATCCGGCACATTCCATAGGTGCCCCATGTCTTCATCAGTATGCAGATCCATCTGTGCTGCTGAGATATCTCCATGGTACAGACAGAGAGTGGGGGAATACATTTATAAATAGGATCACTTCATCTTTCCCTTTCCTGCTGTCCTCACTCTCCTGTAATCCCCACTGACTGAGGTACTTCACCACTGAGAGCTGCTAGTTCCACCCCATCTTCATACATGCTCTAATGTCACCAAACACTTTCTTCTTTGCATGATAAATGAAGTAAAGAAGCATGAGATGAGACATAGGGATGAGGAAGGAGGAGTAGACTCCAGTGGCTGTTAGGACTCACAAAATACCTTTTACCATTTGATTAACAATGACAGACACTAGAATTTATGACAGTCTGTCAATACAGCACCTGCATGCTATTACTAATAGATGTCTTTTAAAATCTTCAAAAGGGTGGACATAATAAACCACACATGAGCCTTCAGCAGAATATCTCAGAACACTGGATAAAGCTACCTCTTCCTGTGCACTGCACTAGAAGGTTGTTAAACGTTGCACGGTCACAGAGGAATTTAACATTGTTCCTATTCATGCTTACTCACATGAGAAGCTGTTGAAGCTTTAGTCACACTGAATGCAGCAATCATGTTAGTACATCTCAGTAACAGTTGCTTGGAAGGAAAAACACAGCAAAAAAACATATGAGGCACAGCTTCTTTGCAGTTGAATTGAAGATTTTCTTACGGCACCTCACTGTGATTTTCTAGCAAAGTCCTTCTCAGAATCCTAGGATCCAAATTTTTTTCCCTGTTCTCCAACACATTAAAAACTTGTAGCAAAATCCTTCCATGCACACAGTCCAGGCTCTATTTTGGTCTCACTGCATGGCCTTTGTTCGTGTTTCCCTCCTTCCCCAAATTCACACTGCCTGTTGGTAAGATGATTTACCCTCATCTGACTGATTGAAGATATAGAAACAGAGCTTTGCCTTTCAGCAGTAGAGAACCCACACCCAACTTCCTGGGAGAGAACAACATCCTCCAAAAAACTTTGAAAGTCACATTTTCTGTCTTGAAAATTTTCTTCTCTTGTTAGGGAATAGAGGAAGTTCTGGAAACTCCATCATCTGTCCCTGGGGATGTAAATGTTCAGAAACAAATCATGCAGTAATGATCCAAGTAAAACAGTTACTTTTTAACAAAAGATGAAAAAGATATTGAGTCTATTTACCCTCTAGACAAATGAGTGACAGATGTGTCAGTAGTCAAAAGGTCATAGCAAACACTCAGGGCAGTTCTACTTTTTCCCCTAGAAAATAGATGCCCTTGTAATTGTTGAAAGAGGCAATTGCATAAGATGAGACTTCCTCCAATGGCAGATAAATCTATCTGCCAGGACCTCCACAAATGTCTAGTGGAACAGATCAGCAGACTTGGTTTACCAAACATAGCCATCCAAAATGTCTATGAAGAAACTGTTACTCTTTACTGTTCACACTGCCAAAAGGTGGCAAACCTTGCCAAGGAGTCTGGGACAAGATGAGCTTGCATTAGGCAGGGTGAAAGTCCATTCCCAAAGTGATTCCCTCAACACAGGACAGAGATTGTCCCTAACAGACAATCCTCTTCAAGTATGTTATTACAGGTCTGCATTTCCTAACCAGGAAGGCATAACTCCTAATTGAGACAAAACTCAGTGAGACACTGACCTCAAGATAAGAAGCTCTAATGGGAACTGACTTTTGCAAGCTTCAGTGGTTTTGCACACATCCCAGACTCTAGAAAGCCCACAGCTGTTCTGGGTGGAGTTATCCAGGGGAAATTAGATGTGCTGTTTTCCAGACCAGGAAAGAGACAGCAGAGACAGATGTAATAAGGGATAAGCAAAGACATACATGAAGGGACAGGAAGGTGGAAGGCAGAATAAATTTAGGGGAAGAAAACAGGGTAGACGAGTGGGAAAAGGAGTGAGCTGTAATCACAGGAACAGGAGATAATGACTAAAATGTGCTACTGGAGATCTCAGAGGAGAATTCAACAAGAGTCATCAGAAAAAACTCAACAGTTTGTTGTACTATAGCTCATGAGCCCTCCTTGAGCCCTCCTACACTCCTCAGTCTCTCCACTCCTTCTCACATGTCAACTCTGTTTATTAGTCTTTCTTTCACCTTGGCTGATGGAAGTCATCTCAGCAGCCCAGCTGACAAGGAGCCAGCTGCAAACGTGTTTGCAGTTCTGGATTATCTAGTCACTTTATCAGATAGGGTGCTGTTGTCTGTGTAGTCACAGGGTAGGTCCTGGCTGTGGCCACAGTATATGTGCTGAACATCTCAACAGTGTGTGCTGAGCATCCTAGAGGTGCTGGCTTTCACTCCACACGTTTGCAGGGCACTCACACCACACAAGCTTCTGTTGAGGCAAACCCCAGGAATAAGTATGGCAGCCTTCACTCTGCTTGAGACTGACTACCCAACCTGTGCTTGCTTATTTCTCTCTGAGAAACTGATGGGGAAAATGGCAATCCTATGTGAGCACTAACTTCATGAACACAAAAATCTATTGAACTATTTGTTAACCCTTTGCATTTAAAAGTGCTTATGGAGATTTGAAGTAAAAGAAAATCAAGACTTCAGGTCTTTAGGTACTCAAACTGGAACCTTTGCAGTGCAGAATTCTGTTTTTCTCAACTGACATTTGGCTGTGGAACAGCAACTTATTCCACCAGTGTTATTGCTATGCCAGTGGTTCATCCTATGCATCTTCTCAAGCATTAAACTTCAGTACAATTACACCCTGAGACAGGGAAGACTCCCTAGACTTTGAGGTATCTCATCACTATTCCTGTGAAGCAAAGCAGGAATGAGACAAAGATGCAGTTGATAGCAGGCCCCCAGGTCTAAGCAGAATTTTAGGACTTACTGAAACTTTGCTTTAAATCTTCTAGTACGTTTTCTGGTTGGTAGCCAGATCTCACAACTTTGTATTTGTCACTGTAAGATAGACCCTACAGATCAATCACCTTGCTTGGCAATGTCATGTCAATTTGGGATGACAGTAGATTTCATCAGAACCTGGCGTGGGTGCTTTTATCACTTACTTTACATATGGAAAATCTCATCTATTTTTGCCAAAATTTCATGTGGAAGAACTAGGAAGGGATGAGGAGGAGTAGAAGGGGAGAGGTGTGACAGCAATGTCAGCCTGTCCCATTTCTGACATTTGGAGAAAAAGGAAAAAAAAAAAAAGTTATTTTCATATCACTCTGTGCTTCATTCTGACCAAAAGGAAAGAAAATAAAAATTGCAATGTATTAAAAAGCAAAATCTAAACAAAGTTCAGATGTTCTAAGGAAGTATTTAATTTCTCCCTGTACTCTTCATTCATAAAGATTATCAATCTTTTTATTGGTTTTCATTCTGACTTAGAACAAAACTGGACTTTAAACCCATATTCCTTCCTGGAACAGAGTTCTCATAGTCCCCTCCTGCAGTGCCAAACCAGCATGGGTTCAGGAAGATGGCACTGCCAAGAATGCTGTTGCTGAGTCCACATTTATATCTTGGTCTCACCTTCTGAGTCAGAATATTAATTATAATACTTGTATGACCCCTAAATATTTAATAGTGTAAACTACAGGCACACAGGCCCATAGGTGGCATTTCTGTTATGCCAAAATCAGGTAAGACAAAGGCTGTCACAAGTATGGATATCTAGAAAACACTGTGCCCACTCCTAACTCTCCCCTTTGCCACCTTGGCTACCCTTGGGTACAGACAGAAAAGAAACTAGGGGCTCATTAAGCTACAAGAAAGTGAATAAGGCAGAGTTTAAGGTACACATAATGGGAGAAGCAAGAAGGCAGCCAAGAGGAATAACCTTGACTGATGAACAACAGGATGTGTGATGTCCTTTCATGTGGAACAAAAGGCAAACATGAGACTTTATCCGTGTACTTTCTGCCTGAAAAACACTGCTGATTACACACAGCAGAGGTGAAGTTAGAAGTCAAAAACAAGCCTTAGCCTTCTCTTTTACAACCACAATCAGACAACAGATTGAAGGGGATAAAAAAATGCAAAGCAGTGCAGTTGCAATGTAAAACCTTGCTAGAGGGATCCTAAACACAAAGAAGGGACCACAGGCACTTAGCAGTTTTCATGTCCTTTTAGGTGTTTGGGAAAGAATTGCCAGAGGGAGGAACTATAAATCTGTTGTTTACTGAGGCTGTGTGTTGACTTCAAGCACCTCTGGCTCCCCTAACTTTTTTTTGGGAGAGGAGAAGAGAGGGATGCTTGCTGAAGTCAGCCCTTGAATAAAAACAGATATAAGCAAATCAAGAGATTCCAGCTGAGAACTGATTAGGAAAGACTCTAGAGAAACAATGAGCTACAACACTGATAGACTTTCAGAGCCCTTCTCAACTGATCAGCAGCAGTCAGCTGTCCACAGTGACACAACACAATACTAACTAGAACACCAATAGGCCAAAGTGGGCATAGAAGGGATGTTATTCCTTTTTCACTTGCCTGCTCACAGCAGTATTGTGAGGCAACTTTAAGCTTAATTTCAGCCTGGTGTCATTACTATCTTGATCATTCTGGACAGTTCTGTTTTTCTGGGTTTACTCTGAAACATTAGCTGAAGATCTGCTCCACTGAAACATCTAAATTTCTGGGGGTGTTGAAAAAGGAAAATATTAAAAATAAAGCATTTCTGATGAATTTTCATTTCTGAATGGAAATCTAAAAATAATTCCCAACTAGCTGTAATCATAGCACAAGTATAAATCACACATTATTCATGGTACCATTATCCAGTGAGAGTTTCTCAGGAGGGATTGCTTCCCCAGGGCCCAGGTTTCAATGTGACACTGATGTGTTTGGCTTCTCTCCCGTTTCTGTAGAGTATGAGTAAGACTCCAGCCCCATGACTACAAATTCACCTGGGATGCTGGCATCTGCAGTCAAACAGAATTGTTTAAAATGGTTCCCTTTGTCCCTGTAGAAGCTCATTTGTTCTGATCTCTGGCAGGTAAGATAACTTTTCCTGTTTTGGCTACTACATGAAAATAATAATAATAACGCTTTCAGTTTCGTTTCTCTTCCTCCTTAAATTTGCTGTGTGCTCTGAGCTGTTACAGACTCAAAAAACCTCTACTAATTCAGGCCTGGGAACATCTTTGCATCTGTACAGTTGTCAGGAGCTTCCTTTCCCTTTCCCTCCACATTTCACTATGTGTCTGGGGTATTGTTCTACTTTCTTGGTTACCAATGACTAATTTAAACTGTCCCAATTTTCAACTCCCTTCTGATAGCCTTCTCCACTGATCCCAGAGGAACTGCCCAAGACACTTCCCCTCCTTTCTTTCTCTCACTCTGTCTCCC
Organism: Indicator indicator; assembly: GCF_027791375.1. NCBI lineage: Eukaryota > Metazoa > Chordata > Aves > Piciformes > Indicatoridae > Indicator > Indicator indicator. The sequence continues at coordinate 18,199,357 of NC_072021.1, read as the reverse complement.
CACGCTGTATCTAATAATTTATGTAAATGAATTCATCAGTATCAAAATAACATTGGAGGGAGAAGGAGGGCCTGATTGATTATGAAAAATATGTGAACAGCTCTGGGAAAATGCTGTTGTCCTTTAAATCTCTACATGCTGCAACACACCCCTTTAAAACTGCCTTAATCAAGACTCTGTCCACATTAGCCAGTGATACTTAAGCAATCTTAAGATAATAATTTACAGCTGAACTACATTTTCCAGGCAGTAACCATAAGTCACTGCTTGCAGTTCAAACATAGCAGACCGTTTCTGCTCCTAAAACCTAAAATTGTCTTCACTTGTAAGATCTGCTGCTTTAAATGGACACATTCCTTAAAATGACATTTTCCACAAGTGTCTTACTTGTTTTACAAGAGTAGTATGAAAACAAAGATCATTTGCTGATGAATCTTTGGCATTTGCTAACTTTGAAAACATGTAACTGCCAGAAAAAGGTTTTGCTGAGGGACCTAGGAGGCCAAATTTCCTTTTGCCCCCTAGCATCACTGCAATGACTAAGAATTTGTTCATTCAATTACACAAAGGCTGAGCTATTTCACTGTCTCCTATGGTAGTTTTTCATCATTCTGTGTTATTTGCTGAGGACATGTTTGACTGGATGAATGCAGGCAAGAATTTTATTTCGTTATCTTAAAACCTTCAAATTACGCATGCAAAAAAATATTCAGAGGGAGGTGACATGAAGACTTTGCTGCACCTGACAAGAAGAGTTACAAATGGCAGAAGCGAGGGTGTAGGGCAGGTGTGCTAAGCACACCAAAAAGCCTTGTGTCTTTTATTGGTGCACACAGTGGGGGCTGATGCCTGCTAAACCCCTCATGAATCAGGCCCTATGTATGAGACATGTCTGCTTAGATCCATCTCCTAACAGCTGTAGGGAATTGGGGAATCTCTTATGTTTCTGCACTCATTAGCAATACTAAGGGACCAATAAGTAATTGCATAAATTATCTTGTTCATAATTTGTTATTGTTTTCCTTTAAGTGGTACTTAAAAGAAATAAAATAAAAGAAATAAAATAAATAAAGATAGGATCATAAGATAATTCAGCCTGGAAAAGACTTCAGGAGCTCTGTAACCTGACTTCCTACTCAAGGGAGAGTCAACTACAGGATCAGAGGCAGTTGCTTGAGGCTTTATGGGGACAAGCCTTTAAAAACTCCAAGGATGGAGAATGCACAACCACTCTGGACAAGGTCTGCTTCCAAAAGCCTCTCTCCATCCCACCACAGGGAGTGGTCAGTTGTGTGAGTGGCTGTGGCGGGCCTCAGCTGCTGTCTGGGTCTAAACCATGACAAGGTGCAGTTATGAAATCTAGCAATTAAGTTACAATATAAGTCCTGCCTCTGCCCTTTCCAGCAAGACACCTGAGCTTCTCATCCATTACACCTCCTTATCACTGCAACCATGAGCATGATGCTTTATAGAAACTCACAGCAAATTTTACATTCCTTAAAATTTTGCCCTGTAGTCCCTGGGCTGCTTGAAAAGTAGGTTAGGTATTGGTGAGTGGGACGATGGTAAAGTAGGGCAGGTATGGCAAGGAGAAAAGGGGAGCAAACCGGCAGTGATAACCTCATCAACTTTTCAAGGTAAGTCATTTCCACTCGTCACTTTGGGTCCCTAATCACAGAGGAGCACCAACAAAACTGCAGAATTTATCTGCTAGGAGTAACCCTTCCTTTGCAGCCACCACAGGACTACAACATGTAACTAACACAGGTCTGTTTTGAGTACAAGAGTTGTTTCAAACTGATGCAAAATACAGAGGTGTGTATTTTCACCGAAAGACATTTCCCTCTTGCCCCCAAAACAGATTATTTTGAGGTGATCCAAGCCTCCTTTTTAGTCAGAAAATAATAGTTAGAAAAAAACCTCTCATAATTTTGTCTCTTAACTTATTTTAAATCACTTTTTCTTTCAAAAAAAAAGGTCCTTTTGGAAAATTTATTTCCAAAAAAAAAAAAAAAGGAAGAAAATTGTGCCCTGATGTAACTTCTCCAAAACAAAATTCTCATTACCTCATCTAATTTTTATAAATATTTTATTTTATCTTACTAGAATAATATCTTTCAAAAGAACATGATTCTACCCCACGCCTTTAGATTTTCATTGCACTGAAGAGCAACGAAGCTGGTGAGGGGCCTGGAACACAAACCCTATGAAGAGAGGCTGAAGGAGCTGAGGGTGTTTAGCCTGGAGAAGAGGAGGCTCAGGGGTGACCTCATTGCTGTCTACAACTACCTGAAGGGAGGTTGTAGCCAGGTGGGGGTTGGTCTCTTCTCCCAGGCAACCAGCACCAGAACAAGAGGACACAGTCTCAAGTTGTGCCAGGGGAGGTATAGGCTGGATGTTAGGAGGAAGTTCTTCACAGAGAGAGTGATTGCCCATTGGAATGTGCTGCCCAGGGAGGTGGTGGAGTCGCCATCGCTGGAGACGTTCAAGAGAAGACTGGAATGAGGCACTTAGTGCCATGGTCTAGTTGATTGCTTAGGGTTGGGTAATTGGTTGGACTGGATGATCTTGGAGGTCTCTTCCAACCTGGTTGATTTCATGATTCTGTGTACTAATGATAAAGACGTTTGTTCTAAGCCATTATAAAAAGAAATTGTAGGAATTTGCTGTAACATTTTCACAGACCACTTAATGCTAGAAGCATCAAGTCTCTTCCAACTTGGTTGATTCTATGATTCTATGACAGGGGATGTCTTAGAGAGCACATCTACCGCTCCAGTCTCCTCATTATATTATTTGCGTAAGACAGTGGGTATGAGATGATTTGATTTTTTAGCAGTGTGATGGTTTGAAACTGTCTTTTTAATTTTTCCTTGCAAAGTTCAGAACAGAGAAAGTGAAAGAGTGTAAATAAGTCACTACTGGGTGTAAGAAAGCAAAATAACGATTGTTCTAAACACTTCCATTGGATAGATAGAAATGTTTAAGAACTATTACCCAAAACAAAGTAGGCACTCTGCACATTCTGCGTTCGGCAGTGGGGGCAGTTGCTGGGCTGTCTGGCTGCTGTTTCTTCTTCTCTTCTGGCTGAAGATAACACGTACTGACCTTGGCAGCTAAGTTAACAACTTTCTGCTTAACTAACTCTGCTTCTCTGTCCAGGGGGGTCTGGGGGGGAAGCTCCTGGGAGAGAGAGGCCCCTTTGGGAGGGTCCCCTTGGGGGGAAGCAAAGGGAGATCGATTGTGCTTTTTCTGTTGATTGTATATATTTGTGAATGTTGTGAATTTTGTATATTTGTACATATTCATTGCATTTCATTGTAGATTTTAGACTCTGCTTGTAAATACAGCTTTTCATTTGCTTCCAGACTGAGCTAGCCTGGTTATTGTTGGTGGGGGGGGAATTTCAGCTCACACCGACACACTTTTTATTTTTGGCGCCCAACGTGGGGCTCGATTGCTTGTTTGATTTATTTCTGCTCAGATTAGGAAGCAAAATGAAGCTGTTTTGGATTCTGAGTCATTCTATTTCATCTATTATCGGTGCAATTGTCTACAGATGGGCTGTTTCCTGCATGATAGACAAGATTGTGAGATATGTGGCATATAAGTCATTGCTTTGGGTTAAGAACAAGTTACTGAATGTTGGTGAATTCTGTTGTGGTCTTATTGGGCTAAGAAGCTATGGTAACTCAACTATGGACCTGCTAGCAGACACATATGAGTTTGTTACTCCTCTTACAACTACAGAGGGTCTTTGGAACCAGTGGTACCCTAGATATCTTGTGCTTGCCTTAATTTTGTTGCTTCTTGGAATAATCATATGGCTACTGATAGCACTGTGTCAAGAAAGACATAAGGCTACTTGCTCTTCCAACTCTGCTGTGAATGTGAAAACCAAGCCAGTAAATTTGGTGGCCACTGTAACCAGAAAGCGTAAAGGAGATGCAGATGCTGCAGGAGATGATGCAGATGGAGATGAGGGTCCTTCTACTCAGGGTCCCTCTGTTAAGAAAGATCCTTCTGATGAGGAAGAGAGGGTTAGCCTTAAAACTCTGGTAGACCTCTTGAGACCCCACATGGATGATGGAGATGTAGGTCAGGATGTAGACCCTAGTAGATTAGCAACTGCTGGTAGTGCCTCTGAACTCAAAGAAATTCAACGGAGGATTAAAATAGGATTATGGGGACAGCGACCTCAGGATGATGATGATGATGATGATGATGATGAGGATGACATACAGTCAGCTAATGCACCCAGACAGGAAATTAGACATGTGAGGAAGGATTACATCAGAGGAGATAATGAGCCAGTCCTGTCTTGGCTAGCCAGGTGTTTTGATATGGGAGCCCCAGCATTGGTGGTAGGCGACAAGTCGGCCTCTCAGTTGGGGATGCTCTCAAAGGATACAGGCATAAACAGGCACCTAGGCAAGTGCATTGGTAAAGCTTCTCTGTGGGCACGCCTCCTACTGGCAGTCTCGCTGAGGTACCCCAGCAGAGATGATTTACCATGGAACCCTAAGCCTTGGACCACAATAGCTGAGGGAATCAAGCGTCTGAGAGAGTTTGCTGTGAGAGAAGTAATGTATGGAGATCATAAGACTCTGAATCCTGATGAAATTCCTGTTGGAACAGGCCTTGCCAAAAAGCTCATTAAGCTTGTTCCTCCTAATTATGCTACTATTCTGGCAAGCAGGATTGTGGCAAGAAATTATGGTGGAGCACCTCCCACTGTTGGCCATTTCACTGACCAAATGAGGCAGTTGGAGGATAGTCTTGCACGTACTTCTTTGGTTTCAGCCATTGAGGCTCTGTCTGGAAAGATGGAGAATTGCATGAAAGAGCTGAAGGAGGAACTTAAAACCTCCATATCCAACTTGATGAAGGGGGATGATTCTAATTCCTCTTCCTCCAGATGGATACAAGTTTCAGCTGTTAGGAACAGACGTGCTCCAAGGAGGCCATTCCAGAACAGGTCAAACCAAAACAGAGAGCAGAGGCAATCACGTGGCAGTATCTGGATAACTCTGCGTGATCAGTTTGGTGAGAACATGAACAGATGGGATGGTCAACCAACTTCTGATCTTTTCAAGAGGTTACGGGAGCTGCAGAGGGGCAGATCCCGAGGTAGCAATACCAGGAGGGTAGCTGTCGCTTCCTCAGTTTCCCAGAACAACTCTGATAGCTCCAACAGTGATCCTAATTCTGGTGCTGGACGTTGTGCCGGCTGTACATGTGGAGGTAATCCCCACCATTAGGGGTGCCCTGCCTTCTGCCAGGGGGAGGTAAGGGATAATGGAGATAACAGAATCTATTGGGATGTGTACATCCAGTGGCCTGGCACTTCAAAATTTCAGAAGTACAGGGCCTTGGTTGACACAGGAGCTCAGTGCACCATAATACCATCAAATTATCAAGGGGGAGAATCTATAACTATTCAGGGAGTGGATCTCAAGAGTTGTTTAAGATAGAAGTTGACATAAGTTTAACTGGGAAGCAGTGGAAGAAACACACTATTGTAACAGGACCTAATGCACCTTGTATTTTGGGAATTGACTTTCTGAGAGAAGGGCGTTTTAAAGACCCTAAGGGTTACAAATGGGCTTTTGGAATAGCAACTGTAGAAACTGATGGAGGGAAATTGAAGTTGTCTATCAGACCTGAGCTTTCAGATGAATCTGCAGTTGTGGGACAACATGAGATAGAGGATGTAAAGCTGCCGGTTGCTTCTCAAACTGTGCATCACAGACAATACAGAACCAACCGTGACTCTTTGGTGCCCATTCAAAACTTGATTCGTCAGTTGGAGAGTCAGAAGGTCATCAGCAAAACTCATTCACCTTTCAACAGTCCAATCTGGCCTGTGAGAAAGCAGAATGGAGAGTGGCGTCTGACAGTTGATTTCCGTGCCTTGAATGAAGTAACTCCACCCATGAGTGCAGCTGTACCAGACATGATGGAACTCCAATATGAGCTGGAATCCAAGCAGGCCAAATGGTATGCTACCATAGAGATTGCTAATGCTTTCTTCTCTATTCCCATAGCAGAGGAATGCAGGCCTCAGTTTGCTTTCACCTGGAGAGGCATTCAGTACACATTCAATCGTTTGCCCCAGGGGTGGATTCACAGTTCAACCATCTGCCATGCAGTGATCCATGATGCTTTGGAGAAAGGTGGAGCTCCAGAACACATTCAGTTCATCGATGACATCATCGTCTGGGGTGAGACTGCTGAAGAAGTCTTCGAGAAAGGTAATAAAATCCTTGACATTCTCTTGCAAGCTGGTTTCGCTATCAAGCGAGACAAGGTGAAAGGACCTGCCAGGGAAATCCAGTTTCTGGGAGTGCGGTGGCAAGATGGTCGTCGTCACATCCCAATGGATGTGATAAACAGAGTCTCCACCATGGCAAATCCCATCAACAAGAAAGAAACTCTGCGTTTCTTAGGCATAGTGGGATTTTGGAGACTGCACATTCCTGGATACAGTCAGATTGTGAAACCTCTCTATGATGTGACTCGAAAGAGAAACAGTTTCCAATGGGGTCCTGAGCAACAAGCAGCCTTTGACCAGATCAAGCGAGAGGTAGTCCAAGCGATGGGTCTGGGACCTGTCCGAACTGGTCCAGACATTAAGAACATTCTGTACACGGCCGCGAGTGACAATGGTCCAACCTGGTGCTTATGGCAAAGAGCTCCAGGGGAGACACGAGGACGTCCTCTTGGTTTCTGGGGTCGTGGCTACAGAGGCTCAGAGGCAAACTACACTCCAACAGAGAAAGAGATTTTAGCTGCTTATGAAGGAGTGAAAGCTGCTTCTGAAGTGATTGGAACTGAGTCACAACTTCTTCTAGCTCCTAGATTGCCAGTTCTGAATTGGATGTTCAAAGGCAAAGGTTCTTCACCACATCATGCAACAGATGCTACCTGGTCTAAGTGGATGGCTCTAATAACACAGCGAGCTCGAATGGGAAATCTCGAAAGGCCTGGTTTGGTGGAGGTGATCACAAACTGGCCAGAAGGCACAAGCTGTGCTAAACCTCCAGAGGAGAGAGTAACTCGTGCTGAGGAAGCTCCTCCTTACAGTGATCTGTCTGATGATGAAAAGAGATATGCTTTGTTCACAGACGGTTCCTGTCGTCTTGTTGGGAACAAGCGGAGATGGAAATCTGCAGTGTGGAGCCCAACGCGCAGAGTTGCAGAAGCGAGAGATGGAGAAGGAGAATCCAGTCAATTTGCAGAGGTAAAAGCTGTCCAGCTAGCTCTTAACGTAGCTGAACGTGAGAGATGGCCAAAGCTTTATCTCTACACCGACTCGTGGATGGTAGCCAATGCCTTGTGGGGTTGGCTGAAAGACTGGAAGAAGAATGGCTGGCAGAGGAAAGGAAAGCCAATCTGGGCTGCAGACCTGTGGCAAGACATTGCTGCTCGCATTGAGAGAATCCCAGTGAAAGTGAGACACATCGATGCTCACATTCCTAAGAGCAAAGCTACTGAGGAACAACACCACAACCATCAGGCAGATCTAGCTGCAAGAGTTTCCCAGGTGGACACAAACTCTGATCCTGATCTTGACTGGAAACACCGAGGTGAGCTGTTCTTAGCTCGGTGGGCCCATGACTCGTCAGGACATCAAGGCAGAGATGCAACCTACCGATGGGCTCGTGACAGATCCATTGACATTTCCCTGGATGCTATCACACAAGTCATCCATGACTGTGACATTTGTGCTGCTATTAAGCAGGCAAAGCGGATCAAGCCCTTGTGGTACGGTGACCGATGGTCCAAGTACAAGTATGGTGAAGCCTGGCAGATTGACTACATCACTCTACCTCGTTCTCCATCTGGTAAGCAGTATGTGCTGACTATGGTAGAGGCAAGCACTGGATGGCTGGAAACTTATCCAGTTCCTCATGCAACTGCACGTAACACCATTCTTGGCCTGGAGAGACAAATCCTGTGGAGACACGGAACTCCAGAGAGGATTGAGTCAGACAATGGAACTCATTTCAAGAACAATCTTGTAAAAAACTGGGCCAAAGAGCACGGCATCGAGTGGATATTCCACATTCCCTACTATGCACCAGCTGCAGGGAAGATCGAACGCTACAACGGTTTGCTGAAAACCACTCTCAAAGCCATGGGGGGTGGATCTTTGAAAAACTGGGAGAAACATTTAGCACAAGCAACCTGGTTAGTGAATAGCAGAGGTTCAGTGAATCGAGCTGGACCTGCCCAATCAGATTTGTTGCGAAAGGAAGAAGGTGATAGAGTTCCTGTTATCAGAGAAAAGAATCTGTTAGGCAAAACTCTTTGGGTATTTTCTCCTTCAGGAGAGGCCAAACCTGTCCGAGGGGTGGTTTCTGCTGAAGGTCCTGGTCACACCTATTGGGTGATGCAAGAAAATGGTGAAATTCAGTGTATTCCACAAAGAAATCTAACTTTGGCTGAGAGAGGTTAAATTCAGAGTGTTGCGCAGATACAGCATCGCGCCCAAGAGGAGAGTTCATGAGATCTACGGTGCATGAACCCTGAGAGCCCTGAGTCGCCTGAGAGTCCCTGTTCCTTTCTTCGCTCCATCTGCGAGGAAACAAGCTGTTTGCTGTTTTTCCTGTGATTTGACTCTTTTGAATCATCTACATCTGAAATAGCTGGAATGGACTATGGTCTTTATTCACCTATTGTTGTAGATATTATTTTAGATTAGATAAATGATAGTAGCAGCCAATGGAATTGTTTAGAAGGGGTGGACTGTGATGGTTTGAAACTGTCTTTTTAATTTTTCCTTGCAAAGTTCAGAACAGAGAAAGTGAAAGAGTGTAAATAAGTCACTACTGGGTGTAAGAAAGCAAAATAACGATTGTTCTAAACACTTCCATTGGATAGATAGAAATGTTTAAGAACTATTACCCAAAACAAAGTAGGCATTCGCACATTCTGTGTTCTGCAGTGGGGGCAGTTGCTGGGCTGTCTGGCTGCTGTTTCTTCTTCTCTTCTGGCTGAAGATAACACGTACTGACCTTGGCAGCTAAGTTAACAACTTTCTGCTTAACTAACTCTGCTTCTCTGTCCAGGGGGGTCTGGGGGGGAAGCTCCTGGGAGAGAGAGGCCCCTTTGGGAGGGTCCCCTTGGGGGGAAGCAAAGGGAGATCGATTGTGCTTTTCTGTTGATTGTATATATTTGTGAATGTCATGAATTTTGTATATTTGTACATATTCATTGCATTTCATTGTAGATTTTAGACTCTGCTTGTAAATACAGCTTTTCATTTGCTTCCAGACTGAGCTAGCATGGTTATTGTTGGTGGGGGGGGAATTTCAGCTCACACCGACACAAGCAGGTATCCGAACTTTTCCTAGGAAGTCTTAATTTATGTGAAATCTTAGAACCTTTTTTCCAATACAGACATGTGCGGCTCTGGCCACGTAACTGTTGCCAGTGTCAACAGGGGCTCTGAATCACACAGGCCCCCACAGAGAGCTGGGAACGACTTTCCCCTGAGCTGCCTCTTTGAAGTGCTGCTCCAGTACAGCCTTCACAGGCCACAAGTGAGCTGACATTTTGTGCACCTCCTGTTTTGCAAGCGGGCTCCAAATAAGAGCAAAGGAAGATCTTTGACCCTGCTTGATATTTCATATAACTAGATATAGTTCCAAAAGCATTGAATTTTTACTGGCACGATTTGGGAGAAGGAGAGGGAAGCCAGAAACTTACAATTGAGAAAAGCATAGGTATTTGCTTAATATGTGTTTTGCCATGCAAAACAGCATGTGCTTGCTTGGCTGAGCTCTAGTCCTGAATGTGTTTGCTGTGACATTTACTGTTAAATCACTACCTGATTATCTTTACTATTTAAAGAAAAGTTAAAATCCACTTGCTTAATCTCAGGGTAATTAGTTTGCAGGCTGCAAGGCTGAATTCAGTATGTTTGTCTCACAAAACTAGTATCCTCTTCCAATTTCTATTCTATTTGTTGAAGCTGGTACTGTTCCTAGCCAAAAATTACTTGTTCTCCACCCCCATTTCGGCACTCTTATATCCTTTTCCAGCAAAACCTGCTAAAATAACTCTAATAATCTCGTTTTACTGTTCGAGTTAGGGAGTGCTCACAGAACTCATTTTACTGGCAAAGCCGAAGGACTTGCAGAAAGGGAAAAGGAAAAGAGAGTTACAAAGTCAGAGGGTAAACCATTAGCTCAACATGATAATGTCATCAGCTGGTGAAGATGTTCACATGGAGTGTCTAACACCCAGAATGCCTGTTTCATTTGGGGCGCTTACTTTCTGTTGGTTTTTGTTTGTTTGTTTTCAGGGGTTTGGTTGATTGATTGGTTTTGGGTGGGGTTTTTTTGGTTGGTTTGGTTTTGGCGTTTTTTGTTTTGTTTTGTTTTGTGGTGGTGTTTCGTTTTTTGTTTGTTTGGGTTTTTTTATGGTTATACTGCAGGATTACTCCTAATTGTTAATTTAACTGAAAAAGAAAATTTAAGAAAGCAAAATAATCCTATGCTGTTGGTTTTGTTATTTTCTGTTGGGTTTCTGGAAGAGGCCATTTGTGGCAAACAAGGAAGGCAAACTTGGAATCTCTGCTGCATTCTGCCTCCTGTTTCAGAAGATTTGTGATTCTACATACAAAGAGAAATCCAACAAGTTGCCATGTGACCCTAGAAAGTTACATAAGATAAACTTCTCACAATTCAATGTCTAAAACTAATCCTATAATCTATATTAAGGTTCCTGTAATGAACTCAAATGTTATCTGCAGGTGCTCAGATATACTGAAAAATTGATAAAGCATATACTTATTCTTACTTAAGGCATTCAAATTTGAATTTTTTTGCCATAACGACCTCTCCTTAGTGTTAATGAAGACTTTTATACATTAAAGGGCTCTTGTGATGTTTTTATAGAAATTTTAAATCATATTTCTCAGTAACTGCTGATCATTATACTTCAAGCACCAAAAGAAATTTAAAGTAGCAGGAAGCAAATTCTAGTGATTTTTTTTCTTATTCCATCACAGGCATTTTTAGTCAATCTTTGGGTTTGGGGGATTTGGTTTTGGGGCTTTGTTTGGTTGGTTTGTGTTTGGGGTTTTTTTTGTCTGTTCATTTGTTTGTTTTTTCAATATTTGGAGTAACTCATTCCTTCCATTAGCATGGAGAGAGACTTACTGAAGATCATGGTATTGTGGGTGGGGTCACAAATCTTTTTTATATACAGATTCTGGCTGAACAAAAAAGAAAACAAGTTCATCTCAATAGTTAAGGTTAATGAAATTAACTCTTTCTTCTCTGCCCCTGGGATTACAGCTACAGGGAAAGCATTTTCTTAGAAACTTAAGCTTTTCAGCAAGCTCCAGTTAGTTCAGAAGCAGTGATAGATTCCCATCTGTCCAAGCCACTAATGGTCAAAATGCTCTGGCTTCCTTTTCCAGGTTTCTCCATATCCCTCTCCTCAAAGTTTTTGAATTGTCTTCCTTAAATAGAAGAGTAATTGTGGGTGTCCAACATTACCTAGTAGGTGGAAGACAAAAGAGGGAACAGGACTGTAAAGAAGGAAACAAGGAGTAAAAGTGCTGGTTTCTTTTATCAGACATTTGCTAAGATTTTTTCTTTCCATTTCTGTCACAGAAGTACCATCCTGTCTAGCCCCATCAGGCGATGTAGGATGAATAGTAAGGGATTTGGCTACCAGTTTTCTGTGAAACACTGCACAGGATTTGTCAAGAGAGTAGATTTTGGTGTAAGAAGACCCAGGTGAAATCTCAGAGACTGTGCTCCTGTGTGCTGTGCATTATCTCTTTCCCCAGGGCTGAGCCACAGCACTAGCAGCTGGCATGTCACAGGCTTTTGTCTCTGGAACAGAATTTCCCCAAGTGGCTGATAAGAGGCTCAGTCTATTCTGTGCGTTCAGAGCCTGCCCTGATACATTTACTATAAACAAAAGCTAAGGAAAGTTAAATTTTGTCTCTAACAATATACTATTCTGGCTATTCAGATAAAACAAGTTTGGCTGGGGTTTTTTTCAGATGCAGAGCTGCTTTTGCTGTAGGAAATCACACGTATTAAGGAAAGATCAATACCACAGCTAATGGCCTAAGGTATCAAAAAACCTCACTGGAGGAAATGAGAATGTTGTCTGGAAACCAGATGATGATAATCCTCAGGATAAATGGATTTAGAGATTTCTGAAGCTGTTTTAGTAAACAGAGGGCAGACTTAGGCAGCTATTTCAACAAGTTTCTTTACAAAATAGAAAGAGATTGCCACTTTCTTGTTTGGTTTTTGCATTGACATTGATGAGTCTCAGTGACCATTTATTAACCTCTTCAATGCAGAACAGACCTTTGAATAAAGCACCATCTTCTTCTTTATGGAGAAATCTTACAAAGGTCATTTTGCCTTGTAAAAGTTGTCCTTGCACATATTGTTGACAAAGGTTGGCAGAGAGCCATCAGTTTCCCTGGGGTCAAGAAAAGGCAAGTGGAAAACATGTAAGGGACTTAAGGCGGAGCTCTAATAAGTCCTACAAAGCAGACACTTCTTGATCCTGCTTTCAGTTTTATGGCTGTGAACCAGAAGACAGCTAGAGAAGAGCAATGTTCAGTATGGTCAGTAAGACCTTACAAACATCCCTAGTGCTCCAGGTCAAAGGTTCATCCAGCCCACTTATCCCTGTTCTTTTTGTCTCTTACCACTTCTGCAGATACCTCTTTTCCAAGCTGGTGACTGATAGCCTAGGTCATCTCTTCTCCTATGCAAGCTTTTCCATGATTTAGTTCTTACGTGTTGTATTTCCTAGTTGTACTGCTTCCTCTGTGAGGATAAAAACCAAATACTGCATCAAAGATCTGGGAGCCTGTGGTACTTTAGCAGCCCCCAATCTGCTGCTCCCTGTTCTTCCCCTTATGTTTTGACTGTTGCAGAGCACTGAGTCTGTATGTTTTGTTTTCTCCTTCTTTAGACAGAAGCATATAATCTACTTTACAGGGCTTTAACGGCTTATGGTGTGTCAGCAGAAGTCCCATAACTGACTGCATGCAGAACAAGACCTACAAAAAGGTGAAACACGTAAGTCTAAACCACTGTAAGTGTCAGAGCAGTTTACCTTACACTCAAAGCAGGGTCAGCTATGCCCATTCGGTTGACTTTTAGTAAGGCACCAGGTCATTGGCATATAAACACATTTGAGAGAGAGAATTTTTTTAATGGAAGCTCTTGTTTTTCCTGAGAATGACTTTACCCCTCACAGTGGTAAGCCTTTGACTCATTTCAGTTCCATATATACAGAAATTCCCACCAGGATTTCAGGTCAGAACTGAACAACTCATGGCTCAACCAGCTCTGTGCTATCAATCCTTTCCAGCTTTTGCTGCAAGGACGCATTGCAGATTCACACTGAACTCATCATCTGGAAGATCTGCAGTCATTTTCTTCCTGCTCTCTTCTGTATGGATAGCTCTGGAAGGAACATCTTACTGACAACCCTGAAATTCCTTGAATCTCAGGCAGGGAGCATGCAAGGATGTGTCCAAGTGCTGTCTACTCCTGTATATAAAAAATGGCACACCAACACATTAAGGATCTGCTGGACTCTCTGCATGCAGCAGGCATGTGATGGTATGTGCATACACCCAACCAGCCATGACATAGAGGAGGAGACATGGTTTTCCCCATTCACTTCCAAAAAAGGACACTTGGCTAACACAGCAGGAAATGGGCATCAATGAACCTGAGCGTATTTCATACAGCCTGGGGTCAGTGTCTACTGAAGACTGGAGAAAAGAACCCACCAGACAAAGGACCATGCACACTCCATCTGAAGTATGATACATAAAATTTTGATGATGTGTTGGTTCCGTGTTGGTTCCATGTTGTTCTTCAAAACACTCTGCATTTGTTTGTCTGTTTGTTTTCAAAGAAGTGACAAATTTGAAAGGAAAGGGGCCTATTGGCTAGCAGCAGTTTTCTCTGAATACAGCTCCACAAGGACACCCTAAAACTGACTAACTCAGCTATATGAAAAACAAAACAAAACAAAACAACCCCCCCAAAACAAACAACAAACCAAAACCAAACAATCACTCAGAAGTTGGCTTCTCAAACCTTTATGTTTTATTAAATCTTCCTTTGTCCTTTGCCACTATTTTCCAATGAATTTTCATTTTTTGCAGTGACAGAATGCTAAATAAAATTTCCCTGTAGCTTTTTCTGTGCGTTCTAAATATTTATCACTCAAAAACATGTGTCATTTTTAAGGATGTTTGCCAGTCTTGATTAAGGGGAGAGGGCAAATAATCTTGGAATAGTCAGGACTGTAGTTTATCCTTACAATCTTTCTTTCTTTTTTTTTTTCTATTATTAATTTTGTTTGAAGGAGTTCAGCCTCAGTACAATTGATTTTCCCGCTCCCTCAAGTGGGTTCCAATGTTGCTGACAATAGAAGAATGGAATGATTTGTTGACTATCTATAGATGAAGCAATCTTCATTCCATGTAGAAGTTTCACAATATCTTGCAATTTAAAGCTGGTATTTTCTAGAAAAAAAGGGAAGGGAAGGGAAGGGAAGGGAAGGGAAGGGAAGGGAAGGGAAGGGAAGGGAAGGGAAGGGAAGGGAAGGGAAGGGAAGGGAAGGGAAGGGAAGGGAAGGGAAGGGAAGGGAAGGGAAGGGAAGGGAAGGGAAGGGAAGGGAAGGGAAGGGAAGGGAAGGGAAGGGAAGGGAAGGGAAGGGAAGGGAAGGGAAGGGAAGGGAAGGGAAGGGAAGGGAAGGGAAGGGAAGGGAAGGGAAGGGAAGGGAAGGGAAGGGAAGGGAAGGAAAGGAAAGGAAAGGAAAGGAAAGGAAAGGAAAGGAAAGGAAAGGAAAGGAAAGGAAAGGAAAGGAAAGGAAAGGAAAGGAAAGGAAAGGAAAGGAAAGGAAAGGAAAGGAAAGGAAAGGAAAGGAAAGGAAAGGAAAGGAACAGCCTGTCCCCCCTGAGGTCTGCATCTGTGGGGATTAGGGGATGAAGAGTTAGGAAAGAGCAGTTGGGGCAATATGTTGCAGAAATTTCTTGGCTTGAGTTACACCTTTGAATTTATTTGTTGGACATGGTTCAATGTCACCACATGTACCTCATCCTGCTGCCTGGTTAGTTACTGGGGCAGTAATAACCCATCCCTCTCTGTCCCATAGGAGCTCACTCTCATCAGCCCCCTTTTCTTTCAAAAAATTAACTTGATAATTCAAACTCTGAGCAATTACACCTTGCCCTACTTAGTTTCACATCTATTTTTTGAGAGTTACAGAAAGGCCTTTTTGCATGAAAGCTTCTCTTCTTTCTTACAGGTGTCTCTGTGGCTCTAATATACGATAATACTTCTCCACACTAACTTCTCCTTTTGTACATCTTTCAAACTTTATAATTGTAAAAATACTACAATATGCTGTTATGACCATTGTATTTCTGACTGAGCTGTAAAGTCAAAAAGTCATTAAAGTCATTAGAAATCCCCCAATACTTCTCACAAAACTGCACAAGTTAGTCCAGATTAGCTGGCCCAGTAAATACAATCTGTACATGATGCTTCAGCTGAACTGTAGCTCCCTTTACTTTCTGCTGTAACTGTAGGTTATTAAACAGCTGCCATGATCCCCACTGCTTCCCCAAGAGAACGAGCTGCAGATGAATTATAGATACAATACAAGCAGCCTTACACATGTATTACCCCAAGCCTCTGACATAGGTCAGAATCATGTGGTTATTGTCCTGCTGGATCTTTGGAATAAAAATCCCTGGACTTTTTGATACAATCCCAGTGTACTGATTGCTGTGAAGGAGACTGAGAATCTTTGACTTGACCTAAAAAGATATCATACATTTGTGATAAATGATCATCTAAACTTGAGTGTTGCTGAGAGAGATTTTCATTGATTCTATCAATGTGCATCTCTCTGTGTGTGCACACAGGCAACAGATGTCCATACACGAAGTGTCATGATTTATAGATTGCACATGTGTGTGTCCCTATACTAATGTGATTAGTATGTCACAAGGGTGACACCACCCCACCATGTGGATTCTGGTTGCTGGTTTGGAGGCCAGCTCAGTGCCAGCCCATGGCCTGGCTATTTTGGGCTGGTTTACCCTGTATCCCCTTGCTGTGCCTGGTCCTGACCCCTCTACCCACAGGCTGCTGTCCCAGCCTGGACTTGGACTGTTCTCATCACAAGGCAGGTGCCTGATGCTCAGGCCTGCAGCTTTCCCTGGGGTTTCCCCAAGTCTGCCTGGGACAGGGTGGTGGGAAAGGCCTTGGCTGTGAGGTCCTGCCCTGCCCCTGGGAGAGCTCCCCTAGCCCCAAAGGCCAGCCAACCCACTCTGGATGCTAACACTACCAAAACAATAGAAATAGAAAATGGAAAGGAAAAAGGGAGGGGGGGGAAGAGAGAGAGGGAGAGAAAAGGGAAAGGAGCAAGGCAGGTGGGGGAAAGAAGGTGGAAGAAAGAAGGAAGAAGTCAAGGTGGAAAAAAGAGAAAAACAAAAAAGGAAAGAGAGAGAAAAGGAGAGAAAGAGATACTAAAATGTACAGTATGAATATCTTCTTACAACTATAATTGAGGGTAGACTTGTCCAAAAGTAAAAGCAAGGAGATGACAGTTAGGACTGAAGCTTGGACTCCGTCCAGGGGCTGAATTGACTTTGTCAATCCTGTCCTATTTTGACCTTTCCATTTTTCAAGGGTAATTAAACACACCAGCTTCACTTTGGATCTTGCTTCTACTAGTGATTCACCTTTGCTGACAAGGTAAAGAGCTACACAGGAGAGGTCCAAACCGGCTGCCCAAAAAGCCATGCCTATATTGGTCTTATTTTATGTGAATATAATGCCACCAAGCAATTAGCAATAAAAATACTGTGCAAGAACTGTGTATGCCATTAGGATTGAGTAATTTGGTCTTTAACCCATCTAGCAGCTACTGCAAGATGCACTAAGTGACTGAAACCCATATATCTCATTATAATAAATATTTTATAGATGACATCTCAGCCCAAATCACCTTCCATGACATTGTTTTTAAAGCCACTGACAGGTGACAGGGTGATTTTAGTGACTGGTAATTGGAAATGAAATCTTCCATTGTCATCTTAAAATGAACCCATATCGATAACAACCAAGTGTTCTCATCTGATCCATGTCAAATGTCAATGGTGCAATAAACTGCTGACCCTGCTTCAATGTCTTTATGTCAGAGGACAAAAGACCACTTCTTCCCCACTTTGGCTACCAGTTCACCATTTTTCACACTCAGACTGATGCCTAATTGTGAGAAAACTCTCACAGTGGACATCCTGCTATATTTGTTTTGTGGAGAGGCAGAAGACTTTACTATTTAAGGCTATAAATCTGGCATTTTCATAAGTGCTGAAATTCACACCTTCACAATTCCTGCTAGATCCCTGCTATATAAGATGAGCAGAAGTAACCATGCTGCTGATACTTGCATGAATCCTTCATCTCAATCCTTTCAGACCTGTTCCTTTGTACATAACTTCCCTTCATCTCTGACGTCTGAAGCCAGCTCCTTATCCACTCTTATGTGGCTGTGAGTGACATAGCATCAAAGAAAGTTGCCTAACTGTGAAATTTATTAGACAGGAGAGCAGAGTCCTCTGGGGGAAGTGTTGGAACAAAGATCTATCAGAGGAGGTTTTAGAGCTAAAGGAAATAAAAAGTTGTACAGGGAGATACAGTGTTAAATTACAGTCCTGCAGTGACAGGAATTGAGTGGGTACTTAAAACTACTTTAATATTCCCCACAATAGGATGGGGAATGGGAAAAGCTTTCCCAACTCATGAAGCAGGGTCCTCTGCCATCATGGTATATGAAACCTTTCGTTAATTAATTGTATCATCTATCTTTAAATCATTCAGGATTCTCTCCAGCTCCCACAAGGAGAAGGGTATCTGAGTGATTAAAGCATCTGGGTCATTCATTCAGTACCTCTGCAGGCATGAGTAGAAGGCCATGCTTGATCCTCTTATCACTGGGTCACAACTATTCAGACAAGAGGCTCAAAGGCAACCAAAAGTGATGCTAGCCAAACCAGTTCCTTTTGTGCAAATTTAATATGCCTGATGCAGTTATCTCTTAACAAAAAGGAAGGTTGCTTTCTTGAAAAGCAATACATTGATTTGTACAACTATAGCTCATCATTATAGCAAAGACAACCCACAACTAGAAGACTGTCCCAGGGTCTCATTATCCTCATGGCTAAAAATATTTTTCTACTTTTTACCTTAAATTACTTCCTTCTCAATATTATTTTGTTCTATGGATAAAACTTTTTTTTTCTTTTTAGGTGAAACCACTCTTGTTCTTTGCTGGCATGTATCCCAGTGCCCATTTATAGATAACAGTCATGTTCTCTCATCCTTAAATATGTTAAAATTAACAAGCCAAGTTATCTTGGTGTAAGACAGGTACCTTCATTTCCCAGAACACTGTCAGGGAGAAAGTAATGAACAGGGAATGATTGTTCATTGTTTTCTTATAAACAAGAATTAGTGATATTAGAGGAAATAACAAGGCTCAATTTCTAGAGAAGCCAAAAGTAAAGGTTTTCCCATATCTTGTGAATGCAGAAGTCCCTGCAGGTGCTAAAAGTTCACATTGGTTAGGAATGCAAACTCCAAGCAAAGTGAGCAAAAGAAGGTATGGGAAGAAATCCAGTAGAGGAAAATGTTGCCTTAATATACTAAATGCAAAAACAAGATCTTTTGCTCAGGAAGCCTTTAGACTGAAATTTAATGAAGACTGACAACATTTTGTGGAACTGTTACATATGCTCATACTGTGTTGCGCTCTTAAGCTTTTACTCTTGGTCACCACCAGAGAGGTTATTGCACTGAATATGCCTTTATTTTGCTTCTTTGTAGCTTTTCTTATCATAACTAATAGTTTTTTCCCTGAATCTTACCCAGTTTGAGAGCATGATTCTTGCAGAAGCATAACTAGCATGGCAGACAGTATAGAATCATAGAATCAGTCAGGGTTGGAAGGGACCACAAGGATCATCTAGTTCCAACCCCCCCTGCCATGGGCAGGGACACCTCACACTAGATCAGGCTGGCCAGAGCCTCATCCAGCCTGGCCTTAAACACCTACAGGGGTGGGTCCTCAACCACCTATCTCAGGTGAATTTTCACAGAATCTAGTACAGGGCTGCTCAATTCTTCACTCTTGCCATATGGAAATACCTTCCTTGGTACATTCCTATGTTTTGACTCATAGTTTTCTTCTGATCAGTCACTATGTCTGCCTCTTTCTCCTGCCAAGTCGTATCCCCAGCCTTTGCAGAACTCCTTATGGGCCCAAAGTGTGTGACTTTGCATTTTGAGCTGCTGGATTTCATCCCACTGCTACTTCTCCAGCACATATGATCAGATCAGTTTCACTCTACACTATTTCAGCCTTCTCTGAACTGATCATGTATGCCACTTCTGTGTGATCAACAGAAGTTAGTCAATTTTTATGACACTCTGGCAGCATCCTTGTGAGGGCAACTGTGGTGATGGCATGTCACCATTACTCACACCTCCTGACACCTTGCTCAGACTCAGCACAGGCAACAAGCAAAACTGTCTTTCATTGGAAAATTACAATCAGTCAAAAGCAAAAGCCAGAGATGGCAACAATCTGGTTTCTTTGAAGAATATAGCAGAAGAAATTGCTGTGGTCTGGAAGTCTCAGCCCTTCTCCTGAAGATGAAGATGATATTTGGAACCTAGGCTTTCCATTTCAGAGAGAAATTCTACTTTTGTCTGAGTTTTCCTCTGTATTTCTTTTTTTTGTGTGTGTGAGGTTTTGCAAATTGATTTTGATTAAGTGAAGGTCAATTGTTAGAACACAAAACCCATTCCACACCTAATTTTACTACTTCTTAAACAAATCGAAGCAGAATTTTTCATTACTATGCATATAAAGGTGTCTGATAAAAACAAGGCAGCTATGGCTTATTCTGTAGCATTTATATTATTTTTAAAGTACATCTTACCCACCCTTCCAGATTATTTCCAATCTTCCCTTTTTGAATCTATAACCTTAAGAAAATTCCATCTTTCCCCATATTTTCCCATTGTGTCTTTCAAAACTGTCATTAACAATACACCTGAATTACTTTTTGTTCAGAAGAATTCATCAGAAAATGAGAGGGTAAGTCTAATCAGCCAGCCTTTGTTCCCTCACAGGTCTCCTTTGTCACACTTTAGATAGCCTGACAGGCCAGAAAACAAAACCCCCAAATACTTTTTATAACTACAATGATAAACAAAATCTACTCTAATGCTACTCTAATTGACTTCAGAGTCTAACACAGCCCTTGGATTGACCTCTTTCTGGGCAAACATGACAGCCAGAGCAATTATTAAAGTATCAGCCCAGACTTGAATCTACACACAGATTTCCAGCTGAACATTAAATAACATTTGGTCTTTGAAAAACTGAGCTCTGCAGTCTTCAATCAGCTTCTGTCCCTCATGAGCTTTGCAATACCAAGAAAATAAAGGAAAAGAATTGGCTGAACACATGATATGAGACAGGTGGAAAGCTGCCCTATGCTTTCAAGGCATGTTGCTCTATTAGCCAGGGTATCACCATTAAGACTTTAAAACCCATTACCACTCACAGCAATTCAAAGACTTCTCTTTTATTCCCGCAGAGGAGTTTTTTTACAGTGAGCTTTGCCTGCCATTTAAAACTTTTCACTCTAGATTTATTGCTTATTTTATCTGATGTGCAGTGTTAGCAGTTGAATGTTTGCAATTTGAGTTTCTTAGCTTGTTAAACCAGCCACAAATTGTTGTGCTGTGTGTTATTCCAGCAAATGTAAAATGTGTGATATTCAGTTATGGTAGGATTGGTAGTAATGAGGCCATACATTTAAAAGGAGTAGTATCAACTGCTAGTCCTCATACAACACTTTGAGGAAGATTTGTTAAACCAAAAAGCACCATCTTCTGTTTCAACAAGACATCTTAAATATTTGTTCACTTCCAAAATCCATTTAAGACTTAAATATCTTAAGGGACCAAACTGCAAGACCTGAGGAAAGAGTCTGAGTGAGAAAATTCTGCTCTACTCAGTCTTGTGCTTCTGCAAGTGACCTGCCTTCAAATACACAAATTGCTGCTGTCGAGGTCTGTTCTGTACACAGGTTTGGGCTGAATAGGGCTCAGTAAATTGCAAGTTCCCCAGGCCATGTCTGAGAGTCAACTAGATGGAGAGGAGCCTTGGGACAAGAATCTATATTACATAGACACATATACTTGGCTCTTCTGCTACAACTGCTGGAGAATTTTAAACAATTGATACTTTGTTAGAACAAACAAAACAAAACCAAACCAAACAAGAAAAAAAGGAGGATATATACTTTTGAACTTTCTTATAGATGAGATCGTGAATAGAGCATCACTATGACAAACCTTTGCAGGATTATATTTAAGTATCTTCTTATTTGGGAATCTTCATTCTTCAGATTCAGATTTTTTTATGGGAAAACAGGTGGAGTGTGTACATGGGAGGGAAACAGCTATTGACCTGTGACATGGAAAATTCTCATTCAGATCTTCATTTTTAACTGTATCTATTCTATTCAAAACAGCCCTCACCAGGTTATGACAGGGTATTCTGGGTTAGCTTACACTTCTCAAAACAAAAATACTTTCCCAAAAGAGATAAAGACCATAGGAAAATATAGGTTGGAAGGGACCTCTGGGTTTTATTTAGATTGGCTCAAAGTGTGAGCCAGCTCCTAGTTCAGCTCCTCAGACTGGAGCATTTATTTATTTGTATGCTCCAGGGATTAAAAAAAAAAAAAAATAGTTGGGGAGAAGCAGACCAGAGAAGTGGACAATATGTAATTCCTTTTTCTCCTGTTCTTTGCTTCACATGAATCTGAGTGAACATCCAGCATCCATTAGTCAAGGAACTCAAGAAACTTTGACTCCATGAATTTTGACTTAGATTCAACTCCTTGAGCCATCAGCAAAGAATATCTACAGGACCAGAAATCATGGACAATAACCCTAAGAAAATATTTTTTCCTAGCAGCTCCTGCACAAAATCTTCTTCAGCAGAAAAGTTCCTTAGAAGTACCATACTATGTTCAATTACATCTGAGGAAAGTAATCAGGTAGTGGACTCCTCCATGGACACACCATGCATACATGATTCCTGCTGAACAGGCTTAATAAACCTTGAATTAAGGAGAACAAATATTTCCATTAATCACTGTAAGAAAAAAATGCAAACTTGGCAGCAGACTTTCAAACGCCTCCTCAATACACAACACACAACTCCACCCTCTCAGACACTGTTATTCTCACAACTGCAGTATCTCTTAAACAGGTGTCTTCTATATTGCCTCATAGAGGAAACCAAAGAATCAGAGTAGGAATGTTATTGAAATAGGTCTTTTCAATGAAACATTTCCTATTCAATATCTTTATTGATGATCTGGATGAAGGAATTGAGTACATCATCAATAAGTTTGCAGATGACACCAAGTTAGGAGCAGGTGTTGATCTGTTGGAGGGTAGAAGGGCCCTGCAGAGGGATCTGGACAGGCTGGATGGGTGGGCAGAGGCCAATGGGATGAAATTTAACAAAGCTAAGTGCAGGGTTCTACACTTTGGCCACAACAACCCCAAGCAGTGCTACAGGCTGGGGACAGAGTAGCTGGAGAGCAGCCAGGCAGAGAGGGACCTGGGGGTGCTGGTTGATAGTAGGCTGAACATGAGCCAGCAGTGTGCCCAAGTGGCCAAGAGAGCCAATGGCTCCTGGCCTGTATCAGGGATAGTGTAGCCAGCAGGACAAGGGAGGTTATTCTTCCCCTGTACTCAGCCCTGGTCAGGCCACATCTTGAGTACTGTGTCCAGTTCTGGGCTCCTCAGTTCAAGAGAGATGTTGAGGTACTGGAACGTGTCCAGAGAAGGACAATGAAGCTGGTGAGGGGCCTGGAACACAAACCCTATGAGGAGAGGCTGAGGGAGCTGGGGGTGTTTAGTCTGGTGAAGAGGAGGCTCAGGGGTGACCTCATTGCTGTCTACAACTACCTGAAGGGAGGTTGTAGGCAGGTGGGGGTTGGTCTCTTCTCCCAGGCAACCAGCACCAGAACAAGAGGACACAGTCTCAAGTTGTGTCAGGGGAGGTATAGGCTGGATGTTAGGAGGAAGTTCTTCACAGAGAGGATGACTGCCCATTGGAATGTGCTGCCCAGGGAGGTGGTGGAGTCACCATCGCTGGAGACGTTCAAGAGAAGACTGGAATGAGGCACTTAGTGCCATGGTCTAGTTGATTGCTTAGGGTTGGGTAATTGGTTGGACTGGATGATCTTGGAGGTCTCTTCCAACCTGGTTGATTCTATGATTCTATGATTATCTCAGAGCTAAGTCAGAGGGCGCTGCTAGACTGTTTTGGGATAAAAGTTAACTTCCTGATTGGAGAAACATAACTGAAGGACTAAGTACATTCAGTCCCTTCTAACTTAAGTAACCATGGACAGCAATCACAGTCTCCTGGAAGGAGACTCACTAGACTTAGAATAACCCTCCTCATCTTTGCCATTCCTTGAGGATTCTTTTGGTTCAAGGGAAATCACATAAATTTCAGTAGTATTGTCACCAGAGCTGCTACTATCACTCTGAGCAATAGTGCAGGAAAATACAGCCACTGCAAAAGAGGAAAATAATTCCTACATGCATCTCATGATTATCAAATCTCATTATGGCATACTGTGATTAGTCTTAGGCAGACAGTTTTTGTAATTCTCATTTAAGGTTAAATACCTACATTTCTTTGTAACAAATAAACAAGCCCTTGCACCACCTCCCTTGTGACACAAATGAAAAATGGTTAGCCCACGAATTTATAACGTTAAGTTTACTTCCCTCCAGATCAGACATTTCAGAAATCCCATGCCAGATGAGCTGACCGTTCCCACTCTGTATTTTGTTTGGTGGTTAGAGCTTATGCACAGGTTAGTTTTCGATGTCTTTTGATGACATTTTAAGCACTAGGCCTAAAGCTGTTTCTGGACATATAGGTCTTGATGTCTAAGGTGGGTTTTTTTAAATAAATATTTTCCTGCAATTAGCTTGTCATTCTCATCTACTGCTACCCTTGAGTAGAAAGCAGGAAACTTGACAGAGTTCCTACACATTTGCATATTTGCAATTCTCTCACACGAACATTCCAGGTAAAACAGGAGACTGGAAGGGTACTGCTAGAGAGAAAAACTCACTCAGGCAGTTGCTTTTGGTATTCAGAGAAGTGCACTGGACAGATCTAGGGACAATGGTTAATGTTGTCTTGTGTCTTATTCCTAACCATGGTCTCTTTCTTCAGAAAGCTGAAATAAAAAAATCCCTTAATCTTCTAGTCTTCCTACTTATCTGTTACATTGCATTAATAAAGCATAGTATTGCATAGTATTACTCCAGGAGTAAGACTCCCATCTCTCTTCCCCTAGCTCATGTCACAGCTATGCTGCCTTTCCAGATGAATGTGCCAGATCTATGGGATTCTGTCTGCTGTCTGTACTCCTGTTCTATTAGGTTGACCTCAGAGCCAAGCAATATGTGTAAGTATCCTGACATCCACTTAAAACAATCACTTCCAAAGGAGCTGTTTAAGCCACTGACAAAATGACTATCATCAGGATGCTGGCTTCAGGGAACAAATGCAACTTCAGGTCAGGACCATAGGTGAAGCCTGAGATGAAACAGTGAAGAGCAGTAACTGAGCAGCATGTGTGATGATATGCAGGCATCAAGGTGACAGAGAGGAGGAACCTCCCCTGAAGTCACTCTGAGGACTGCAGCACATCCTCAGAAGGGAGGTCTGAGAGGCTCTCCTGCATCTCCTACATATCTCAAACAGTGGTACACAAGAATAATGCTACTGGTCCAGTTTCAACCCTACTGGGGAGCAATTATGATGCTTGTATGGTGTCACAACTTTAGGAGATCACATGAGAATTGTTTCCTTGCCATCTTCAAATTTATGGTGCAAAATATGCTGTGGAGTCTTCCAGGAAAATTCAAAGAGGAAGAGAAATGAAATTGGGAGCTTCTACCCTCTGTCCATTCCCCTACCTTTCCTTTTCCTGAGAAAGCCCTCTCTGAGCTGAGAATGAGGCATCCTTAGAGCTATCAAAAAAGTTTTCATAATGGAAGACCTCAGTGAAGGACTTTGTCAGCTTATTACACCAGGTGCAATATTTTCCTTAGTAATATCTATGCCAGTTGGAAATGCCATAAAATTTACCCAGGGAAAGGACCAGCCTGGGGCTCTTCCCTCAGCCTTTGTTCTAGCTGCCAGGTTTGGTCTTGGGTGCTGAATGACTCTGCTGATATTACCCAAAACAAAACAAAACAAAACAACCACCAAAACCCAACAAGAAACAATTGCTGTTCTAGAGTGATTTCTGCCTGATGCTAGGTAAAGCACTATCCATAGTACTGCACAGCCTACGAAAATGTTTTCTCTGCCCCCACAGTTTCATGTATCTTTTATTAATTTTTTCCAGAAGAGAAAATAAAGTTATTATTTGCAATGAAGAAATATGAGTAAGAAATGCATCTTGGGGGTTGTTTTTTATTTCACATTAGTTTGTTTTTTTTTCTTTTCCTTTTAACAACCTGGAGGAACAGTAGCCATATGAGTTCTGCTCCTCTGCTCTCCTTTGATGTAACTAACCAGCAAAAACATATTTCTAATCAAATATAGACTCCCATCCTTAATCAAGTCAGCTTTAAAATGCAGATCAATGAGATAAGAAAGAGCTGATTTAATTAGCCAAACCTCAGCAATACTACAGAATATTCTCATTTACAGAAATAATGGGGAGCAAGAGGAAAGAGATTCATCATCATGAAAAGACTGAGGAAGGCAGAGGAAAGCAGGACATTTCCTACGTTAGCAAAGGGTGATTTTCACTCTGGCTAAAGAGCTAGCACATGTTTTATGAGACATTTAAATAACACTTAGGCCTTGTGCTTTGTCCTTTAGCCTAAGGATGAATTTCTTTCACTAAGTAACAACACCTCTGGAAATCATCACTCTTGGGTTTAATTGATGAACCAGAGACAGCTCCACCACCTGGTGAATAAAGAAGAGGAAATATGGCAGGCAAGAGCACAGAAATAATGGACATTTATATAGCTGCCTGGGAAAACTCATCCACATGCACTTTACACATCATAGGTCTGGTCAGACACTCTTAATGGAGAGGTAGTGTGCTTAATGGAAACAGCACAGGCTGTGCTTCCTCACCCTGCTGCTGCCTTACCGTGTGTCTACAGGAAAGTCACTACTTCCCTTGCATTTTTGACATGGAGGTGATGTTTTATTTTCCATTGCTTTGTTCCTCCATCTCATTAAAATCTGGTATTTTCTGCAGGGTGGAACCTCTTTCTCCATGGTGCAAGTACCCTCCAGATTGAGGACTCTAGCACAGATGAAACTGAGGTGTTGCTGCACAGCTACTCAAAGAGAAAAAACAGTGCAAGTTCTCAGCTTGCCCTTCCTCTTTTGTGGCTTCAAAGCAGCAGACCTTACTTTCACTAGACCTATATAACTTGGCTTCATGTGCTCCTCCTTGGCCCGGTAGCACGAGACTCATTGGAATGGACTAGATCAGGTTTGGTCATTGAGAGTGGAGAAGTGATGCCACCTCCATACAGATCACCCAGAATACTTCTGTGGCCACAAGAATCTTGAAAATGCCTCAACAAGAGGAATATCAGACCTGTAAATGTCCATCAGGGTTTTTAGACAAGCTCCAGCAGTGGATTTGGGATCAGAGCCTGAGTCTTTGATGTGGCAGGTCTCAACATTTGCACTGCTGCAAAATCAGGCCAAATCTACCAAGATAAGGTTATGTCAGATCCTAATTTGAGTGCTAATTCTAGGGATGAAATTCAGCTTCATGCTCATCCATCATTTGGAATGGAGCTAGCTTGTGACATCTACATTTGGCAGTCACTGCCTGGGAGATAATTGCTCATCACTGAGGGGAACTAGCACCAACTGAGATAACCTTCAGGCCCTTTCTCCTCAGGGATAGGAGCACCAGAGGCAAAGCAATTAACAGAGTAATTAAGCCACAAGCCAATCATCTCTTTCTCTTTGCCTTTGTTTTTGTTGTTGTTGTTATTTGTTTGGTGGTTTTTTTTCCTGTTTTGGTATTCTCACTTTTGCACTTTCCAATGCCCCTAAAAACAGTAAGGGCAAGTCCTGCTCTGTGTGCTCTCTAGAGATATATTTCTGCCAGCATTCAGGGCTGAAATCAGGCTCTAACTCCCCTTCCTCTACCTCACAGGGGTAGTTCAGGGGTGAATCCCTATGCTGCTTGTTACCTTGGGGAAAGATGTTTCTTCTCTTGCTGGGCATCATGATCTTTGTGTCAGAGGTGTTCTTCAAGGTTGTAGACTAGCACTTTCTTGGGCCTGGACATGAGGAAGTGATGAATGCCTGCAACTCAGCCCCAGGTGGGGAGATAGACTCCAGCACCTTTTCTGCCTGATAAACTGCTTATGTGATCATTCCTTGGCATGCTTCACTGGCAGTGAAATAGGTTAGAAAAAAGCCTGCTGTTTGGACTGCTGGAGTTGGGTGCAGAGCCCAAAATTCACCATCAGCCTGGGCTCAGTGGACATGGCTTGGCTATGTTAAGCAGAACCAGTGCCATTTCAGTTCCTGAGAGCCAAGAGACAACAGTGGTAGCTTAGAGCTCCTCTCTTCCCTGCAGTCTTCTCCTCACCTTCGCCAAGTTTGCCTCCCAGATAGTAAATAAATCTTCATGCAGGTTAGAAGAGCTATCCCAATTCTGTGGTTTCATGATAAAGATTTGAACAAAAGATATTGAGACAAGTTCACGTGTACAGAGATCACACAGAATCACAGACTGGTTTGGGCTGGAAGGGACCTTAAAGATCATCTAGTTCCAATCCCCTTGCCTTAGGCAGGGACACCGTCCACTAGACCAGGTAGTTCAAGGGTCTATCCATCCTGGCTTTGAATACCTCCAGGCCTAGACTCTCCACAACCTCTCTGGGCAACCTGTTCCAGTGCCTCACCACCCCCATGGGAAAAAATCTTCCTAAAGTCTAATCTAAATCCATCTTTTTCCATTTTGAAGCCATTACTCCCAATTCTGTCACTCCATACATTTGTAAAAGGCAGCATTCCTGTGGCCCACTTCAAATATTATAAGGCTGCTTTAAGTTCTCTGTGGAGCCTTCTCTTCTCCAGGCTGAACAACCCCAGCTCTCTCAGCCTGTCTTCCTTGATTTTCTTGTCTCTTCCCTGGTGCCTGGGTACTGCAGTAGCCCAGTATTTGACCAGGAATAATGTCCCCAGCTTGTTCAGTTTGAAATGTCTCTGCTCTGCTGTGGTTTAAGTAGCTCTGGCTATTTAGAATTAATCCAGTGGGAGGCACACAGAAGCACAGGGGCCCGCTCTGATTCCTGCACCTCCTGCCACACTGCAGCACCATTGGTCTGGATCCATAGCTGATGGGCTTCATCAACAGGGGATCCCTGCTCCAGGCCTACAGCACCTCCTGCCCTCTTCCTCAACAAGGGGGTAAAATATATCCCAGAGACAGTGGGAAAAACTGCTCCAACAGCCAGGGAAATGGCATAGAGTTGAACTGGGCAGTGGAACTTTAAGATCTTCAGCAATGCACAAGGACAAGGCACCTTGTCACTGTGGAGTTTTGCAATAGCACAGACTTAAGGTGGTTCCCCCCCTCCCCTTATCCAGCATCTTCATCGTACAAGCCCAAAGTACATGGGGCCACCATTCAAGCCTTGCCAGGAGGCTCTGCAATTTGTTTATCCAGATAGTTTTAGTGCCAAATCTTACGTCCAAGACAGCAAGTAACGTCTTGGACATCTGAAGAAAAATCAGCTTCTCCTTTCAAAGCCTTGAAATGAAGCTCTCCATCAGTGACACCTCATCATCAAGAATCTGCAGAATAACACTCACCCTTATCCTTAGCCCCTGAAGCTTGCACATCTCTCTATTTAGAGGATGCACAATGCTTTTGTTAATTAGAGCCTTAGTTTAATATGAGCTGTCAAAGTTCACTTAACTTCAATTAATTGTTTCTCCTGAGCTTAATTTCTTCAGTTAAGTATTGATTAATCATTGCTTAATTATGCTGGAGTCTCACTGGGTGATATTTCAACTGCACACTGCAGCAATGCATTGTTTTCTAAAAATACTCTGGGAATCATCAGGTATCTTATGCATTGCTATTATTTGAATGACTTTTAATATTTATCTTTTCATCCCTTGTGTTCCAAAATGGATATTTAACGTGTTGTGTTTAATTCCACTGGTTTACAACTCATTTTCCTCTGTGAGGGTATGTTTTAGACCAGAGTTTTGCACTGGGGAGAAATGGCTTAGTGTCTGAGGTCCAGCACCCTGTGTCAGGATGAAGGATTTAGGAAACACAAGCAAATGTTCTCTACTATGGCAGAACACTAACACACTTAAACTATCAAAATATTGATGGTATGGTTTTCCTTTTCCACATTGTTCCTTTTAGTTGGCATGCAACAAAGTTGACTCAAAAACTATGTGTATTTCCTCAAAACTACAATGTTAGACCTTGTCTTATGAAAATAAGTTGGCAAGGCGTCTCCAGTCTGAAATCTTAGTCTGTTCTGAAATATCAGAAAGAGAAGACTATTAAGTCTTCCACCTCTGTAGTATCTCAACAGCTCTGCAATGTCAGGTTGGATTGCAAGTATCCTGATTTTCACAGATAAGTAAAATAACCATTAATTTTTACCAAGATCTTTCCTGAATTTAGATATTTACACAGACCAGATATTCAGTTTGATCTGTAGTGAGAAATTAAACAATAATTTTCCTGGAATCCATTTAGACATATAATTTTACCTACTCACAGAAATATTTTTTAATCATTTTTCTGAGCAAGAAAGAGTCACTTCCCAGAGGACACTTCTTGGCTTGCCATGGTTTTATCACAGTCAGGGGGTAACTTTCTCCCTTTGGTACACTTTCACTCTTTCAGAGATCTCTGAACCTACTACTATTAAAATTTCATTTTGAACATGTACTGTGGTATAGGAGTACTAAGCATTATTTACTGCTGTCATCCCAGATGCTCAAATGAGCAACTGGTAGGAAGACACCATAAAGACACTCATCAAAATTACATCCTTTTCTACTACATTTCACCTACCTGGGGGTGTAAACATCTGGCACTTTGGGACTACACATCTTGACTGTGTGAAAGACAAGATAAACTGGTTAAAACACTGATTATTTTCCAGATCATGAAAAAACACTGCTGTTCTCTGATGCCAAATGACACAATCCAATAAATTTTCCAGAAAGGTATGGATAAATTAATCCAGCTAACAAAAGTACTGACAAAACTATTGGTCAGGACTTGAACAGTTCCGGAGTTCAATTAACCTCTTCTTTTTTTTATTAACTTCTTATTGTGACTCTGCATTTTTTAATTCTGATCAACAGCAGAAACCAGAAGCCTGTCTTCCACAACACAGATTGCTTGTATTAAATTTGTAGCAACACATAACCAAGAAGTTGAAAAGCAAATCTGTTGCTGTGATTTTCATTACAGCTTCATCTAAGCACTATGTATGAGATCAGCTCTCTAGCATTATAGGTACCGAACAAACACAGTCCTGCCCTGACGTGCTTGCTGGAGAAGAAGAAAAAAATGGTAAAAGGCAGTTTTACCCACCCTGCATTCTGTAAAGGAAAGTGAACCACTGAGACACAATGTGCAATATTTACCAGTGTGACTTGGGGCCCTATTTATTAAAATGATTACTCAATGATCTTAATTATAATTCAGGATTCTGCCACATGGAAACTAAGCTCCATTTCTGCAAATCTCGTACAGTAACTGGATGCACATCCCCAGCTTTCTCATCCTAATGTCTAAATACAAAACCTTTCCAATTTCATCAACTTTCTTGGCTTCAGCCACATCCTCATTGCTCACTGTTATTTATTTATATTGTAACAGGCTTAGCAGACACAGTCATCGAGCACTTCTAAATCCAAGCATTAAGGTGGAAGTATGAGTTTATTAGGGCAATCAGCCGGGTCAGAAAGGATCAGAACTCCTTCAGTCCTCTCCTGTAGACTAAGCCTAGCCTGATTAAGGTAAGGAAAGATAGCTCTGAGTATGTAAATCATTCCTGTTTACTTTACTAAAGGAGTACACACAAGGTTCACAGAAGCTTTTCCATTGTCACATCCATATTACAAAATGGAGTACAGTACTGTGCAACCCTGTACCAAATTGTCTGCTGGAGTTTAGAAGTTTTGTCTCCCCCTGTGTTAATAATGCTACATGTCCCCATTAAAACAATACCTTTAAATATATAAACCCAATAACTTTAAATAAATAAAAATTAAGAGACCTGTAGCTTATTTCTTTCTGCCTGTCTTCAAGAGACTAGAATACCATGGCTCCTCAGACTGAGCTGTCTTGTCTTCTCTCTGCTTAGGTCCCTGAACCACTTTCTTCACCTTTTCAGCTCACCGGAGAAAAGGGCAAAAAGGTAAAAATTCCCTACAACAGCCTGTGAACACACACCAAGAGTGGCACATGGGAAGTCTACAGCTCTGCTAGAGATCATAGAGTCATAGAATCATAGAATCAAGAAGGCTGGAAGAGACCTCAAAGATCATCGAGTCCAACCTGTCACCCTAAACCTCATGACTATCTAAACATTGGCACCAAGTGCCACGTCCAATCCCCTCTTGAACACCTCCAGGGATGGTGACTCCACCACCTCCCTGGGCAGCACATTCCAATGGCCAACCACTCTCTCTGTGAAGAACTTTCTCCTCACCTCCAGCCTAAACCTCCCCTGGTGCAGCTTGAGACTGTGTCCTCTTGTTCTGGTGCTGGGTGCCTGGGAGAAGAGACCAACCCCCTCCTGGCTACAACCTCCCTTCAGGTAGTTGTAGACAGCAATGAGGTCTCCCCTGAGCCTCCTCTTCTCCAGGCTAAACAGTCCCAGCTCCCTCAGCCTCTCCTCATAGGGCTTGTGCTCAAGGCCTCTCCCCAGCCTCGTTGCCCTTCTCTGGACATGCTCCAGCAATTCAACATCTTTCCTAAACTGAGGGGCCCAGAACTGGACACAGTACTCGAGGTGTGGCCTAACCAGTGCTGTGTACAGGGGTCCAATGACCTCCCTGCTCCTGCTGGCCACACTATGCCTGATGCAGGCCAGGATGCCATTGGCTTTCTTGGCCACCTGGACACACTGCTGGCTCATGTTCAGGCGGCTGTCAACCAGTAGATTTCTGGTCTTGAGACCTGAGGTCTGCAAGGCTGGCTGGATTCAGGATATGACATCTTGTAGAGGAAGTACTGTGATTTGTTGGAGAGAACTGTTCAAGCATGAGAACAGAGAAAGAAGTTGTGAAAGTCAAAGAAGGGTCCTTGAAGGACATCAGCAGTGCCAGTATATACTGGCACAACATGTAGCCTCTTTTTATCAGTACATTTGCTTTGGACAAAGCCATAATAGCAGCTTCTCAGATTAGACAGGCAAATGTGTCTGTTAACATTTATCCTAAGATGCTTTTGTTATTAATAAAGAATCCAATAAAAGATGCAGGTCACCATAACTTTGTCAGACTTCCCACCCCAACAATTTTTCCCTTTATGAATGACAGTGTGGAAATGACTGTAAGTGCAATTTCCTTCCCTGCTTTTCAACAAAATAATTGCCTCACATGGATTTTGTAGATTGTTGATAACTAAATTAGTGGCTTTTTGGTAATTGTTTCCCTTTCTATTTCTCTGTCTTTTACTTTCAAGAGGATACAGTTTTGTTTTGAATCCCACTTTCCTGGTATCAGGAGCATTTTTCTGTTCTGGACGTTCAAATAAAGCTTTGTCAAGCAGACTAAAAGAAGAAAAAATGTAGATAAATTCTGAGGGATTGAATTCTGCCTAACTCAAACATATTATGTAAGTCTTCATCCTTTGAGTAGTCTTACTGATATTAGTGGAAGTTGTTATTGCAGAATGTGAATAAGATGTCAGGATTTTGCCCTAAATATTTCACTTAGCAAAGAAAGCAATGCTGCAAAAGATAGACCCCTGAGCTACAGCAGGATGTAAAATTTGCAGTGACAATAAGAACAGGGCAACCTTTTGCTTCTTTGTGATGGTGTCATCTTATTGAAAGCATTTAATAAACAGCAGTAGCTGTGTCTGAATTAAATGAAAGACCCTGTTGTACAAACTGGGAGCCTTCTAATCCTTACAGCACCACGAATATTTCAAAGAAGTCTTGAAGTACCATGATAATGGCACAAGATGATGTATTATTTGTGTTGTGTACCTCAAAGAATGCTCTGAAGGAAAAATAGTGTTGCATTAAAAAACGAAACAAAACAAAATCACAGCTCTTTCAAAAAAGGAGACAATTTAAATTATCCAGAAGTTGGGGGAAATAGGAGTTTAAGATGTTTTGCAGTGTTTGCCTTTGAAAGCCTACACTGCCCTTAAAAGAATTTTACGGTAGATATTGTGGGCTCTAGATTAACATAAGTGAATCAATCAAAAAATCTGAAAATCTTTATAAGGATGTTAAGATTAAGGACACAGCTCTTAAGTTCTACAAAAGCAAAACTGATTTCAAAGGAATAAAGTGATGAGAAAGGATGTCCATGAAACAAAAATAATATATTCATAAAGCCCTTTTTCAACAGTCAAGACAAAGTGGCAATCACTGAACTTGTCATCTGGGTTTAAAATTGTTTAAATTAAAGATTATGGGGAAACCTGAATAAAGAAAAAAAGAACTACAAGTCAGCTGTACCTTTGGTGTGATTACACTGTCTTCAGTACAGACAAGGAACTGGTTGGTTGACTTTTATGATGTAATTTTGGATGCACATGAAGTAAAGGGAACGAACAACTGGAAAGCATACAGGGAAAAATCTGATTTGATGCCAGCAAATCTTGGGGGAGAATAAAAGGGAAGGAGAACGTGGTATTCTGTATGGTTTTATAGAAGAAATAATAAAAAATAGACATGTTCCAAAACAGTGGAAGCACAAAACACCGGACAGAATTGTCTTCTGATACTCTCATGTATCCCAGAATAATTTTATGCCTTTTCTAGGCATAAAATTCAAGTTCCTGACAAAAGAGGGCCTCCTGATGTCTTGCATAGTCCCAGAAGCACTCAAAATGGAGGTGTGGTAGGACTGTCTGGCATTCATTTCTCCAATCAACAAACTGCTGGAGACAGCATGGGCAAAATCCAAATGTTTTGTGCTGCCTTTGTATCAGGCATAGAGCTGTCTGTTTGCCTTCATCCCTCACACTCATGGAGCCAAACTCCTGTACACATGCTAGGGCAGAAACATCAGCTACAAAGTATGACATGCTTTACTCCATATAGACAGTGAAGTATAGCACCCATTTATTTGCTGTCATACCCTTAAATCAAGGCTAAACAAGGTGAAAAGCAAATAGATTTTAAGCCCTTGTAAACTCATAGGGCAAGCTGAATGGATAAACTAAGATGATTCACCATCATATATTATCCTGGTGTGTTAGAGTTAGCTATATAACAAGTTCATGGCCATCTTGAAATGAGTGGAAAGGTGAATGCTTCCATTGTGATTACTTGGCTAAAAAGTAACCTCTCTTCTTTCCTCCTTCACCATTTAATTGTAATATTTTAAGGTTAATAATGAGGAAAAGGCTATGTACTTTTCAGGGAAAACTGACCAGGCTTCTTTTCAGAGATAAATTACTTAGAAACAGAGGGAAAATAGTATTCTTATTGAAAGTGACTCCCTAATGTAGATGTCCCTATTGGGCCAGGTTGAAGGATGGGTAGGCACACTTGCACATTAAGATGCAGTTCCTGCAATCCTGAGGCTGGAGGAGAATCTCAGCTTCCCTCTGTCAAGTTGAAAGTCCCAGTAGGAAATTTCAGTTCACCTGCTTGCTTGGGAAGAAGAGTTTCGAGAAAATAACCTGAGTGTACCTGCTACTGGTACCTGCTAATGTACCTGAATGTATAGCCAAACTGAGACAACAGCTTTGGTAAGGGCCTCCTGGCATATGAATTTCTGTGTGGTCCTTATTATATATGCAACTGTCCTGAAGGGCCTTTAAAGACCTAATTGTTATCTTTCCTAACGAATGACTGTGCAACAGGAGTAAGAGGAAGAGAAAGGATGAGGGAACCAATTCTCTTGATTCTGAGAATTTCTCAGCTGCAACTTCTCTATTCTCTGAAGTATAAAAAGTCTCTCCCATCCCATCTTTGTGGTGAGTATGAAGAGCAGGACCATTTCAGAAAGAAAGCATAGCAATCACCCAAAAAGAAGGTGCTGGCTTTAAAGCCTAGATCAAAAGCGCTGTTTAGGAGTGGGTTGAAGCTATATCCAAGTCACACTTTGCTGCTCAACTTTGTTATTTGGTTTCTAGAGCACCTTCATCACTCATCTCCTGGTGGTCCAGCTGGTGTTTCTGGGTGGGAAATCACAGATATAGCCTGAGCACAACAGTATATGCAGGGAAGAAATGTGCTATGTGGCTAGGCACCATCACTCACCTATCTTGCCTTTTGACTGATCTGAGGCAGGATAGGTAGTCTGGGGTACCTCTTGATCTATTGTATGGATTCATGAGCAGTCCAGTCTTGAGCCTGGTTACAGAAACAGGGTGCTGATGGCTATCTATCACCCCTTATATCCCTGATCTGGTGGTCTGAATGGAGTTGTACACTATAAGAACACAGCAGAAAGAAATTTTCAAAAAGTGTCTGAAAGCACTTGTATGCACAACAGAGGTGTAGGGACTGCTAATGAGGCTGAAGTTTGTAGCTAAGGAGCCTAGTGCCCATGGAAGAAGAGTCTGGCAGTGGTCCATCCATTCTCAGTTTGACTATCCAGCTGAACAAACTGCACAGGTATACCCAAGGAATATTTTCCACTGTTAATGGATACCAACCATAGATTCATTATAAAAGTTATTATTCCATTCCTGGTTGTCACAGATTGAAAAAAAAAAAAAAAAAAAAGAAAAGAAAAAAAAAAGGGAAAGAAAAGAAAAGAAAAGAAATGTCAAAGCACTTTGGAAGACAATCTGTTTCCATGTTATTTCTATGGTTCCGAAGAATCAGATAAACCTTCTGCCTTTCCATTCTCCTCTAGTATCAAATTACAAAGTGTGGGGCTTTTACTTTTTGCCTGTCGTGTTTTGAGCAGTTTGAGACAGACTAAAATTATTTCACTTATTTACAGCAGTTGCAGTAAATTTTTGGAGTAAATCAGGGAGCTGTTGGACAAGAGTATGCTATTTCTTTCCCTCCTTGAGTTAGGGCTGCGGAACAGGGGGTAGCTGATATTAGGTTCTGGCAATTTAAATCTGTTTAGCAAGGTTCTTAATAATCTTTGCATGTATATCGCACAGAACCTTTCGCATATTGGTTTAAATAATTCAGAACTGCTCCAATATTGTATTAAATAATTCAAGAATAGGACAGGCTTTGTGATTAATGATGTGTACCTAAAATTTCTGCAAATACAGCAAGGAGTCAAAGTATGCTCTAGATACAAGTGTCCTGGCACCAGATCCCATTTAGGCTTTGCCAAGGCAATAGTGTGTGTTAGAAACTTGGAAAAGTGCCTGGTTCTCAATGGAAAACTGACTTAGGCCAGTGGTTAATGTGGTGACTGCTGAAAGAGTCTGTTCTTTCTGATAGACAATACTAATTTGGCTCAGAACCTTTATTGTCTCCTGATTCCTACTTTTAATCTTCATGAATAACATTCGTGCCTGATGTGAAAATTAAATTGAGGTATAAATATTTCTGCAGGAGCTGGGAAGTTGTCCTGGTGTTTTACCAGCCCTGATCTGAGAGCATGAAAATGATGTGTTTTGTAAAGCAAAGCACATAAGCTTATTTTGCACGTTAACTTAATCCTAACGGGCTCAGAGGTTCTGTTCTTCCCAGCAGTGCTTAAGTCTGTGATCATAAAAAGCACCTGGAGAGTCTGTTGAGTTTGCATTTGTTTTTGTAGGAAGATGGGAGTGGTGCAGCATTATTAAGGTGAAAACCTAAATACTAGAATTTCTGCATTTTCACCCCATTAACACAGCAACCATTTTCACGTCTTAGTAAAGTTGAAACAATCCCTGGTTTAGAGTGTAAAATCAACAATTTTTGTCTCTGAAGCAAACAAATTTCTGTATGCTCAAAGTTTTGTGGGTTTTGTTTATTTGTTTGTTTTGGGGTTTTTTTGGGTTTTTTGGATTTTTTTTTTTGTTTGGGTTTTTTTTTTTTTTTGGTTTGGGGAGTTCTCTAAGAGACAAAGTAAATCAATGTTGCACTGAAGTAGGAATAGAGAGAACAAACCATCCTAATTATTGGTTGTTTTTTTTTTAAAGAAAGGTTTACTGATCTTGGCTAGGATAGTGTTAATTATCTTCATGGTAGCTAATGTGGGCTATATTTTGGATTTGTGCTGCAAACAATGTGGCTTGGTATATAAACATGGATGTTCTATCTACTGCTGAGCAGTGCTTACACACTGTGTAAGCGTCAAGTGCCAAGGCCTTTTGTGCTCCTCCCACCAACCCATCAGCAGGTGAGTTGGAGGTGCACAAGAAGGTGGCAGAGGATACCTTCTTGTGTACCCACTTCTTGTCCAGTTTTGGGCTCCCCAGTTCAAGAGAGACAGAGACCTGCTGGAGAGAATCCAATGGAGAGCCACAAGGATGATTAGGGGACTTGAGCATCTCCCCTGTGAAGAGAGACTGAGATCCCTGGGGCTGTTTAGTCTTGAGAAGAGAAGACTGAGAGGGGATCTGATCAATGTCTATAAATATCTGAGGGGTGGGTGTCAAGTGGAGGAGGCCAGGCTCTTTTCAGTGGTTCACAGTGATAAGATAAGGAACAATGGGTTTGAATTAGAGCATAGAAGATTTCACCTCAACATGAGGAGAAACTTCTTTACAGTGAGGGTGACAGAGCACTGGAACAGGTTCTCCAGGGGGGTTGTGGAGTCTCCTTCTCTGAAGACTTTCAAAACCCACCTAGGTGCATTCCTGTGCAGACTATCCTAAGTGATCCTGCTCTGGCAGGGGGGTTGGGCCTGATGATCTCTTGAGGTCCCTTCCAACCTCTGATATACTGTGACACTGTGACACAGCCAGGACCCCAGCTGACCAAAGAGACATCCCAGATCATATGACATCATGTTTAGCATAAAAGGCTGCAGGGAAAAGGAGGAAGAGGGGATGTTGGGAGAGGTAATTTCTTGCTTTCCCAAGTGACTGCTTCATGTGATGGAGTCCTGCTTTCCTGGAGATGGCTGAACACCTGCCTGTTGATGAAAAGTGGTGAATGAGTTCCTTGGTTAATTATGCTTGCATGTATGTCTTTTACTTTACCTATTAAACTGTCTTTATCTCAATCCTCAAGTTTCCTTACTTTTACTCTTCCAAGCTAGTGAGGGCTCTTTGGTGCTTAGGTGCTGGCTGCAGTTAAGCATGAAAACAAAATATGCTAGTGAGCAAAATCAAACAGCTAGCAAGGAGATTCAAGATATCAGCACTATTGCAAATGCTCTGTAGATATCTTTATAAGAGTCTCATATTAGACTCACAGACCAGTTCCCTTCGTGTACAGCCACTTTACAAACATCAAAAGCACCAGCTAATTTTATTAGATTTTGGATGTTTTCAATAGAAAGGCTCCACAGGGGATGGATTGAGAAGTGTCCAGCTTTAATATTTAAACACGTTCAAGATCTCTAGAGGAATAAGGAATAAATGAGGGATGCTGCTGTGGCAACTGTATTTGGTATGTGATGGCCAGCATATTCCATTACATATGCCTCTGTCTCAGCAGCAGATGGTGGCCTCAGGGCCATATGGGTAAGGTGAGGGTCTAGCCTGGGTAAAACACATTTTTACAGATGCTGATCTGCACAGGTTTTGTTTGTTTATCTCTTGCCAGGGAGGGGTGGGGCCTGTGGTTTCTTTTAAAGGAAGGTACATCGCAGAAGGAAACTCAAGTATTTAAAGCCAGGGAAAGAAGTCAGAACATACCAAATGACTGGTATCTAGAACAGTATCTGGATACACATTTGCATTTAAATAGAAGAAGCCATTGAAAATCACCTGCACTAGTCTTTGTTTCACTGGTTTTGAGATTCATGCTACAATAAACTTCAGCATCTTTTTGCTTAGGCTGGCTGCAAGATGCTTCTCACTGTTTCTTATTAAAATCAAAGCTCTGAAAGATGACCAAGTGTCTCTGGGAAAGTCCTAAGGGTGTAGCATCTTTCTTGAAAAGAAGAAG
Source organism: Indicator indicator (assembly GCF_027791375.1). Classification (NCBI taxonomy): domain Eukaryota; kingdom Metazoa; phylum Chordata; class Aves; order Piciformes; family Indicatoridae; genus Indicator; species Indicator indicator. The sequence continues at coordinate 18,159,953 of NC_072021.1, read as the reverse complement.
AAAATGCTAATTTTCCATTCCTGCAGGTTAACTGAAGGACCCACACCACTCTTGCAATGTTGCAGGGCACCCAAGGTGGGAGTGTCAGCCACTTTTGGGTTTCTATGGAGAATTTGCCTTCTGTAAAGAATTAATAATTCAACCACCCACTCCCCATAACTATTTAAATTACAATCTTCCTGTTATTGTAAAAGTGATCTCTCAAAGGAATAAATAAAATTGACAAAAACAATCTTCATCAGGGTTGACACTGATTACACTAGATTGAACTACCTCATGCATGGGGCTCGTCCACTTTAAATGTCATCGTGAGATGACACCTGTCTATCCTGCTGTTATTCTGAAGACAGAATAAGTCTATGTTCCTAGTGGCTTCTTTTCCTAGCAAGATGAATTCTAAATCATAAAAAGCATAGGATGACAAGTCTTAAGTCAGTGAAAACTGAATAGATTCTTGTTATTCACTCTGTCTCATAGTAGGAGCCGGGGGAAAACTACTGAAGTAGGGAAGTGAGGGGGAACTTCACGGGATTCACGGCAGATAAATTTAACAAAAATAAAATGTTGGATATTAGTTCTGTAAAATTAATTTCTGCAAAAGCCTGTGTAGAACAACGGTGTGACAGAAAGCATTGTCACCAGCAATGTGGTAGATTAATCAGCAGTGGTAATTCACTAGCCGGCGACTTCTGCTGCGTATCAAGGACAACTAGCCATGCGGTTCTGTACTTCACAAGACTGATCTGTTGGCACATATCATCTTATTTTTATTGATTGTCCATTTTTCAGAAAAAAACAGGCTCAGAATACAGTAGGTATTGCCATATTGAGTGAAATCAAAGGCCTAACTAGCCCTGAAGCCGCTGTGGTAAGTATAAGAAAGTCTGTGAAAAGGAATCAGCCTATTGAGAAACAAATTGTGGCTGGCCTCTGTGACATGGCTCATCTGAAACAGAGATAAGAACGATATTCAGATTTTCTGAACTAGCCATAAACCTTCCTCCTTAATCACAAAATAATTTATTATTTCCTGATGACTTCCAGTCACTTTATTAAATTTCCCCTGCTGGAAAAAAATATTCCAAAATTTGATTGCTTACTGAAAAAGATTTAGTGAGAAAGATTTACTGAAAAAGATTTTTTTTTTTTTGGTCTATTTTTGCTATGGTTCATATTTCATTGCATTACTATAAATTGATATAGTGCCCTCATGCCTCTTTCTATTAGAGAGTGCCTCAGATATTAACAGTTCATCTGCCACAGAGCAGCTTAACTGGCCTCCCCTGCCCAACAGCACAAAAGTGAATGGTTATGGATACTCTGTGATACAAACTGACATACCCTCAGGGCAGCATATACATTTATAATTTCATTCCCTGTGAGTTATTTCTTAGCACTAGAATGGTTTTCTCAGCTGGTAAGAAATCCTATTTCTGCTTCCAGATGGATAGCTCAGATAAAGTGCCTGCCTGCCTATATACCTTTTGTCCTGTGCATAGCAAGTTGTATAGGACAACCTCCTGCCACTACACAAGATCACTACCTTGGACAAAGTGCTGAGAGGCAAGGAAACACACTTCAAGGGTCTCACTTTACAGATGCTGCTAGGCACACTCCTGGTGGACAGTGCAGTCATGATGCAGTAAAAAAACATATGTGCATACACATTTATACATGTATACGTAGAATATTGCACTCATTAGCTCATCGGAGACTCCAGATGTGTATGATCTAGTTCCCTTTTCTGTCTGCCATTTCGCTTCTTTGAAGCATTGCAACTGCACTGCTATTCAAACTGGCCTATTCACATAACTGTATAAATGAAAGAAAGAACTAGTTCCTTTGAGCTACCTCCAAATGTAAATTAAGCTGAACTTACTGAAGAACATGTTCAGCAGCAGCAGGAGTACCTTGTTCGTATTTTGCACGTATTAAAAAAACCCTTCCCCATTTTGTTCTAATATCCTGCTAGTCAAGAACTTCAGGCAAGGACTACAAATGATTAAAATGGTTTTACATCTCTCTCAGCTACTCAAACAGCAGAGCTATTCTGTAGCTGTACACATTACTCAGGCAAGGTATAGCAGCAGGTAATGCTGCAATTATTGGACAACAGCATATCACAGTATTTAGCTGGTTGGTTTGTTCTTTAGAGGAAAATCTAAGTCCACCACAGCAACAAGAAACAAAAAAACCCCAAACCCTTATTTTAATACACAAACAAATCTAATAATAGGATTATCTGAGTTTCCTGGGTTAGTGTCATGCCTTTCTCAGAAAGACAATAAGCATACCTCTGACACTTAATTAACACTATAAAAAAATAAACATATTGGTGTGGTACTAAGATTTTCTTTGCTGGTTGCATTGTCATGACTAAATAAAAAGGACTGATGTCTGCCTTTAAAAAAAGGAGGAGGGAGAGCAGGTATAGTGAGAGAAAGGAATTACCTGCTGATTTATTCTTTTATTTAACAGCAAAGGGGAACAAGCAATTTAAGGTCAGCAGCATATTGCTCTGCTAGCCTCAGATCCTGCAAAATTACCAGCATTGTGTGTTGCAATAAATTGCATACTTTTGTCATCCTTGTTTGTTTGAAATATGTGTGAAATGAAGAGGGAAATAGCTAAGACCAGCACTAAGGACTGCACTGATCTGCTTAGAAGACGAACAGGAGACAAAACAGTCTGTTTTGTTGTACCTGGTGATATGAGTGCCCTTCTAACACAGAAGCAGTTCCACTGCTGTTGTAACTGCCTCCTTGCAGTGATCCTGCAGCCCCAGTACAGGCTACATGTACAGCCAGGTTGGTCAAGAATAGGTGTTGGCTATCCCAGCAAAGCTACTCACCCCAATTCTCTCACTCTGTAACCCAGTGGCTCACCCAAAATCCGCACAGAGCTTGCATATTGTCATGGTACACATTTGTCCTGCAGCCTGCTCAGTCATCATGCTTACAGATGCATTTAAGATAACAGTCCCTACAAATCTCATCCCATGCAAAAGGTATAAATTAAGCACTGAGGTGTGGCTCAGCCAAAGCACTGCCTCACACAGTAAGCAGGTTACTGACAGTGCAAGTAACTTTCCAGACTAATGACTCTCTCATCAGTCCAGGAAAACAGATCTTGCTGCTCCAGAAGGTCAAACTGGCCTTTATTTTGCTCCTGGCAATGCAAGTGCTGATTATAGTGCAGTATCCAAGACAGGTAATTCATGTCAAAAGGTGGAGAAAGTGGCTTTGCTTATTGATGTGTTGTCATCGCAACATTCAGCCTTTCTGTTCATAGCTATTCATGTGAGTTACAGCAAACAATGCCTGCTCCTGGCATTAACTTGCTCCCCAAGCAGCTATTACTCAAAATGCACAATGGCCTACGGGACACCAAAAGATTTGCTATTGGTCTATTGACCAGAGGCAGCCTTGTATTGCACCATATAATGAAGTAGCATCAAAAGACATTTTTCCAGAGAAAGTTATCAGGTTGGTGGCCCACAAGGATAAAATTCTTCTCTTTACTCACCAGTAAGGCTGCTTTTGACATCATCCAGTGCTGAAATGACCCCAGGAACAAGGAAACAAACAGGTATAGTCAAGATCAAAGGCATTGTTGTGGAAGTATTCAGTGGAGCATCTCATCAAAGACAGATGGACTGTTTCGCCATATCTCCATTTCAATCAAGGATTGCCACAAAGAATAATCTAAAAGGTTGCTAAGATATCTGCAAAACACAAGGCAAATAGCATCCTGGTCACCTTAACACCAGCTGAGAGAAAGAGCTGCTAGAGATTTGCTACGTGTTACTATGAATCCTGCAGTTCTGAAATGTTTCCTGAAATCCCAGCCCAGGAAAGACTGAGATTAAGTCCCTGATCCACTTGAGGTGATTAATTAGATCCTCAGTAAAATCTCCATAGTTGCTCATATTGATCTTATCTCAGGCTGTGGATTCCAATGATCCTGATCGTAGATATTAACCCATCGGACTACTAACTCTGAATGTGGAAGGTAAAAATGAATTTCTGAGCAGACATCTAAAGGCTTGAGTTGCCAAGGCAAGCAGCTTGAGCTTCAGCATGGACAGCAACAGAGCAGTGTAGTGTGGTGCACAGGGAGGTTTCTTGAACCAGGAAACCTCAGGGAAGCAGAGAAGCCCTCCAGCAGCTCACACAAAAGCAGGTGAGGAGAGCTGAGTGAGGTTAGAAGCAACAATGGCCAAGCCCTCACATCTACAAAAAAAAAAATCCCTTGGAAGCACTGGTGACCAAGGTGGCCAAACAGGTCCTGGCATGGCAGTTTGCACAGAAGGGCACGTGGTAAGGGCATGTCACTCTGCCAGCTCAACCAGGGAGTTGTGGTATCTATCCAGACAAAGGCCCTGTCCTCTCTAACTCTGCACCTACCACAACTGATGCAGCTGCCCAGACAGGGCTCCTGTAGGAACTTGCAGCTACCCAGGTGCAGGCTGCAGGATGTGCCCTATTCTTACACTAGTACTGGACAGCAGCAGTGAGCACATCTATGGGAGCTGTGTCCTCCTTCACTAGTGACAGAGCTCCAGGAGAAGGTGAGTAGGTTGAAGAATGGTAGGGAGTCTCAGAAGTAGATGAGACAGCTGGAACCACACTTATCTTCCCTGGGACAGGCCTGTCAGGCAAACAAGACATGATACAGAGGATTCTTTATCTTCTCTCTACCTGGAAGAATGCAGTGACTTAAGGGATAGGGGCCAATAGTGACAAGTTCCTGCCCAGTGCAGCAAATGCTTCTCCTCTGTGACTCTCTCACCTTCCCTTGTGCCCTTCTATAATAGATATGAGGGTCTGCAGGGGGAACTGAACAACGATGAGGACAATGGTTTTAGGTTGGAGGGAGGTGCTACCAAGGTTAAGTCAGTCTATGCCTTGTATGACTTCCTACCCTGGTACAGCACTTGGTTTATTATCCATTATTGCTTTTTCACATAGGAAGTGATGAAGTTGCAATAAGAAGACCCAGGGTAGTTAAGAGAGACTTCAGGCCTTGGGACCACTGGTGAATGGATCAAGAGCACAAGTAAAGTTCTTGCAGGAAATGATGAGGAAAGAAACAAGCAGATCAATAGCTGGTTCTGAGCCTAGTGTCACTGGCAAAATTTTGAGTTTTTTGATCATGGATCAATCTACACAGCAGGTCTGAGGACAACAGATGGCACACACCTTTCTTGAAGGAGAAAAAGGATCTTTGCACAGTATAACTCCTGCAAGTTATGGGTTAGTTGTGTCAGGACCTGCGCTTGGGTCACAACCACCCCATGCAATGCTACAGGCTTAGGCCTGAGTAAATGCAAAACTGGCTGGCAGAAAAAGATCCGGGGGCGTTGGTCAATAGCTGGTTGAATATGATCCAGTAGTGTGCCCAGGTAGCCAAGGCGGCCAACAGCATGCTGGTATGTATCAGAAATAGTGTGCTTGCCACTAGTGAGGCTGCTTCTCAAATGCTGTGGTCAGTTTTGAGCCTCTCACTACACGACATTGAGGTGCTGCAGATTCCAAAGGATAATGATACTGGTGAAGAGTGAAGAGCACAAGTCTTATGAGAAGTGGCTGAGGGAGCTGGGAAATTTTAGCTTGGAAAAAAAGGAGACTGAGGGAAGCCCTTATTGGTCTCTACAGCTACCTGAAAGATCATAGCAAGGTGAGTATTGGTCTCTTCTCCAAAGTAACAGGAAATGGTATAAAAGAAAATTGTTTCGAGTTGCATCAGGGGAGATTTAGATTGACAGTAGGGAAAATATCTTCATGGAAGGGGTTGTCAGGTATTGGAACAGGATGCTCAGGGAAGTGGTTGAGTCACCACCTTTTGAAGATATTTAAAAGAACAGTAGATGCAGTGCTTGATGACATGGTTTAGTGGGGGATATAGCTGTACTAGGTTAACTGTTGGACTCAACGATCTTGAAAGTCCTTTCCAACCTAAGCAATGCTATGATTCTAAGATTCTATGAATATGTCTATCACATATAACTACACATGCAAATGCATGGTGCTCCAGGGGAGCTTCCTCTAAAAACTTGCTCCCCAGTGTCACCCACAATTTTTTTAAGGTCTGGAGGAAGCTCTTCTACAGCTACACAAAATATTTAGCACAGCCTCATACACTCAAAATGCCACTTGTGTAACTGATAGACCTCTGAAATCAGCTTTTAATTTATTGCAACAACACAATTTTTCAAAGTCTCCAAGATTTCTGTACATTTTATTGTGAAAGGACATTTTTTTGCAACTTTTATGTGTAAGCTGCCTACAGCTCCATAGTACTTGGGGTACAAAGCAGATGAGCAAAAGGCCTTTAAACTAGCATTGTTGCACCTCTGATCTTGATTGATGTTGACACCAATTAGCAGAAAAGGAATCTTCCAGACAAAGGAAAAGAAGATTTTATTAAGCCCTAAATGCCAAGAGTCAGAATTCAATGCAAAATTCATTAGTGCTTATGGCAGGAATCCTACCAACTATTGCCAAAGGGTTAAAGGGAAACAAAAATTACATAAAGAAGATTTTAAAGACTTTTAAATCCTAGCTTGGACAGTAAATTCATTTGGGTGATTTTAACTTGCTGTTCTACACTCCTGCTTTTAAAAGCTGTTCTGTTACACTCATCATTTTAAATTGGAGGCAACTTCTACTGAAATCAGTTGCATTCCTCTGAATGAAGAGCATAGAGAAAAATAGAGGTCATATTTTTTAATTCAGTTCTAAATCCAGTTTTGTAAATCTATTGTCATCAGAAGAGGAATAAATCTTCCCCTGGTACAAATATAAATTGTAAATGTTTAAATGTGTGCATATATATTCAAGATCAAAATCTGATTTTAAATTTCTGGCTCATGTCCAGACAGTGACATAGAAACTGTGACTTGTCTTTGAAGACCTTTATCCATAAACAACTGTTCAGAAAAATAAAGGAGCTTTGCAAATTTTCTCCTGTTGTGTCACTACAAAATCCCAGTTTAACGAAGCTCCGAAACAATATCTGAAAGCTTTGTAAAAAATAAAGATTAAATATGGTTTTTTATGAACCAGAAATGAGATTGTGACAGTTAGCAGTCTGGAGAACTTTGAGCACCTGCTGTGTAAGAGAGGTGCCACAACTGCCTGTTATTCTAATATAATTCACAGCTCTTAGAGGCACCATGCTTTGGGTATGGAACAAATACATGGGCAAGTTGAGGCAGTTCCTTCCTATGGCTTGTGCTTACAGCACTCAGGAATCTTGCATATGCATGTCTCTTCACCTTCACTAGAAAGTGTTTCGCTCTCTAATGCTAAGCACTTCATTTTTGTAAGGAATAGTATAGGTCCCAGTTCCCCAAAACCAAGCACTTGCCTGCTCAAACCACACCCACAGCTTTTCATTCCTCACAGGGTGTCTGCTCTTTCAGTTCAAAGGACTGCACACACAAATGCTAATTTCTTGCAACTCAATTTATCTGATGATAATTTAACTTCAACATGTCCTAGGATATGCTATTCCACTGGCAGAGGATCCTGCTGATCAGCAGTGTACATTTACTTGTCAGAAGACCTGGGGCAAATGTTGACTACGAATTTACCTTCCAGTCTCATTTACTGAATCAAACACCATCAGAGGTTTTGACAGTAGCACCTTAGACATGTAGCCAGAAATTTATTTCCTCTTCTTGCTTGCTATGAATGCTGGGATTTGGTTTATACACCTCTCATCTTCCAAGGCTAAGCACTTCACTTCTCTATTTCACTTTACTGTTGTAGTACTATTCTAAAAAGACTTAATTCCAGATTTATTTTGAAAATTAAAGCATCTTATTGCCATCTTTGCATTGTTTGTTCTTACCCTCCAGCCAACCGTTCTCTCTAATATGCATACACCTCTTGAGCTCCTGCTATAAGCAGCAGAGACACATTTTGTTGCTATAGATTTGCACAACCTACCACAGAGTGAGAGCTTTGCTTTGTGATTGGAACTAAACACTGGGTTTACTTTTATAAAAAACCTTGAAGGTTGCTTATTAAAAAAAAAATCCCCTTGAAACCACTGTGTTCTGTTAAATTGTACGTTCTGAAAACTGGTGAGCCTGGAAACTAACTGGAAAAAGAATAGTTCTAGATGCACGATTTCAAGGAGTATGTTATGTAGACTCTTACTCCTATGTCATCTATCTTGTTTCTCCTCAGTCTGTTCCTGCCATGTTATGCTCCCACTGTATTTCTGTGTTCTGTAAATGAAGATAGATGTCTGCTCATTGATGGTGGTTGTCTGAGCTGCTTTTTTGTTGTTGATCATACTTCCCAACATATCATTTTATAAGAGCAAACCTTTTTCAACTAAGCATTTAAATGTGCAAAGAAAGTTTCTGTTCCGAGTGTAAAACTTGTTTAGCAAAATCTCAGCACTGGAGCTAGAATCACACACCGTGGGTCTTCACTGCCCCTTCAGCAGCAGGAATCTGTTCCCTTCTCTAAAGGACCTTAGCAACAAAGTACTGAGGAGTTTCTGACCAAGAGTTGTATTACATATGTACAAAACAATTGAAAAAATCCAACATCTGTCCAGAGAAATATTAAGCATGCTTTCAACCACTGCATCTCTGTAAGGATCTCTCCTTCAGTGTTCACAGAGCTGTGGAGGAATGTTTGGGAAACTAGCAAATGACATTTTTGTTCTTTCTCTTGCTTCTTGATGAGGAATAGATACAAAAAACCTTGCAGTGGAATTAGAGCTTGTGAATCTCTAACTATGCTGAAAAACTCCACAGAGGACCAGAGTGGGACATTTACAAAACTGAACTAACAGGGCATTGAGACAATCACACCAAAATTATATTATCAGCAAGTTACAAAACAAGAAAGAATGCTCCATCACCCTCACCATAAAGACAGGTGTCTCATGCTGAAATGGCACCTTCTGTATTCTAGCTTGTATTCACTGTTCCTTCTTACCACTGGGCAAGACCAAAAAGAGATTGGCACTTCCATCTTGACACCCAACCCCTCAGATATTTATAGATGTTAATGAGATCCCCTCTCAGCCTTCTCTTCTCAAGGCTACACAGCCACAGTCTGATGAGACGCTCTGAACGGGATACCACTAAGAAAAGTCAGTGTTTTCAGTATTAACACCACCTGGTACAGAATCACTGATGCTGGAAGGAATTTTCCTGACATCATCCAGTCCAAATGCCTTGTTCAAGCACAGTCAGCTGGAGTAGGCTGTCCAGGTTCATGTCCAAGGAAACACAAAGCAAAGACTCAGTGCTGGCGTGACGTGAAAGACGTAGCAGGGACCTTGAAAATACACAGGAAAGAAATGCAGTCAGGATCACTGAGGTATATTTCAGTTAGAAGTTCTCTGATAATCTCTGAGACAAGCCCTACAGACATAGCTTTTCACCATGTCATACACAAGTAACAAGAACATTTGTTAGTGTAACACATGTACTAAACAGGTGATTCTCACTAGAAAGAGTATGTGGGTCAGCCAAGACGTGTACAGGGGTGAATTAACAAAGTGCTTAAGCATTAGACAGTTTCAGGCTTGCTTATTATGCAAGAATTGACTTCTGTTCCTCTGGAAGGAGGAGGAGACATTAATGAACTGAGAAAATCTTGCTGTTCAGGCTGGAAAACGCTGAAATACCACAGTCCAACCATGCTGTTACAGTCATCCACACACCATTCAGCTCAGATGTGTGTCATATGGATATTTAAGGTACAATTAACCACAGTGACCTTTCCTTAATCTAAAGGGATTACAATCTGAGTTATCATTTAAATTTGCAGAACAAATGAAGACAATTATATTGTAAAGAAAGCTGTAATTGATGGAATGGTTTTCCTTAGTTAGCAATTAATATCTTTCTTTGGACAACTCAAAATATGCTCCTCAAAAAAAATATCGATTTTAAAATATTTCGCTGTCTTCTATGATTAAATATCAAGTTTAATTAAAGATATTTACAGGAAATCTATATACACTGACCTTCAGGCTTTATTAGGTACTTTCATATGTTAGTAATTTGCAGTTTTCACAGGAAAGGGACCTCTGGAGATCATCAAGTCCAACCCTGCTGCCAGAGCAGGACCATAGAATCTAGTGCAGATCACACAGGAATGCATCCAGAGGAGTCTTGAAACTGTCCAGAGAAGGAGACTCCACAGCCTCCCTGGGGAGCCTGTTCCAGTGCTCTGTGATCCTCACAGTAAAGTTCTTCCTCATGTTGAGATGAAGCTTCCTGTGCTGGAGTTCATATCCATGACTCAAACTAACTCTCACAAATTATCAGTCTCCAAGCTGTGCAGGAAGCATGGGTAAAATGTTTGAAGTAAAAAGAGAGCAGCTTGGGCTCTACAAGGAGACTTGTGACTGAAAACCTCAGCTGTCACTTTAAAGAGATGCTAGGAGAGAAACCCCAACCCTTCCATGTATGTACAAACTCTCATCTGCAGCTGCAGAAAGGCTTGAAACAAATTTGTAGTGATAAAACATTTCTTATTATAATCGCAATGCATGTTTCATTTTTACTTCACTGAGAAGAGCTGCTAAAAGAAAGTAAATTAAGTAATTGTTCTTTTTTTACATGTTTACCTTTATTTCTTACAGAAGCACAGCAGAATTCCAACAAGTTGTTCATTTACTTACGCAGTTACCATTTCTCTAGCTCGGAAGCCAAACTTGATTTTTGAGGTACTATGAAGGCTTATAAAGGAAATCTGTTTAAATATAAAACTCTGAAAATTTTCAAGTTAGTTGCTCAAATAATCACCTTTAACATTTCTGGGAAAAAAAAAAAAAGAGTATTTATTTCCATATATTTCAGTGTGCGTGGAAGCAAAGCTAGCTATTAACAAATGCCTGTCACTGAATCAGGGAGTGGTAGGGGCTACCATATTATGTTTTGATTTTTATGTACAGTAAAAAAAAAATACGACCTTAAAGATGCTGACTTGGTCTGGTAGGAGGTGTCCTTGCGCATAGCAAGGGGGTTAGAACTAGACCACCAGTCAAAGAATCATCAGAGCTGGAAGTGGCCTCTAAAGGTCATCCAGTTTAGCCCCCATCCTTCCCTCACCACCCCCCTTCATCTTCCCAAAGCAGCTCCTGCTCCCTCCACACCATCCTCCACTCTGCCTAAACAGCTCCTGCTCCACCACTACCATTTTTGCACCCATCCCAGAGCCAAGGGTAAGTCCCTCAATCAGCCAAGTCAGCACCCAGAGGAGCTCAGCCCCAGTAAGGAGGCCCAGCCAGCACTTGTAGATGACATTGGAGCAGTCATGAATCCTAGCCCTACCGAGCTGGGGGGCCACCAGGCCCCCCAGCCTTTTGTCCACCATCACCAATCACCCAGTGTGCACCAGAGGGACTCACCAGTGATGAAAGGAGGACTCCTCAGCCCATAATGGGCTCAGCTTGGGGCTTCTATTTTTCATGGTGGGGAATTTAAAGGAGAGTGGGGGGCGAGAGCAAAGTGGCCACACCTGGGGTGGGAGGAGACTCCAATAGAACCCAGGTGCTCTGGGATTTGAGGGGAAAAAAGGGGGGAAATGAGGTGGAAAAGGGGCAGATATGGTGGGAAGGGGGAGGTGGTGGTAAAAGAAGGAGATTGTAAAATAACTTTATTTTCCATAAATCTTCCATAATGCACAACTGCAGTTCATGGTTTGCTTTGCCTCCATGCAAAAAGAACAAACCCATCAACACTTCATAAAACAAAGCACAATGGTGGCTATTACAATGAAATCTTTCCATAAGTATCATTTTGCTTGGTGGAAAAATCTGTACTTTTCAGATCAAAATAAGAAGTTTTAACAAAAAAAAAAAAAAAAAAAAATCAAAAACGTTCTCCAAGAGTAAATTTTCTCCCTGGATACCAGCAGACAACTCCAAATGGTTACAGCCTATCCCAGGAGGAAGAGCTAAGGTTGCATTAGCATGAACCTTGCTTCCTCACTCTGGTCTCCAAGTTGGTAAAGTCTGGGTTTGATGGATGGACCATTCAGTGGATTAAAAAATGGTTAGGTGGCTGCACCCAAAGAGTGGCTGTCAATGCCTCCACGTCCAAGTAGAGGCCAGTGATGAGTGGAGTCCCTCAGGGATCAGTACTGGGACCAGTCTTGTTTAACATCTTTGTTGGTGACATGGACAGTGGCATTGAGAGCTCTGGTTTGATTCAAGGGATGATTATGACTTAAACACAAACTGTTTTAAATATGAAACTGTAAAATATCATTTATTAAGCTAATTCTTAGAGTCATTTAATTTCAGAGATATATTCTCTGTGGAAACTTTCGTAATGCATGTGAAGTACTTGGTTATAAATTATGAAAACACCATATGCCTTTTCAAAAATCCTAAAAAAAATACTTGTAAGTGTAAAATTAAACAGTCCAGCTATTCATTCAAAAATGTGAGCTTATTGTTTGGCCATATCTTGAGCAGGTGGATTAAACAGATAAATATGTAGAGTATGTTTTTCTGTTTGTACCTATTAATACTTCAGGCTCTTTATGAGTTTGGTGAAACAATTCTCTAGTGAGCAACTACCTACAGTGCAAGTCACCTTTCTGAAATTTATTACCTAAAATGTCTCATAAACAATCCAAGAAGTTACAGAATAATATGACAAATGGAAAAATCAAGAAACCAGTGCAAAAGTAACCTTTGAGGTAGGGTGGAAATGATTATGTGAACTTCTTCTTTGGCCTCCCATATGAGCCAGCTGAAAGTCTTAGCCAGTGAGCGCTGCCAATGCAGAGAGCTCAATACCACTTGGTTAATACTCCATTAGCAAGCAAAGTCACCAACTGAAAATTGCATTTCTGTTCTTGTTTGCAAAGGGATGAGGCCATAGGATTAACAATTTTAAACCATCCTAGCTGGAATGAAAATTAATTCATAAAGTTGCCTGCTCTGGCAATGCCTTCTGGTGTGAGTGGAGTCACCCTCTGAACAGCCTGAAAGCCAGGTTAGACTTCACCTGGAACATGTTATGCACAGACAGGATGCACAGCAGAAACAAGCTACCTGTCAACAACACACTGCTGTGAGGAAAAGATTTCTCCTCCTTTCAGGACACCATCTCATGCCATGAAGCTTGACAATTCTTAGTCCTTGCTCTTACCCTTTAGTACTGGACTTACACACTGAACCACACACAAACAAAGCAAAACATAAAATGAAATCAGCTTTAATCTCTTCATCTGATATTCATGAATGGCACTTATGGAGAGTTTAAATTGTCTTTCTTAATCCTAAAAACAAGCACTTGGGAAGAGAAGGTATGAAAACCAAACTGACTCCGCCTTAACGTCCTGAGACCTGCTGACAGGAGATGCACAAGCAAATTACCAGCCAGGATGTTCAGCTCTTGCTGTCTTTCCTGTCTCTGCAGAGCTTGGACATGTTCTAGACTTTCAGAATGTTTGGGTTTTTTTGGAGGGGAGGGGGGAAGGCTGCAGGCATGACTGGGCAGGATTTAGCAACCTCTTTTGTTAACTAGGCTACAGCACTTGTCTCAGAGGTTTTTCTCTAGATGGTGTGGTCATCAGCTGCAGGATCTAGCAGTTGTGTATAGGGAGATACCTACTTGCAGGGTTCAAATCTATTTCAATGTTTATGTGCAGATTCTGCTAGTTCTTCCTTCATTACAAACAAAGAAGAAAAGACTTTATGGGATCTCAAATTTACCATATATCAACAAGAACATTTTAAAACTTTCTGATGCAGAGACATTCAAAATTTATAACCTTGACCCTTTTCTCACTCTGGATTTACCTGTGAGCATTCAAGCAGAGAATAGAAAATGAAAATTGAGTGTTTTGTCATAGATATTCATATATAACAGGACCCCCAACAGAAATGTTTGCAGTGCCATTCCTTTAAGATCGACAAATCCTGCTAAATACTTAATATCACAACTAAAGATGTGCCTAGTTGAGCAAGCTGTCAGTTATTTATAAAAGGCCTCTTATCAGGACCAGCACTGACAATAATATCTGCAAATACTGAAAGGCCCTCAACTGTTAAATAAGGAATCATCCTCCAGCCGTGTGACAAGTGCAACCGCCGAGTGCTAAGTCTACAAGCAAAACGTAAGGGGATAAACAACAGCTACCACCAGGACACAAAGAAGGAACCTGACCAGAGACAGAAACATGAGCAAGCTAGTAGGGTTATTGTTGAGCCTGATCCTATTGTCATTGCAGCTCTCATTGCTGAAAGAGAACATCAGGAGTCTACATAGATGTGTTAGAGGCATTACTGTTACTTCTTTCTATACATCATCAGACAGAATGGTCAGGTTTAATTGTGGAAAAATGTGAGTTGTTGTTAATAACACTAGCAGCTAGCATTTCAATTGATGCTTCAGTACAAGTCATGATGGATGGAAAGAGCAGAAGTAGGGCTGTGCATATTTTGAATCTAGTTCATGATCCAAACTGTCTTCAGTCATGACTGGCAAAACCAAATACAACAATCTATATCAGGCCTCTGTCATCAGCACTATTGTTAGACAGAAAGAAGGCATTAAAATAGGTTCCATTAACTTGTATAATGTCTCTCAAAACCATAGAAACTCTTAGTATACACATTATCTTGTGGCAGGGAGCTTCACAGTTTAGCTGAAAGTTGTGTGAATTGTCAGACATGGGAAATAAAACCAGGATTTTCTTAACCTCTGAAGTAACTTACTAAGTGTGGATTATTTTATTTTCTGAACTGAGAGAGGATGGATGTCATGCTTTATAGAAGATGCAGACATAATCCATGACAGCAGAATAGTACAAACAGTTAGTAAGAATCCCTCTATTGACTAACACAAAGTCATGTATTATCAGTGGAGGCCAATCTTTTGAATAACCAAAGTGTGTTAATTAGACACAAAGTGTAAATTTACAAAGTGACAAGAATTCCAGAACACCGATCATTTTGAGTTAGTTATTTGAGGAATTAATTCTTTCAAGGATGATAAAACTTCTGGTTTTGATGATATCTGACAGCTGAGTAGATAAAATACCTTGGTTGAATTACAATTATCTGAATATTCCAACCATTTATTGTGCTTTGTTGTCAGTGTGTTAGTGCATGTATGTCATGGCACTCCAAAAACCAGAGAAGGATGATTCAGAGCCAAAGAACATTAGGCCTGAGTCCATACGGCATCATCCTCACAAATGGCATTAACATCTGATCTTAATTAAATTAGTTATCACCATTTGCTAAATGGCTCCTAATATCAGAGCAAGCTGGACTGTTCCCAGAAAGTCCCTGCTGTTTAAGTGCTTAACATCACCAAGCAGTTCCAAGAGAGCCTTGGGAGGGCATGGACAGAGACTCTGCGCCTGTAGATCCACCAGCAGCTGCTCATGACGCTGGAAAAATCTGAAGTATGTAATTATTTCTAATTATTAAATTACACAAATTGATCATCACTCCAGAGGGATCCATAGGATGAAAAGTTTACATAAAACCATGTGAAAAGTAGAACCAATGGTGCAGACAGCAATATGCAGTATAAGGAAAGGGGACTCCAAATTTTTTAGTCTGTCAAAATAAGCAACCAACCTATGATCATATAAAAACTTATTTTTCACAGTACAAAATCAGGATTTCATTTGTAAGGACTTCATGTAAAATCAAAGCCATGTTGATCTGAGCAACTTTCCTGGATATCTGATTAGCACATCCAAAGCCAACTGTGTATGTATTCAGATGAAACATGAGTCTCCTTCAGGATCAATAACCTACTAAACAATTTTGCACATCCAAGAATGAGGGTGTTTCACCCACAACTAGCACCTGGTCTATTTGGGTATTATGTCCTGGTCTATTTGGGTATTTTGCACACTTTTCTGAAGGCTGGAGAAATCAAAATGCAAAATGAGTACCTGTAACAGATCAGTTTCCAAATGGAGGTGAGAGGTAGATGAAGAGATTGATGGCAACCAAATAATACTGTGAATTGCTGAATTCTCATGATACCACTCAGCACCTGTACATGTGCTCTGTATGGGAAAGATGAGGGTTTGCAGAGTTAGGCTGAAATGAATCAGAACTGCATTGTATTACTGGATATCTTGGGTAAGCCAGAATCAGTATGTCTTTCTGGAGATCATCCTCTCTAATATCATAAAAGCACTAGCTATTACCAGAGAATGCACATTGCATGTTTATGGTGCCATAAAGTTTTCTTCCTACAGTAGAAATACAAAAGCTGTGGCAACTTTAAAAAAAAAAAAAAATTACCTTACCTCATAACCTGAGAATGGATGACTTGGAGACTTTCTTACATGAATCAGTTGGAAGAACATGCAGAATATGCAGAAATGTGATTATTATAAATGCACAGAAATGTGTGAGCACACAGTCTAGTGGAAGAGTACAGCAACACTGTGGTGGCAGCACCATGAAAGAGCTGTAAGATACTAAGGATTTAGCCCATGCAATCCATTGGTCCATCTCTGTGTACACTTAATGAAACTACAAGAAAGCAAGAAAAGAACATATAATAGGAAAAAGGAAGTACAGAGGTAGATGTGCAGGCATGGAAGGATAAATGACTTCTTTCTTCCCTTTCTGGAAATCAGAACAAAGGCAAAGGACTGAAAAGCCTTTTTCAAACCCTAACGGTCCTTGACAGGAAAGGGGAAATAATGCTCTAATTGCCAAAAATGGCAAGGAGAGGAAAGAGGGCAGAATGTCATGGTTACAATTTGTTTCCAATTCATTCTCTTTCTTCAAGGTTCCTTCTGCCCTTTAAGAAATCTGTACTTAAAAAATAATGGACTAGACAATTTCCAAACCAGAGGCCTGGTATAATTCATTTTAATGCCATTCCAGTTGGCTGGGCAATACAATAGATCATCACATTGCAAGAGAACCCTTTGGTCCAGACTATGTATCAGACTGAACTTCTAGATGTATAGCTTATTTATCATGACTGTGCTGTCACATAAGGTTATCATGCTGGTATGCAATATTTCTTCATCTCTCCCTTAGTGAATTTGATTCTTCTAGCCAAAATTGAGCTGATCAACACTAAAAAGAAAAACAAAAACAACTATACTAACGTTTTCAGAGTAAAATGCCTACCATGACACACTCAGAAAAGGTATCAGCAGACAGTATGGCTTTGCATAATCTACAAGACTATTTTTCTTAGTATGAGCTAATATTTAGTCTAGGTGCTATTTTATACTTAGATATTCTTCACTGATTTTTCTGTTTAGAACAAGCTCTAAGAATAAACAGAGGTTATAATCCTTAGCACAGAAAAAGAAGAAAATTCTCTATAGCTCTGGGCCACCTTTTTCCAGACTGGTGACAAAACACCTGGAACACTCCAGGTTTAGCTCATTCTTCCATTACTAGCGAGCCAAGCTGAAAGGTCCAAGACATCAAGGGAATAGAAAAAGCATGACAATAATTAAAATTTTGTTTTGGAAGACCCTCAGTTAATGCTCTGAACCTCCAACAAACCAGTTCATTTATTCAAGCTCCTTACTGTGAGCTAAGGTCTCTGAACATAGCTCTGACTGCTACTGTGAACTCTGATGTTGGAGGTTTAAAATATACTTGGGTAACAACAACAACAAAAAAGTAAAATCCACTTTTGCTCAAAGGTCATTGTCAATAATGTTTATTTTTTTCTGGTCTTGTTTTCTCTTCCAGCATACATACATTTTTGTCTGTAAGTGACAAGTTTGACCAGACCAGCATTGATTAAACCAAACTCACAGACTCACTCAATATTTCAGTCACTGAGGCTTGCTGGAGGAAAAGAAATATCTATTTTTTTCTTTCACCTTCCATTTCCAGCTAGGATTGAAGCCAGCAGTGGGAAAAATCTGCTGTGTGAAGGCCTTTCTATGCTATTTCCATTCAGAAAGCCTCATGAATCCCCCAAGAAAGCCTGCTCTCAGGAGCATCCCACCTTGTTCCAATGAGCTTCTGAGGTCTAAAGAACTGAGTTGAAGTCCCTTCTGGCTAATTCCCTGCCACCTACTTTCCTTCTCAGTATTCACAGCACTGCAGGTAAAATCCTTATTCATTACCCTTCAGACTGTGTATCTATATTCTGACAGTCCTTAACCCTTTTCATTGTATCTCTAACTCTCTCCTTAAAGTCTATTGTTGCTCCTTCTTGCCCATATTTAATGCTCTTATATTTATCATTTCCCTCTTGTTCTGCCCTCACATGGCTTTCTTCAACCCCATTCTTCCTTCTGTTCCATCAGGGCTCTATCACAAGGGTTCTTGCTCAGTCTCTCTCACTTTCTGTCTTCTGAACAGATTTCTCTCTCCACTCTTTGCAAGAACCAGAGATACAGTCTTGAAGTCCTGCAGGCCAGTTTCCCTGAGTTATATTTGGGAAGGGCTTCACAACACATCAGCCACATTGTGATAACTGATCGTTTTCACACTCCCACCTCCTAACAGCTGTGAGGTGGTGTATACTCCAGAGTGATTTGCCGTTGGAATGGGCTGCCCAGGGCGGTGGTGGGGTCACCATCCCTGGAGATGCTCAAGAACAGACTGGGTAAGGCACTAAGTGCCATGGTCTAGTTGATTGGATAGGGCTGGGTGATAGGTTGGACTTGATGATCTTGGAGGTCTCTTCCAACCTGGTTGATTCTATGATTCTAAGTTTCATACTTAGTTCAGGGAGACCAGGTTTTGGCCTAAACCAAGCAAAGCCCTGTTTCTTGGGTTGCATGGCTACACACAGGACGAAGAGCCTAACCAGATAAATTTCATATGATATTGGCATTAGAAAGGTGATCCTAAGGCAGTGTTTATCGAATGGAGGTTCTTTTAAGGAGCAGTGGTCCCTGAGACTTCTGACTTTTGGCTATACCATACACAGGAAGCCATGGACCAAGTAAACAGGCTGAAGCTTTTTGCAATGATTTGACTACTGCAGGTCACCAGGCAGGGTGCAGCAATGAGTGACAACACAGGTCAGATGGTCACAGCAGGCAACTGGGATCCAAGAGTCCCTGCATTGGTACATTATCCTCAAACACTGGCATAAAGCAATTGGCATTTCTGTACTTCACTCAACGTGAATGTAGTAAGCATTACTTGAAATAATAGACAGCACATTATCTGAGAAAAGCTTTAAAGTTGTGAAAATGTTAGGTATCACCAAACAGCAGAACAGGATCCCTAGTCTGTTTGTATTAATATGAAAATCAGGGTTCCTGCTGTCTCACATTTTCAGGGTAATTGCTAAAAGAGAAAATTATCTATTTGTCAAGTCGAGTCATTAAACAAATTGAGACTTTGAACTACTTGATTTGGGTGCAAATTTAATCAGAGAGTTAAGGGGTGAATTGACACAGAACACACTTCCTATCTTCTGCCCTAGGGCCATTTTAGATATTTCAGTAACAAAATATTCTTATTGTTATAAGCTAGCTGAAAATCAGCATTACTTCTTTTCCACAGTGAACAGAGGAAGTTCTTATTCGTGCTTCTGTAGTTAAGATGCATTCTAAAAAGTAAACAGAGTCTGTGGGGGGCTTAAATGTCTCTCACCTATACTAATTCGAGCAGCAGGAGGACAGGCAGCGTGGTGCAGACATACTGATACAGTCAATTTGGAGATCAGTACCCATTTGTTTTTCAGGATTTTTACATAAGCAGGTAGAAGTACAAAGTACCCAGACCTCTCTGGCTTCCTCATGTTTTGCTGCTGATAGTGCTTGTGATCCTGCACTTCATAAAGTGGTCCTGGTTCCATAAGTGCACATCAACAAACTTCCATCAGGCCTTCTACCTGAAGCTTGAACTTTTCCAAAAATTCATTTCCATATTTGAACAAAATCAATCCTACTCATCCCAATTAGGCAGCCAGTAAACAAACCTTGGGTCTATCATTGTAGGCTTTTCTGTTGTGTTGCAGACTGCTTAGATATTTTCTCAAAGCACTTGCAGCGTTCCACTTGTTTCTTTTCAACAGTTAGGACTTTTTACTTTGGTGTAACCAGAGAGTGTTTGTTCAAGGCATGCTTGTGTGCTGAGCAGAATCTGTGTTGTATTTACAAAGTAAAAGCCAATACCGAGAGTGCTTGCTGTAATGAACAGTGTTTGGAATGAAAAGTCTAGTGAGCAAAGATGCTATCAAAGCTGTTCTCTTGCTCAGAACTGAATGTTAATGCCAATTACTCATGTTTCTTGATTAAACTCTCTCCGAACATTAAGTACTGCAGAAAGGAAAACCCTCCATCACAAAATATGCACATTCAAGTTGAGTCAGAAGCTGGAACCAAGACTCCAGGGACAAAGCGTACTGTGTTGTAGTCCTTTAAAGGAATACTGCCATGAATGTGCCCTGGATGTAATTTATACATGATGTCTGTGTTGGGTGTTTCACTGGATCACAGTTAAATAAGTGGACAGCAGACTAAAATGTACTTCCAGGGCAAGGGAAGTACTTGTATGAGTAAATGACTGAATGACATGGACAAATAGGAGCTTCCATTAAAGATGTGTCAGTTTTCAAGATCTGCAGCTGGGAATCATAAACTCTGAGCGTCAGCTAGTGATCTCTCATAGCCAGAGTTGTGGCTAAAGACTCTGTATGACTGGATTTAATAAACTGTCTGTGGTGATTTTTTTCCTGTTAATACTTTGCTATGATACGAAAGGGGAAGGCACCTTGCTATGGATCCATGCACTTGTGCTCTGAAATAAGGGAAAATGCACCAACCAGGAAGAAAAGTCAACATCAGGTTTCTTTTAAAAGGTGAAAAGTCTTATTGTCAAAGCAACAGGGATGTGTGTCTGTTTTCTATTTGTCAGATCACAGTTTAAAAGCAAAAGGAATGCTTAAATAGTCCATTCCCATCTTCTCTGTCTCATGCCACTACACTATCACTTTGCAACTATCACTGCCTTGAGCCAGAAGTTTCCCAGACCTGTGACACAGTGACACTCTAAAATAGCCCTGGCATACAAAGCTACAGAGATATAAGATGGGGAGCAGACAATAACGGGAAACCTTAGAGCTGAAATAAAACTGAAGGTAGCTGGTGGTAAAGACGATTTTCCTTTTCATCCTTGGATTCCGACTGGGATGAAATCTTCCATCCAAACCCTTAAGGGCTTCATGAGCATCCAGAATGTACTGCATCTGCCTCGCAGCCAGCACCTATCAAATTTCTGCTCACCAGAAGAGTTTACAGCTAAACAGATGCACTATATAGTAGTTGTGGGGGAGAGGAGTGGCAGGAATGGGGAAATGTCTTGTCCAGGGACAGACAGGAAGCCATTAGCAGTGCTGGAAAAGGCCACAGATGTCCCAATTCCAAAGACTCTGCTTTAAATATTTAAATACCCAATGTTTGTCCCATTTGTTATTGATAGATCACAGCATCTGGCATAAATAATGCTTTACACTTTGAAAATATCACTTCATAAATCTTCATGACAGGCACTTGTGGTGGCTGGGTAACCAGCATTATCCTCACTTTACCAAACTGTGATGTTCATGCATCACAGCAGGTAGAGAGAAAACTGGTGAAAGATGCACCTGCATGGATCAGGTTAGCAAGAGCCTGAAGGCCAAAAATGCCCACAGAAATTTTTCCATGAACCTCACAAATAGCAGAACATAGTGATTTAAATCTAAAGCTACTGTGGATACTTGAGGACAATTTGCCAGAAATACAAGAGTGACTCTGGCTGAGCAGACAATTCTCTAAGCACAGTTTAGCTAAACAACCTCCAACAGGAGGAGGTGATCACTGAGACATCTGGGCTGTGCTAAGAGTGGGGAGAAATGTCCCAGCACACTGGGAATGCCTGGATGCCATCCCTGCCCATGCCAAGCCTCCAACCAGCACAATTGTTTCTGGCAGCACTGCAATTCTCACACAAATTTAAGTCAGCCAGAGAAAAAGAGATATTGGAAGTAATGGAGGACATATGAATTACATCTGCAAGTCCTGGTGTAACTTAGTTTTGAAATTTAAGATTTAAACTAATGTATTCCTTGACCAGAAGTTATTCTAGCTTCTCTGGGCAGGTAGTAATAGAAAGAAATGTGATCTTTTTGATTAAGCCAGAACATTTACTGCCACTGGGAAGTACTGAACATAATGTACCATGGGGACATGGTGCTTTCTGCAGTTTCTGCTACAACTGCAATATCTTACAGTAAACCTTCAGAAGTACAGTATATAGGAAGTCTCAAATCATCCTCATTAACTGCATTTATACAACAGAGCACCTATCTATTAAGATGTTAGAGGTGCTTTCAGCAAAATAAATTAAGTAAGGGTTCTGCTTACAAATACTGAGTATAAATCTAGACAATTTGCCCTACTTCCATAGCATTATTCCAGATTTAAATCTACTCATGCAGGCTCTTAAATACATGCCTTACTTGGGCACTTGAGTGTTTCTACCAGAGTCATCGAGGCTGTTCTCACAAGCTTTAAATTCTTCAGTTTCTTTGAAATTTGGTACTTAAAACTGACCTCCAAGTCTTAAAACAACAGATTGACAGAAAGCTGAAAGCTAATATAAAACCATTAATGAAAATCAAAAGGCACAAGAGCTTTAGAGAAAAAAAAAAAAGGAGAGAAAAAAAAAAGAAGAGAACTTACATAATGTTTAGAAAATGATTCAAGTCCTGGGAGGAAAAAGGAGAGTTGAAGCCTGTGAACATGCACCTTCATCTCAAATTACTCCACTATTTATTTCTTCCTCAGATCCCTTCCTTTCATCTGTAGCTACACCCTATAAATTCCACTAATATCTGCAATCTACTATTAGGGAAAATAAGGTGCAGAAAAGAGAAATACCTAAGGCAATATCACACACTCAAACACTAGGAAATGAGAGCTGGCTATCTATTTATTCTACTGCCATAAATAAGAAAAAATCTAGATTGTTTGGCAACAAGATTTTTGAGTTTTGCTTGCCACTCAGGGTCATGCAGGAAATGGAAATTTCCTGTTCTTGTAAACCAGAAATACCTCCAAGGTCACAACTGCTCAGCTGGAAGACAGTAAATACCACAGTCTCATTTTTTTAATGCACACAAGAAAGAGATAAACTCAGTCTAACCTTACAAGTTTACTTTGGGATCATCTTTATGGTCCAGGTAACTCCCAGATCAGTCAACACACAATGTCAAAAATGATATTGTAATATGAATAATAAATCTTTACTTAAGACCAAGCAGAAAGCTATTGCATGCTGACAAATGGTGCTGTAAAAAGCCACTTCAGAGATCTGTGCAAGCACAGGGGAAGCATCTACATGGCTGCAGGTATGTTAAGTTGCCCAAAGAGGGCACATGGATATTTGCCTTGCTGTCTGCAGGCAGGTCTTTGCCCACCTTTGCATCACACTTTGGACTACATAGATAATATACACATAGATTTCTGCCCTGAATAACCATCCCCTTGATTAAGCTGAATGCTGCTTAACTCAGCCAGCTTGTAAACACCAAGTTCATTATTCAGAGTTCTCCAGATCTGAGGGAACTGAAGCGAAACAAAACCGAAGCTCCTCACAGGATTTAATACCACCCCCACTGGTCAGCAGAGACCCAGCTGAGGTGCAGCACGGCTACTCCTCAACATTCTTTGTCACACTCAAACAAATGTGGGAAGATACAGTTGCCAGTTACCTACCAGGAGGACCAGTGTCTCTTCTTTTGAATGGCCAGAGACAAGCGACACATGGACAATGCTTAAATGGGAGCAGGGCAAAAAAAATAGACACACCCCTTCCAGGTGGTTGGTGCTGATTCTCTCACCTCTTTTTCTGAATCACAGCAGATGCTTCCTGTGGAGAAGCTGCCAGCCCCCAGCTGTTGTGCTGTTGAGTTCCAGCAAGCCTATGGTGCTCGTGTGCTGGAGCACACGGCTTTGGCTTCATTGTCTTCCAGCTGCCCACTGGCTTGGAGAATTGGAAGGAAATATACTCTCTCTCCTACCTGCTTGTGCATTTGTCACAAGCCAGAGTAGCATCCAAGCCTTTTGTCTGCATTGTCTCTTCCCCTTGGGAAGGAAGGGATCTGGTTGAGGCACACAAGAAAATAGCAAGCCAGCCATTTAGCTAGGCTACACACAAAAATCCCTGCCTTGGCAATGGATTAGAGTGGGCACCTCGACAGGGCTCCCTCTTTATTTTCTTTTGGAGATTGCTGAAAAAAATACCAACAGGTCAGTTCAGGAATAGAACATCGAAACAGGCAAACAACTATAGAATGGAGTGAGATTCATCAGGAGAGGAAAATACAAGTTTGCAGCTGGACATGCATTTTCAGAGACATTTCCAATTCGATGCAAAAGCATTCAGAAATTCAAATTGAATACATTGAGTCATAACAAGCCAAAATCTGAGCTGGTTTCACCTGGAACAGTGATATTTTGTTTCAGATTTCTTGAGTGTTTTGATTCTTTCCACGCTCCATGCTAAATAAATGGAAATTACTGTGGGAGACTTTACAATCTCTCCTTCCCTTTGCTTGACCTCTCTACTTCATACATAACAGGGCTCTGCATCTGCATTTTCCTGCTCCCAGAGGAATTTCTTACACTCAACTGTGGGCTCTTCAGTGCAGCTCTCTGCATCTCAGCTCTCTGCATCTCAGCTCTCTGCATCTCAGCTCTCAACAGCAGTACTTGCTGGAAGAAAGCCAGAAGGAAAACTTTCACCCAAGTGACGAGGCTACTTACCAAAGTGAACTGACTTCCATCATCTCCTCTGTAACCCACACTTTGAGCTGGTTTTAAATTTCTTTGATCAAGTACAGAAAAGATCTGAAGGAAGCTGCCTCAGATCACCTCAAGCTTCATATGTTTCTACCTCTTTGCTTTTGTGGATCTAGGTTTCCTTTTTTCTATTTTTTTTTTTTTTTTGCCTCTAAGCAAAATGATCTGCTTCAGGTCCAGCAGTTGAACAAAACACATATTAAAATGTAAATGAAAGGTTTGAACATACCAAAAAACAAAACAGCTTATTTTAGGTAGGCCCCCCCCAAATATTGCTCTATTCTAATCAGATCAATGCAAAGACCCTGTCAAGATTTTTCACTGCAGTACCTAAGCAGCGTAAACAGACAGTACGCATTTTCTGATTGTACAAACATGACTTCCACTGTTCCTTCCAAATTTTCACTCAAATCACATTTTTCTCTCCATAGATGTTCATTAATGGGATTTTTAGGAGGATCATTCACCGATTTTTTTTTGTTTGTTTTTATTAAGTGTGACTATGTGCAGGAATTTACCCATTTCTCAACATATGCTCTCTTACAGTCAACCATGCACTCGTTTTTTAAAAGAACTTACTAAATGGTTCTAGACAACATCCCAAATTCAGAGCTGTTTTGAAACGGCTCATATTTGTTTTATCCGTGGTGGAGCTATTCAACACTGTTCTGAGTCTGTGATTGAACTGTAGGAGCATCTTCTTTTCATATGGAGAAATAACAAATATTAACTCCCTCAAAACTCAGCCAACGATTCATGTGGATTAAGTGGAGGTCTGGTTTTCATGAATAACTCACAATAATCTTTGCATTTGCAAGCCATATAATAAGATCCCATAAATAATACTAAATATAATTTAGACTTCAGAATATGCAATTCAAAATTAGGCTTTCCAATAGCAATGCTCTCTCCTCAGCAGTTTGGCTTCAGTTGCTGATAGTTATGTATGTATGCTGATAGAGTATCAGCAGTGTGATCATCAGGCATACCATTTGCATTATTCACATGTGTAAAAATCCATGTTCCTTTGTATGAGATTTGTCAAACTGAACATTATGTCTATAGATCAGCTTCATTCATCTTTTTTAGAAAAAAGTATTGCAAAATGATGGCAGATCTAAGCAAACCCCCAGTTACAAAGATCATGAAATTTTCAGAGGGTCTCCTGTATTAGAGGAATAGAAGTAGGTTGACACTGCACACAGAGTGTAATAAAGTAATAAAAGGACATCATAGTATAATGTGTATTTACATGGAGGGAAGTAAACTGATAGAAAAGATAGTGCAGCCCTCAGCACAGAGAGATAAACTCAGAGATACCAAAGCCAGCCAGACACAGTAAAGCAGGGAAAACTGACAGCAAGTGTGAAGAAACAGAGTCCTTCAGGCTACACAATAAACTGTGAAAAAAACATAGCGAGTTCCCATTTTGGAAGCACATAAGCTACTTAGTCTGTGTCCTTTGCAAAAGTAAGAGAAGCAGCTGGACAGGTTTGTGAAGGTGAAAAAAATATAGGAAAGGACTGAAAAAGGGCACAGGAATGGAGGTACCTACATCCCCAAGACATGATGCGCCAGCACTGATCATAAGCAACATTAGTGATAAATGCTGTTTCTCTTTTCAATAGCATCAAGGAATCAAATTTGTAGGAACATTAGGTTTATCTTTTTCACCCTTATGCTCCAGAACTAGAAGCACTGGGGTTTTCACAGCAGAACACTCAAATGCTTTAGTGGGGACACTAGGTGGGCAGTACTGGGGACAGCTCTCTCCGCAGTAAGTGGCAGGAGTTAATCATCTCCCTTTTCTCAGTCTTTGTGTTTGCAAAGGGCTCCTACCCCACAGTCCTACTGGGAAGAGATAAGTAGTGCAAGGAGGAGAGACAACTGTTTTCTTTACTGTGGGGCAGCAGAATAAGCTTTTTGTCCCAGCTGCTGAAGGACTTGTGCACAGGCACTATACTGTGCATAAAAAAAAACCCAAATCTGGAGTATGGGATCAGGATCCCCTGGATTTTCCTACAAATTATACTCCTGTATTAATATCCAAGAAAAAAAAAAAAACCACAATGTTACCAAATGCAAGCAGTCAGCTGCAAACAGGCAATTTTTTTTTACTTAATTTCCTGCCCCCTCACCCCCCAATTCCTAAGCAGGTCACTAAGCACAGAATGTATTACAAACTGGTCTCCACTTTACCCATGGCCCTCCAGGTCTCTTTTCATGAGGGCAGAGTATAACACAAATAACACAGCTCTGCCCTGGCTGTCTTCAGCCCCACAGGGGACTTTACAGCCCTCAGCGCTGTGTCACGTGCAGTGAATCAAATTGTTTCTAGGGGAAAACTGTTTCAAAGATGCCTAAATACAACTTGTCTGTTAGACTGCAAATTCTTTGCGGGAGGAGGGGGAGGGGGTGGTGGAATAAGAAGAGTCATACTTTTTAAGGGCTTGGAAGGCATCTTGTCTATACAGATGCTCCTGTGAATAAATGACAGGCTCCTTCAGACTGAGTGACTTGCAGATTCCTCCTGCCCAGGTGACACCTGAGCTAATGATGTTGAGCCAGAGGCCTGTGTACCCCATTACCCATCTGCAGAGCCAGCTGCTCCCCACACCTGCAAAATCTGGGCAGAAAACAGTTCCCTTACAGATTTCATCTCTGACTGGGATGACTCCTCCTTCTTCTTGACAGGAACAGAGTCTTTGAATCAAGTAGGATATCCAGCACTGTGCAATGGCTTTTTTTACCTCAAAAGTTAAACTTTGCACAGTTTGAAAACATCTCTTGGAGAAGATGGCAGCAGCTGGAGAAGTCTGGCTAGAAATTGTGTTACCTCTTGATCCATCACCACTGCACAGCAGCTCTGTGTGCAGACTCTCAGGTCGTTTGAAGGTGGTTGGGATGGCTTAAGGCTTTTGGCTTTTTTATACAAGCAGATTTTCGTGCTTTGATATCTTCTCTGACATTACTTTTGATCCAGCAGAGGGGATGCTGACACTTTTTTCACTGGGAATATTTTATTTGTGCACAGCACTGCTAGAGCATGGCAGCTGCCTGAGTTGTGGGGTTTTTTGGGGGTTTTTTTGGGCTTTTTTTTTTTTTTTTTTTTTTGTTTTGTTTTGTTTTTGGAGGAGCTCTTTCACAAAGGTACAGCTAAAAAATGTGAAGAAAAGTGGGAGCTCCATTAACTGCAGTTAGGGCACCTGCCCTGGTCCAGATCAAGGTATTGTGGGTTGGGAGCACAAAAGGACCATCAGATGTGATCCAGAAGGGGTAGAAGAGAAGGGGGAGCACAACACAGACTATTTTGGGGATCTGTGCAGTGAGAAGGACACTGGAGTAGCCAGATTATTCCCTCTGGAAAAGGCAATGATGTTTCAAGATGGCAGACTGGTAAGTTTGGGAAAAAATAAAGAAACCCTGATGGAAATCTGCACTTTGCTGTCTCTGGCAGGGTAAAATGGTGCAGCGAATGAGGGTCACCAGCTAAGGAATACTGTGTGCCTCAGGGAACCCCATGCTGAAGGACTTTCAGCTAACTGAGAAAGTCAAACATCCATATTCCTGCTTTAAAAAAAAAAGGGGGGGGGGGGGGGGGGAGGGGGGGAGGCTGCATTACCTTCATCAAGCATTTTAGCTACAAAGGGAATTGTTGATAAAGACAGAAGGAATTAAAGGACGTACTATTTAATGGGCCAGATTGATGTGCACACTGATGAGGTATGCTTCAAATTGACTAAATGTCTGGTTTGGATGAAATAGTCTTTTTTTTTTTTCCCCTTAGCCAATGTTATCTGTAATTTTTGTTGTTTGTAAGCCATGTCCTTTGCTGTGACCCCAGCCAGAGCTGACACTAGCCAAATATAAGGTGTAAAAAAAAAAAGAAAGAAAAGAAAAAAGAAAGTAAAAAGACAAAATTACTGTATGCCCTAATTTATAACATTCTAAGGCCCATTGAAGCAAATTAATTTTGTGTTAATGTAAGTCTCATCCCGCCTAAAATAAATCCCAGCCCAATTGCAGCCTGCCTGCCTACAGTATAAGGACTCACTAGGGCACAATGCAAATTATACCAACTACTTACCCACACAGCTGACCTCTGCACTAGCTGAAGGAGAGAGATGAGACTGCACACTATCATTTCCTCTTTCATTTCCTAAACTGGTAAGGCAGTCTCTTTTTTGTGTTTGTGTAATGCTACGAAAGCAGAGTAGCTTGGAGCTAGTAGATGTTACAAAGAGCTAAACTATCCTGGATTTATATTAATGCAACTTTTCTAGCTGATATAGTTAACCAAGTCCAAGCCTGTGTAGTGTGGCTACCACCAGAGTAAGTCTTGAACATATTTACTTCATGAAGGAAATCTATCCAACAGAGCTACATCATTTCAGTGTGGAGCACTGCAAACCTAGTGTAAAATCCAAGTGTAAAATGCAGCGTAAAAGCTTGTTTACATGAAGCTGCTCAGAAAGGTTGATCTGAATTTATGAGTGGATTAGTAAAGTGCAATAATTAAAGCCCTTTGTGGGAACTGACAGAATAAAAGTGCCTTTGATTTGATTTGGTTTACTTCTCTTTTTCAAAGCTAAGTCATATTGAGATGACTTTAATTGTGAAACAGGAGGTTTAATGCAGTTTAGCTAATTCTCTTTAAAATCCTACCTTTAGTTAATTTAAATCCATTTTTCTGATTGTCCCTGCATAGATGTGACCAAAGAAAAGACCACTTTAAACAGAAACACCTAAGAGTAAAGTTGAAAAAAATCACTAGCACTTCCACGATGTTACTATTTTTGTCACCAACAAGCTTTGGAAATCGCAGGTAACAATGCCAAGGTCCAAGGAGACACCAAGAAACAGATCCTCAGTGCTGAACTACAGCTACTCATCAGAGATAGGATGGTCAGTCCTGCACAAAATCTCTGAGTTAAGAAAATGCCTACGAGACCTCAGAAAAAAAAAGCAGGTCTTGGTCCATAAGCTGTGGAAGAGGAAGAAGAAAGCTGCCTGAATACATGAAAGAAAAAAAATATTCAAAGCTCTGGTGACAATTTCTGCATCCTTTCTCCTAAGTCAGAAGGCACAAACAATATCAGTGAAATACAATAGAAGAGACCTGGTCTTCTCTGCCCTGCAAGCATCACACAGACTTGTTTCAGGAAACTAGTAACAGGCCATGAAGCCATGCAGCAGCCTGAACTTGGCAATCTGGATGCTGGAGTGTGTCCAAAAGGGGCAAGGAAGCTAGTGAAGGATGTAGACAATAAGTCTTATGAAGAGCAGCTGAGGAAACTGGGATTTAGTCTGGAGAAAAGAAGGCTGAGAGCAGACCTCATTGCTCTCCACAACTACTTGAAAGGAGATTGTAACGAGGTGGGTGTTGGTCTCTTCCCCCAAGTAACAAGTAATAGGACAAGAGAAAAAAACTTCATGTTGCTCCAGGGAAGGTTTAAAATCATAGAATCATCCAGGTCAGAAAAGACCTTCGAGATCATCAAGTCCAGCTCTATTCCAGCGAGTCTGTATAGTTGGATATTAGGAAAAATGTCTTCAGAGAAATGGTTGTCAAACATTAGAATAGGCTGGCCGGGGAAGTGGTTGGGTCACCATCCCTACAGGTATTTAAAAGGCATATAGATGTGATGCTGAAAGACACAGTTTAGTGGTGAACTTGGCAATGCTGGGTTAATAGGTGAACCTGATGATTCTAAAAGTTTTTCTCGATCTAAATGATTCTATGGGATGTGGTGGCATACAGGTGACTTTGCATAGTGTCAGCCCCAGCACTGCAGGACCAGCACTGAGAGTTGATCCACCAGCCCATTCCAAATTTAAGAATTACAGGTGAATCTTTGACAACTGTTTATTTCTAAAGGGGCAGGTTGCTCTCATAAGACCATTCAATGTCTATGAAAATCTACATATTTTTTGCATCGTATTTTTAAAGCTCATAGACTGGCCTTATGCAGCAGCACAGCAGTCACTGCTGTGGTAGAGCAGACTTTGTAATGACTGGGTTATTGCACCAGGTGAATGATTAGAGTAAGGAGCTGCCACAATAAATGAGAGGGAGTATAAGACAGGTTTCTTGTGTTGCTGATATCTATTGTAATATAGAATCATATTCCAAATGGCAGCCTAAGTGAGAGCAGAGGTGGTGATTAGTAGGACTGTGTCTATTTGGAGATGGCTGTGTGCATGACTGAGCGTGAATGGCCTGATTATGAGTGGGTGTAACTCCACTCAGGGGGACTGAGCAGGCAGAGCTGAGGTAGCAATGATTAGCTGCCATGCAAGGTAAGTTACTGTCTCCTAGGATGCCAAAGATATACTGCACTTAATAGTTCACTGGTTAAATGCATCCAAGTGGTTGATATTGCCGCAGCCGGAAACAGTCATTCAGGTAATTAGTTTACCTTCCTAGCTTAAGCCAAATGGAAAATCCCTCTGTAAAGCACTCTTAAGCTGGCTGTTGTGCTGGTTTTGATCAGCACAGTCCTTTTGACTTTGCAAAGCCTTCCAGTTTTCCCCAGGAGAACGAGAGGTACTTTAATCCCCTACTCTATCACAGCCATTGTAGGGCTGCTCTGGAATCTTCTCTGGATAATCTGACCCCAAGATTTGTAACAGCAGCCACTGAAATCAATGGAAAATGAGCTGTCATGTGACAGGGTTGTTACCTGTCAGTAATCTTAATTCCAGATGTGTGACAGGGAGGACAGGAGATGACTCATTTCTTGTCAGAAATCCTCTGTGTCACAGATGTGAAGTTATACTTTTTTCCAGAGGTACCTCAGCTACTTGCCTGTAATAAATGATCTTCAGGTGACTTTTCCCTTCTCTGGGAGTCATGAATATTTGACTTAACAAATTAATCTTTTCACTCCCTTTGTAGGAAGACAGAAGCTTTTATATATGGAGTGGATGAGAGAAAGAAAAAAAAAAAGACCACAAAGGAAAGCACCTGAGTTTCAAATAATTCTGTTCATTGGAGGGGTTAGTCCAGACACTCAAACGCAGCACAGCAATATGTTTTAAATCAACAACTGTACCATGCTATCTCTTTGTATTTCAGTGGTCCTGTTTTGCAGGCAATAACATCCAGGTCATAGACCTGGATCCAAAATCAGCGTTAACCCAAGCAGGTTCAGCATAACGGATCCTGTTATCATCCTCCAGTGGTGTATAAGAGGGAAGCTGGACGTTTCATCCCATGAAGCTGAAGAACTCAAACTGAATGTCTTTCTCTTCACAAACAACCTGAAGTGTCAGGGCTGGAAAGGATAAAATCCTTTAAGGTCTTCAACATCAGTATAACCACATCATCAAATTTAGAGTAATTAACCATTTTGTAAAGGTAGTGCCCAGCAAGGCAAGGCATGCCACCTTCTAGAGACGGTTTCATAGGGGCAGAGCCTGGATTTGCATTAGTCTCTTAATATACAGACACATGGCTTTGGGAGGAGAGGAACCTGATATGAATGTTTGAAGCTGATACCATGCTCCATCACCTATCCAGCAAGCCAGGTGTGGTGTCAGCATTTTGCTGTTGCTGTGTTATTCTATCTGTTCTTTGAGTCTTTTTGTTAAGCTTTCAGCAGCAGGGCTGTGTTCTGGAAAGAACTGCTTGTATGCTCATAGTCCTCCTTGTCCCATATTTAATCCTGTGAAGAACTCACTAAGTACTGGCAATACTTAGATTTCCACACATCACTTACAGTCATCCCCAGAAGGCTAATTCTATTGTAGTCCACAGCAGAATATCAGGATCTCATCTGTCTGCTTGTATTTCTTCTTCACTCTCTGCTTTTTGACCGATCAGATGCATTATTGAGCCCTGCAATTATTTTTCCATTCATCATCTTCTTTCCTGACTCATTTAGCAAACAAATACTTCTTGAGCTATTGTGCATGGAGACACACTGTCTAGTTCAGTGTGGTAAAAAGTGTGAATCTGCTACCTTTGGAAACCCTGGAAGCTGAGACAAGGGAATACTTGCCCCAGGACATTTTGTTCCAGTTCCACTCTAGTGCTTGCTCATATAAGAAACTAATTTTTACTCTGGATTCTTGCAAGAAGAACAAACCAGCCTGTTCATTTCCTGTCTTCAGGCAGACTTCCTAAAGTGCTCTGGTCATGTACCTATCCAGGTATTCAGCTGCAATAGAAAGGAGAAACAACAGAAAAGAAGCAGCCACTATCCATGGCCATGGGCAGTTCTCTATATACTCATTCTAGACCAACCAAGTCACCAATCAACCCCGTAACACAGACACCACCAATGCCCTGTCTGCTGTGACATAGCCATGACACCATCAGGACTGGTTTTAGGAGCTGGTAGCTACCTGCTGTAATGTAACCATGAGATCACCAGGGTTGGTGCCTGGATTTAGTGCAGTATCACTGTGGCATGCTTGTATTATCTTCCACCATTCAGCCAAGAAGAAGCAACTAAATAATAAAAAAAAAAAAAATTAATTAAATAGCAACTGACAATATTAGGATGGGAAATTAGGCAGATGTAGCAGCTATTTGAAGAACAGTATCTCAGCAAAGATTAGAAAATAATTAAAAGCAGCAAGCCCTACCCATTGCCCAAATTTAAAGACTTGTGTGGCAATTGCTCCTGAGATTTGCAGGTTTGAAGACTAAACCCTGCAAGAAAAATGCTTCTCAACTTGTCTGAAGGGATTATTTCACGGCTTTGGAATTAAAGACATGTCTGGTGCCAAATCCTGAATCCACAAGTGGCTGACAGTGCTGAGCATGGTTCAGCATGAACTGCAAGACTCACAACTCTCTTTCTCTGGAGCAAACCAATGATTTTGCCAGGGATTGTCCTGTGCTACACACTTCATTTGGACACTAGAATGAAATACATGAATTAGCTTCCATCTGCTTGTTTCACTGCAGGCTATTACATACAACCTCTTTAACTGACAGACCACAGGCAACGGGCACAAATTCAAGCAGATGAGGTTTGCTCTGAACACTTTATACTGTGAGGGTACTCAAGCACTGGCACTGGTTATCAAGTGAAGTTGTGGAGTTTCCATCCCTGGAGATGTTCCAAAGCCATCTGGACATGGTCCTGGGCAACTGGCTCTGGATGACTCTGCTTGAGCAGGGAACTTGGACAAGATGACCTCCAGAGGTTGTATCCAACCTCAACCATTCTGTGATTATGTGATTCAGGCACATGGAGACTTACTGCAGATCATCTGACACACAGTAACTGGTTTAGGTCCATTAAGCTTCTTTCAAGTTTGGCCCAGTAACTGACTGATACAATCCATTTGTGTGATGCCACATCTTAGCGGGCTCATGATGAACAGTCAGGAACCACATCCTCTGTGTGCAAACTCTGACTTTCTTTTGAAGACCACCAAAATGGCAGATAATATCAATTATCAGATTATCAGTTCATAATTTTCTGGGAAGCAGACCTGTTAGCTGTGTAGTCTTCAGATGAGAAAACTTAAAATCCCCCAAGGCTTACTAGTCCTATAGACTTTGCACTTAAAACAAAAAAGTTGTCTAAGGTTGCTCATCTGCTACCTGTGCTAGCCATATTACCCTTGAGGGAAGCAAGTGCATTCAATTTCTGCAGAGATAAATGGTTACATGGGGTGCAAAGCAATGACAACTCAAGCCTGAAGTGTTTCCAGATGGGATGAGCAACACCAGAACCTGAGAGACCTCATGAGAGTTCCTGTCTACATTTTGCAGACACTGGGAGTATACACACTTCAGCTAAGATGGACTTTGTGATGCTCTTCTGAATCCAACAGAATTCTGATCCCTTTACAGCTTTTGTTCACTCCTCATTTCTCATTTTATCTTTTTTACCCAGAAATCTTAATCCTCTTGTGAAGATAACTGTTCAAAATCTCTCAGCATCTAAACACATACCATGTAAGTAAGTGCACCCTGGCCAGGTTTACAAACTGCAGGAGGTGCTGCTGCATAGAGATGACAGCATAAGTCAATAGTAAATAAATCATGCTGGAATGTTTTCTGTTCACCTGTTTCCCTTACAATGAATCCTTTGGAAATCTGGCATAGCTGAGACTCAAGTAGGGGGCTCTGGCTCTGAGTTTAGCTGCTCTATCACAAAATGTAGTGATAGTCAGAAAAGTAACTGCATAAAAATGGCACCTAGACACTGTAAATATGTGTTCTCTGTGGGTCTCCTAAGACATATGTGCAGAGTTTAAGGACCATTTGAGTTTTTTCTCTCTCTCTCTTTCCTGTAGCTAGGGATGTGCTAGCCATGCCACGCTCAGCAATCCTGCCTTTCCTACAGTGCTGCCAGTTAATGTCTGATTCCAGAAGCTTTGCAGTTGGCAATGTTTTAATAAGCAGAAAGAACACAGCTTGATTCTCAGGTAACAGGCTGAGCTAGCTGTGCTGGCAGTCAGAGAAAAAAACATGGTGTTGTCTTGAAGACTGAGTGAATTTGGAATAGAAATTGTGGAGGAGGAATAAATATGACATACCAGGATGTCACTTACATTTTCCAGATGATAACTGCACTCTAAAGTGGAGAATCTCTGACAGTGACATCCTCTTTTAAACATCCAACATCTATGACTGTACGTGGCCCTCCTGCAAACCTCCAGCTTTTCCAGCTCTCTCTGACTCACATTGTGTATTCTTCACAAAATGCACTGCACAGGCTCTGTTTATGAGAGTTACTCAAGTTTGTTTCCAAGTTAGAATTACTGTTTTATGAGAAGGTGGCTGGGATAAGGGGAGAAGTTTGCATTTGTTGGACAAGGATATTCAAAATCACTCACTGGGAATAAAAGTTGCAAGTTAATAGCACACACATCTGACTGTGTTGCATTAAAAAAGGGCCTAGAAATTCTTTTCTTGCCCCTCACTGCAATATCTTTCAGGGCACCCATGAAATCAGCATCCAAGAGAAGTTTATTTTATCACCTTCTGCTGCACCATTGACTAGGGAATTCACCTTATTCCTAGGAATTTAGTAGATCAGCTGGCATCTGTCAATTGCCTGAGATACCCGGGATGCCACCAGGATGGAACAGATGCCTCCTGCAGGGCAAGGCTAGATCTGAGTGTGTGACATCAGCATGCCCACAGTGCCCTGGAAGAGAGGGAAAGGGGAGCTGAGGCAAAATGGTAATCCAAAAGCTTCAAGTAGCTAGTGTTCTTTTGAGTGGCAGGATCAGTCCTTGCTGGCAGACCTTGAGGCACCGAAAGATCTAATTTATTTTCAGGAAAGGGTGAAAAAAGGATTAAAAGCAAGAAATCAGGCTTTTTATTTTTCTGGAAGACAGAGGCAGTCTGATAATAAGCTGCTTTCCCATCGGCAGCTCAGGGCAATGCACTTCCAAGAGCCACGTCCCTCAGGACAGCACTCAGTGAGCATGGTTGACCCTCTAGAAATCTTGTTAGAGCGTGAAAGCAAATGTCTGTGTGAGAAGGATGCTAAAGTGTCTTTCAGAGGGTGAGAAGCTGACCCTGCAGGGAGGGATGTTTCACAAACTGACCTCCACCAGGTTGTTTCTAGCCCCAGGAGAAAAACACACTCCTTTCTGTCCACTGCATCTGCTCCCAAAGACAACTCCTCTCTTCCTGGGCTCCAAAGGCATTTTAAAACAAGTCTCTCTAAAAGACATTGCATCACTAGTTTATCAGGACAAATTTGGCACCAAAGATCAAAATCAAGTCTACATAAAAATCATTAGCAAGATGTGATTCAGGGAAAAGTCAAAAGCACAGTGCTTTGTTTGCTTGCCTCTAAAAAGTACATTTGCAGCCTGATTATAATAGTCCTGGAGAACCAGAATATGGAAACAACTGCAAAGAAAACTTGAATATCACAGTCCTTTATCTAGACCTTGCATAAATTAAATAATTAAGAAATGTTCCTAATAGAAGAAAAAAAAGGGAAAAAAGGGGGGGAAAAGGTAAACCAGTTATTTTTAAAATGTATTTTAATGGTGACTGTGTTATTAATAATATATTTAGAGAATTATTTTTAGCTATGTCTCTAGACCTAGTAAAATAATTTCATGCTCTAGGACAGCAGTAAAAAGATGAGGAACTGCATATATCTTAGTGACCAGTTCCATAAATATGGCTCAAGAGAGACTTGTTAACTAATTATAGATTAAGCTGTGCATTAAGATTAAAGCCATTTGCAAGATATAACAATAAATGTAATGCTCCCAAGAGATAATAGATGGACAGTCTTGGAACCTCAAGTGGCTGTGTAGTCCCTGTAACCTCATCAGCACAAAACCAACTTTCATAAATTATGCCTCTGTCATACCTCAAAACAGACTCGATAGAAATGCTGCCTAAGACAGGTCATTCCTTGGCCAAAGAGTTTGTGTCCTCTGAAGACATCATTAGCTGAGGTGAACATGTGTCTGGCAAGGTCTGGTCTGAGATCACACTATGCTCTGCAGCAACCACCAGGACATTTTCACATTTTAACAGCCCTGGACTAGCTGCCAGATTGAAAA
The DNA here is from genome assembly GCF_027791375.1 of Indicator indicator. NCBI lineage: Eukaryota > Metazoa > Chordata > Aves > Piciformes > Indicatoridae > Indicator > Indicator indicator. Next base: position 18,122,691 of record NC_072021.1, on the reverse strand, counting down.
AGCACTAGGCACTTTTTTCAGCCAGTCCTGTTTGGGGCCTTGCTCAAGAGTAACCCATTAAACTTCTTGATCTGAAGACCCTGTAGAAGATGTACTAACCACAACACAAATTGTCCCAGTAAACTATTTTGATATTGTAAGACTTTGGCCATGACTGTCTGGTGTTTTGTTTCACAGTACTTCATGTGATGGAATCTTGGTCCGTGATTAGTTGCTTGCTGTAATATGCACCACACAGAATAATACAGAGGCATTATGCTTCTCAAAGCTGTATTTCAAGAATGTGGAGTTTATTTCCTGATTTAATGCTGCCACAGTCAAGCAGATTTGGTGCATTACATGGACCTTATAATAAGACTTCGTAAGTATTTCAAAATTATGAATAACTTGAGAAAGAGGAGAAAGTGTACTGGCAAGTAAATCATACCTTCTTGTAAATCATACACAGAATCCGGGAAAAAAAGCCTGGAGCTGAGTGGATGACAAAGGTTAAACCCCAGTGAGCACACACAGGGAACCTTCACAGAATTGTAGAATCACAGAATCACAGAATCACAGAATGATAGGGGTTGCAAGGGACCTCTGGAGGTCATCTAGTCCAACACCCCTGCTAACACAGGTACGCCTAGATCAGGTACCACAGGCTTCCAGCTAGACCCTGCACTGCTGATCACAATCCTCTGTGCCACTTCCACCTCCCTGTCCACTCATCTAACCCACACTTCCCAAGCTTACCTATGAGGATGTTACAGGAGACAGTGTCAAAAGCCTCCTGAAGTCCTGGTAGACAACATCCACCATTTCCCCCTCACCTACCCAGCTAGTCACACCATCGTAGAAGGCCATATGATTGGTGAAACATGATTTCCTCTTCACAAATCCATGCTGACTATTCCTAATCTTCTTTTCCTCCATGTGCTTAGAGATGATCTCAAGAATGAGCTGTTCCATTCACATTTCCAGGGATGGAGGTGAAGCTGACTGGCCTGTAGTTTCCTGGGTCTTCCTTCTTACCCTTTTTTGAAGACTGGAGTGATCCTGGCTTTCCTCCAATCTTCAGGCACATCCCCTATTCTCTATTACCGTTCAAAAACGATGGACAGTGACTTAGCAATAACCCTGGCCAGCTCCTTAGGCACTCGTGGGTGCATCCCATCAGGGCCCATGGATTTGTGTGTCTAGCTTGTCTAGGTGATCTCCAAGCCATTCTTCCTGGACTAACAGACAGAATTCTGTCCTCCAGACTTTCTCTCTTACATCCAAGGACTCTGGGCTGGCCTTAGTAGTAAAGGCTGAAGCAAAGAAGACATTCAGTAACTCCACATTCTCAGTATCCTCTGTGACCAGGTCACCCACCTCATTCAGCATCAGGTTCACATTTTGGCCGGGGTTCCTTTTCCTGCTAATGTACTTGAAGAACCCATTCTGTTGGTTTTTACATCCTTTGCCCGATTTAATTTCAAGAGGACCTTGGATTTCTTTGTAGCATCCCTACAGACTCATCACCTTGCAGTGCACCTCAGTCACTAAAAATTAAAAAGAATAAAAAAGAAAAAAAAAAGAAACAAGAAAAAAAACCAACAACAAAACCAAAGCCAAAGCCAAAAAAACAATACACAGTGCAACCTTGAAGATCAAAAGGACCAAGGAGGTTGCCAGAGAGGAGTGGGATACCTCATTTGCTAGATCTTTTTGTGCAGGCTCAAATACTATTAATATTTCAGTGTATCAACTGCTGCATACCTTTCTGGAGAAACACCTTTAAAAACAAAACACATGCAATACCAAGGTAAACCTGGATCAACTGCAAGAGACAGCACTGTGAAAAAAAGTGAGAAAATTATGGACTCAAGATAAGTTTCTTTTTTTTTTTTTTTTTAATTGGGATTAAACTTTCCATTTGTCTATAGAGAATAGAGCATCTGGTTGCAAAGAAGCTGGTAGGTGGACTGCAACATTCAATTACAAGTAATCCGTATCACTAGGTACTTTTAATGTGCCTGAAAACTATTTTGACCAAACGCTAATTGGTTTACTGTGTGCATTTACAGCAACACAAAGAAAATAAAAATTGTGACTGAGCTGAAACTCAGCTCATTATTTGCTATTGCGGCATTAATTATTGACCAGATTCTTATGTTACTGAACAACTTAAATCTGCCACTAGCAGTAGTCCCTCTTCTGAACAACATGTTGGAAGGTGATATGAGAAATGAAATCTTAAAATGTAGAGTAACAGCACAACCCAGTGGCTTTGCAAAGAATAAAGCATCACTTAGAGATCTAGTGATCTGGACAATTTAATGTATTTTATTTAAAAGTCTGGAAAATGTAAAGATGGAGAATTATTCTAGGATCAGGTAGAAGCAAGAGATCTTTATTTGAAGTCCTTTTCTTTACCCAAAATCACTCTGAAAAACTGCTTTCAGTTATGCTGGCTGTAAAGCCCAGTTGATATTCTCATGCTATTTGGTGTAAAATTATTTAATGATATTTTGAGTATTATTTTCATTTAGAATAATCTATGCTTTGTATTATGTTATTATAATTGTAGTGTTATAAAGTATAATTCCTTATCTCCTTATTCCCTTACATACTTGCTTGGATGTGCTTTTACTCTCTTTTACAATTTGCATATATCCCAGCAGTCATCTGAAATCTATCTATACTGGCTTATGTCCACCTAGTTATTCCAGAAAACAGGTGGTATCTGACAAAAATACACATTCTCCCACCACACTCCCTAAATTCATCCTGGGTGTCTTATACTGTGTTACAGGAACAGGTTAGAGGAAAGGAGTAGCTTGTTGTATATAGGTACCAGCTTCTATGCTAGGAGCTTCAAAAATACCCACAGACTGCTATGGGGTACATAGTGAGGAAGTATCTTGTAGCACCAGTTGCAGCTCTGGTCCTCAACTGTGCAATCCGAGGGTCTTCTGGCCCACACATGTAGGTTTCCTCCCATGAGAAGACAGGGTGGTGGGGTGGGAGGTTGTTGTCTCATCCCATTAGGAAAAAAGGATGCATTTGGGGGTGTTCTGGGACACAGGACAGGGAAGGACTCTTCATTTCCTCACAAACAGTCCCTGTCTGGGCATGGGACCATCCTTCATGGGAGAAGAGCCCAAACAGGGCTGCCAGACACCTGAAAACAGAGCCTGTTGTATTTTAGCACATAGGGAAGGCAAATACTTGGTCCTGTCACCAGGAAATACAGTGGAAAGTGTTGTGCCTTAAGTCTTGCTCCCCTAACTAAACACAAGTACTTTAATTTAAGAACCACTGCTCTTTCTCCTGAAGTGCTGACCCCATCACTTCACAAGTGACAGAGTTTGTTGCAAAACCTGCATAGAATCTGGAGCTGGAGCATAGACATGCCAACTGGGAGGAAGGGGATGAGAAATCCTATTGCTGGTGAAAACTTTTGAAAGCAAAAATAAAAAGCCGTATAGTGATCAAGCAAGATTAAAACCCCTGCGAGAGAAGTGGCAAATGAAAAACGATGGAAAAAAGAGCCCTTGAGGTATTGCCACTTGAACCAGAAGTCAGGTCTAAGAGCCTGTATTGATAGTATAGCAAACATGGGTCCCCAGGAGCTAGATAAGCATAGACTTCCCTCTATTGACCAGAGGTTGCAATGCACCTGTCCTAGATAATTCCCTAAATTAATTGTACCAGAAGATGCTACAGATAAGAGGTGACCTTGGGCACTGAGCCAGTTTGTTAGGCAAGCTACAGCTGGCAGAGCTAAGTTCTGCACACCACAACTCTATGGGTCTGAATTTAGCATTGTGTGTGGTTTAGACACATAAATTCAAGATTGTAAAGAATGGAATTAAAATAAAGGTAGTTACTAATAAAGCTAAAAAGAAAAAGAAAAACAGAGTCAGGCTCTGGGATGTATTCAGTGCTTTTAGATTTCTATGCAGGCTCTGAGAAGAAATGTAATTCACTGTCATTTTGTTCAGAAAAACAAAACAAAACAAAACAAAACAAACCAAAAAAACCCAAACAAACAATCCAAACAAAGGTAGACGTTGCTAGTAAGAAAGTCCCTGGGGATTTAGGGATGCTTGAAGAGACAGATATAGTCAAAAGAAAAGCTCAGCAGCCCTCTGGGCTCTAGGTGTTGACAATTGCAAGCAGTGCTGATTTCACAAGATGTAACATAAAGGCCACATGACACCATAACCCTGAGAGTGAAATCATCTCTAAGATGTGATATGGTGCTAACAAAGAGAGTCCTCAGCTGGCCATTATGCACAAAAGAGTCCCAGGCAGTGACTTAGCAGCTGTAGAAATGAGTACCTCAGAAATCATAACATCTCTGATGATGGTGATTGTGATATCACACAGACAGAACTTTAGAGGGAGGGAAATATCAGACATCAGCTGGACACTGCCCCCTGGATGGTTTCCAGCTCATAAGAAGGATGTGATCTCCTGTTTTGAAGGTGTGTGTGGATGTTTTTCTGTGTTAGTACTGCCATGACACTTGCCTTGAGGACCAAGCGTGGTCTCTGGATGGTTTTAGCTGTTAGGATTGAGGTAGCACACAGCCATGAAGCAGTAAGTCGGTGTTGTAGTTTGAGCCCACCCAGCTGGCAACAAAGCACCATGCAGCTGCTCCTTCGTTCCTACTCCTCTTTGGTGGGATAGGGAGGAGAAAATACATTAAAGGGCTTGAAGGTCAAGACAAGGGACAAGGAGGGGTCACTTCCCCAGACCCAGGGTGACTTTGCAGAGCATCCTTCCAATCCACTAGGTGCTGACAGAGGATCTCTTGTATGCATGTTCCCTGGGTGACAGAGAAGGGACCTCAAAAATGGGAGAAAGTCCCCAACTGGAGTGTAGCTCCATCAAGATGCTTCCCAGTGCATCTTCATCTGGCACAGTCTGCTGCGATGGAGGATGTGCCCTATCCTAAATATTCTCCTGTTGATCAGTTGTGGGCAAAAGCACATTGAGTAGGATATTTTTTTTCTGGGTCCCTGTTCAGCACCTCTCTTTTTTCTTCTGTATACTACATCCTTCCTCTAAGTCTCAGTCTCTGATTAGGTTGATGCTGTCTCTTCCCTTTTGGCAGGGCAATGTTCCTTCTTGATGTTCAGGTTTTATCCTTCAACCTTTCAGGCAAAAAGTGTTTGTCTATCCATGTCTTCCTCTGACTGAACTTTACACTCACGTAGCCAGTCCTCCAGAGCAGCTCTGCCCCTCCTGCTGAGCTGGAGTCTGCAAATTATGAGTTGTCTGTACAGCCTTCCCTCATTCTTGAATCCATCTCTGGACCCTGTGTTTTCTCCACTTGCTTCTCTGTCATGTTTTCTCTCTCATGAGAGTTCTCTCATGAGTTCTCTCAATCCTCCTTCTTGGCAAAGAAAGCCTTCACAAGGAACTTCATCAAAAATCATGTCCACAATTTAAGCACCCAGACACTGATCATAACCAAAGTGTAAATCCACCAAACCAGCCACCAGATGACAAGAAAAACAGTATTTTACTTCCCTTTCCTGGAGTTATGGATGTCCTTTCATCAACACCGCAAACCACCCTGTATATTTTTTCCTGTTTAGTGGCTATGGGATATGAGGACCTTTTTGATCCAAAACCCCAAGGGATTAACCTCAGCATTCACATTCCATTTTATAAATTAATAGTTCTTGATAAACATAGGATAAAGCACCAGTATTTTTATGTGTAAATTTGGAACTATTATAATACCATCCCTTCTCAGAGACTTCAAGAGGAAATATGGAGAATATCTTTGCTTATTGTTGGTGCATTGTACTGTTATTGTAGACTATTTCCATTCTCTTTTTTATGATAAACTCAGTCTAAGTTGTCACTACAGCATTGCCATTTCTTGTCCTTTGTCTTGAAAGGACTGTTACCTGAAGGACTTATTTTAAAAAGCAATATCATACTTGTGAATCTCCCAGCTAATTTTAGCATTTGATATATTTTCTTGAAGAATGTCATGATTTCCAACGGTAAGCACAAGGGACTGAAAGCTGCAGATCCTAGAAGAGTTTTCTACCTTGGAAAACCATCACAATGTCCTTCAAAATACAGTTCGGCTTCTCAGAGATCTAATCCCAGGCCTTGGGTTCTGTTCCTTTTCCCTTTGCCCAATCACACTGAACAGGAAGGAAGATTGTTTCATTCTATTCCTTGCCCCAAACCTCATGAACTTTGTCTTTTCCATGCATGTATTATGTCTGATTTTTGCCTTCCTCTCCCAGCATCTGAATTTATACCACTTAGGGCTTGCAATGGTTTCAGATGGATAAAACATATCATTCAGAAATGGCTTGGACTGTGCTTGATGTGTTTCCCTTCCTCATTCAGAAGGTGAAGTGTTTCAATAAAACAATGTCCTTTTTGTCTAATTTTCTGCTTTGACTTGGTCTTTTCACTCTCCTTGAAAGCAAAGTGAGTAAGTACTTGGGGACTATGTAATTCACTTATAATTGAAACAATAGACCATAAAGGCTCCTTGAGAGCAATTACATCTATCGAGCCAATGAGTCAGTTGTGCATTTGCACTAAGTCCAAGTAGTAAAATTTTTATTTTTTTTTAATGAAAGTTACTCTCACTCAGTCTTTAGAGACAGCACAATGCAACATGAGACAGGGAGGCTTAAATGTGAATCTACATGAGCAGTGTATGTGACTTGTTCATGAAAAAAGGCACAATATGCTTTGTCTGGGCATGTTGCATCTAGCCAAAGAGTTAGTATGTGTGTGATTAGAATCAGTCTAAGACTTAATGGTTAATCTATAAAAATCCAAGTGAATTTGAGAGCGTAGTGCTCAAGACTAGGTAGTGAGAAGGAGATAAACTGCATATTACTAAAATTAGAAGTGCCTCAGTTCCCTTGTTTGCTTTTATCCTCACCTACATCATAGGCTGACTCTGCTGACAAGATTAGTTGAGGAGAGAAAAAAGCAATTCAATTGTATTAAGCCATCCGTCCAAGAGGGATTCTGGACAAATCAAATCCTGTGCAAGGCACCAGACTACAAATGAAGGAGACAGGGATCAGGTTCCAACTGAGTCAGAACCATGGCTGCATGTTTGATCTGTGCCACATAATCCTCTGTGATTCTGGGCAAGCCACTGAAGTGGGTACCAATATCCAAATGATGGTCTCCATAAAAGGGACGGCACAGTGCTGTTTTATTTGCCCTCTGCCTTTTTGAGGCTACCAATAAGATATATGTGCCTTGTAAGGCAGTACAGACACTGTAAACTCCATGGGAGTTTTGATCAGGTGTAGCAGATCAACACAACTCAACAGCAATATGCAGGCATTTACCCTTAGGCTGAAGGAGTATATCCTCCCTGTGCAAGACAGACAAGGGAAAAACATATTCAGGGCCTCACTCAGTTGAGGCTTAGCAGCTGTATGGTCTCACCAGCTCAGAGGAGTACCCAAGGTAGCTGCAGATTAGTGCAGTAAGAGTTTTGCACTAAAATAGCTGTGCTGCTGCCAGCATCAGAGCCAATACTCTGTATCTTCAGAACCACATAAACACAGCAGCACATCTGCAGGCTGCTCAGATACCTCTGTTGCACTTTTCAGTGTGACTTTGCGTGAAATACGTGCTTTATATGCTCTGTGTGACAAGGCTTGTTCTCTGCTCCACAAACATTCTCTTTTCCAGGATATGTGTGTCAGCTCCCATATAAAAGTAAGTGTGCATTAAAGTGCTGTTCATAAAGGAGATAACTGAGTACATGTACAATATCTATCACAATAAAAGCCAAATCTCAGGCAAATACTAGGGCACTATATATAAAAAAAAAAAAAACTTAAGATTTTAGTCCCAACGCTTTGTCAGCACTATATCCATTGAAAAAAATAAATCAAGTGGCTACACAGCACCTTATTCTATAGAGTATATGGGCACTAGTGCAATAGAAATAAAACTTATAGCTATTGCTACTAAAAATAATTAACAATGTTGTCTTTTGTAGATTATTCTCTCTTTAAGACTGCCTTTCTTTTCTGCTTTCTAAAACCTTTCACATTTTTCTGGTTTAAAAAAATTGCTAAGTCATTAAAAAGAAAATGGAATGTTTTTATAACAAATACCAAGTAACTGCAAACGTGCACGCCCAGGTTATAAAGATGAGGTTTATAATGGCAATGTGGACAGATCATTCCTATTACCACATTAGCAGGGCATCACCAGAACACAGTGCTCTACAAAAGTGACATACCGGGCAGTACTGAAAATAAAAACAAAATTCTCGGTAGGTCTTATTTTTAATTTCTTTTTTTTTTTTAGATATTACATCAATGAACCAGCAACTCTGGTTTTCTTAGTTTGTTTTCTTGGTTTGCTTGGTTTGTTTGGGGATTTTTCAGAGATAGGGAGGTCATTACAAGAAAATGCAAGTGCTTTTATCTGCACTAATTTTTATATTCCTCCTGAATTTTCAGAGAGAAAATGCTATTTAAATGCCAGTTTTACAACACTGGTAACAAGAGAAGAGTGACTATAGCTTTCCTTTTATGAGGTCAGACATTCTTTAGGAAAAAATAGGCTTTTTCAGCTTTTTACAGTTTCTTTCCGCTTCTTCACAGAATAATAGCGAATTTCTGAAAGGACTGACCACCTGCAACTGCAGCTTCATTGAAAAAGGAGTGGAGGTACTTAGCACTTCCCCAGATTCAGGCCACATTCTGTATTTACTTTGACACTTATTTAGAACTGATTAATGAGTTTGTGCTGACAGAGCTAATGCTCAGAAAGAAATGCACCTGTCACCAAGCTGGGTACCTCATCCAAGCTTGTGTGCCAGGTGGTCAGCCTCATCGACCATCAGTTTCTGAATCCTCTAAGCCATTACTTCTATGAGTATCCCTGGCATGAGCATGCTAGCTCCTCCAGTACCCCTTCCTGTACTGGCTGATCCTTTGCAGGCATTCCCAGAAAGTTTATGGACTTTTTGCTCAGACACAGATCTGCTGAATTTTTAAAATAGCAATAAGCTCCCTTAGAACTCAAAATTCCTTCATTTGGAGCATGCATAAGGGCTCCCTCTTAGTTTCTGAATTATGCAAAGGTGAAGGTATCTCATGTAGTTTTAGGATAATTGCCTCAAAGACATGCTTCTGAAGAGCTCCATTCATTAATAAGCTAAAGTGTCCAAAACAATTTGGCTGGGGAAAAAAAAAAAAAGAGAGAGAGAGAGTGCAACATAATGCAATACACCTGTTCCACACCCAGTGTGGAAAGGAAAACACAGGTAAAATAATTTTCTTCAGCCTTTAAAATGAGACCGATCTGGGGTGCATTGCAATGAGCAAGAGTCTTGTATAGCTTGAGTTTATGTTGACTTGCTTTTCAATCCATACCATAACAAAAAGGCATCAGTGAATTTGCTAGTGTAATGCATCTGTGTCTGCCTGTATCTGTACTGGACGCTCATGCAGCAGCACTAGCACACATACCACTTACACACATGCACAGACTGCACAATGTGCTATGACTGAACAGCTGGGACTAGGGCAACTGATGCAGAGCTTAAAGCCAACTGCAAAATGCCACAAATGACTTGCAAAGGTCACATTCCCTTCTCTTCAGGCTTACACAAAGCTCAGGTTGGGAAGGTCAGCGTTGGTTGACCACAGCCTCACTTGTAGTCTCCTGCAGGGCGCAGAGGACAAAAACCACAAGCAGATGCAAACTGAGGCAGCTCAGAAAACCACATACATTTGACATAAGTTGGTAGGAATTTTTTTTCTTTAAAGCCATAGTTTCAAAACGTATCAAGCCCAAAATGGCTGAGCCAACAAATTATTGTAATTGAGATGTGAAGGAGAAGTAATGAAAATAGGAGAGTGGAGAAGTTGAGAGATCTTTAAGAAAAATATTCCAAAGGAATACATTGCTGCCCTTTCTTCTGGACATTGCTGTGATTGCTTTCTTGTTGCTTAACGCTCATTTGATGAAAGATGTCAAAATAGGCAAATCCTGAAAATATCATGCATATGCCAGAGAAGGTCTAGAATTAGGGAGAGAGAAGACGTGCATTCACTTCTTATTGCCTTTCCTTTAGGATAGCAAAATTATGTAAGCTGCCTCTGTCCTTCAGGCCTTCTCCTGCTTCTTCAGCCATCCACCTCTTCCTCATCAAACTGCTTTGTGTTTATAAGCCCTCAGAGAAACTGTTGCTGACCTGGCAGCTCCTACCTGAGAGCACAAAACTGTGGAGAAAACATTGCTTTTGTGTCCCTTCACCCTATCTGGAAGCTGGCCAGATCCACATCTGAAGGCCAAGCGGAACAAATGTGGTGATAAGGCAAGGCAGAAAGGATTTGGAAGGCAAGGATATAGAGTTACACTGGGCACCAGCAGGAAGGTAATGCTGTTATTGTGATGCTGGCATGTGATACAACAGGGCAACAGAGCAAGACCTCAAACATACAGTCACAATTTATCCCAGCTCTTAGAAATGATGGTACTGAATATTCAGGGAAAAAAGAAAAAAACAAGGAAAAAAAACTAATAATGTCCTAAGAGATAGGAACAGAGAACAGACATCAAAAGAACAGAACCATCCCCTGTTTGGTGCCACTGGAAATGTCTTCTGCCCTGTTGTTGAGGCTGACAGAGGGGAAATGGACAGGCTCCTTTCTTGAGAACCACAGTGGAAGAGTGGAATTCAAGCCACTCCAAAGTGTGATGAAAGGTACCTACACCCTCTAAAGAGGCCTGCCAACCCTATCGCTGGCTTTCATAACCTTCCCAGCAACATGTCCCAGTATGCAATTATCCTCCTAATTCCTAAGTATTTCCTAATGTTTGAGCAAGATTGCTCTTAGTGTTTAACTTTCGTCCTGTTTTCGAGCTGGGGAAGAAATGGTGAGTATCCTCTTTGGAGCACTGTTCTCTGTTTGAAGTCTGTTTCCACATCCATATTTGATGCTTTTACAAATTAAACAGCCCCACTTTGGTCACCTTTTCTTGATAGGTCATGCTGTCTAAATCTCTTAGCACTTCTGTGGCTCTTGCTGAGCTCTCCCCTATCTACACAGATGCATGCAATGCACATGCACACACACTAATTCTGAAAGTATTTGTGCCCAGAACTGGACACATCTCAGGAAAGGTCTTACCCCTGCTAAACAGAGTGGAATAACAGCCTTTCATCTCTTACACGTGGCATACAGAGAATGGTTCAACAGCTTCTTATCTGATAGTTTATATTCAGTCTCTGATCTAATACAGCCCTGTACTCTTTTGTTCACTATACAGGAGTACAAACCAATCTTCATCATTTTGTTGGGTGGGTGGGTGGGTTTGCGTCTTTTTGCATTTCATTTTTTCTTTCAAAGGTGGAACACCTTACAGTCATTGTTATTGAATTTTACTTTGCCATTTGTAGGCTATTTCTCAAAGTTTTCACAATTACCTGACTTCTAACACTGTCTTCCAAAACACTTGCATCTCTTCCCAGAATGTTATCTTCTGTATATTGTGTAAAAGTATGCTCTTTATCACAAGGAAACATGGCAAGAAGAACACCCAACCATTTCAGAATTGAGGCAGACCTGTAAGTCCCAAATTACCCCAGTGGTAGAAAGTGCATAATTTATTAAGTTCTCTTTGAGCATGACTTTTTCAGGCAATTGTGCTCACCACCTACTAGCAATTTTCTCTGAACAAGGATGCTCCTCCTTCTCAAATATTTTTATCATGCCTTCCTCCAGCCACTGGAGGCTTCTTCATGTTTCATCGCAGAAATTGGCTTCAGAGACTTCATGTGCTGGGCTTTGTCTGCTGCTGTGGGGTATCACTTGGGTTAAGCAGTGCTCATCTAGAGCAATTTTTTGATCTGTCAGTGAGGACATTTCAGAGAGTTATGCCAAGAGTTTTACTACAGCCAAGACAAAACTGGTTTGCCTTTATCCACTGGGTTAAAGAACTAAAGCAAATTCATGTGTTATGCTTTATTTTTAATAGATCCATGTTGGCTGCATCTCATAGGCATCTAATCCTCTAGGGATGAGCAAGTAATTTATTTCTGTATCTTTCCAAGTAACAGAGCTGCAAAGTTTGATTTACAGTTGTGGGTCCCCCTTTCCCCTGTTTTTTAAAGATGTAATTTATTTTAACATAAATCAGTAGAGCTGCCATGCAGGTTACACCCATACAAATGGATGGAACAATGCAGGGAAAGTTCCTGGGCACTGGGACAGGAATCTTCCCTATCTCACACTGAGAGAAGACTGATAGTTTTATCTCAGCCAACTAGTGTTTTCCCAAACAATTCTGCACAGCATGCAAGAGCTGGTGCAGTGTGGATGAGGCCATCCCATTTTGGATGGTAAATGTTTAAAAATATAGCTGTAGTAAACCATGTCAATCAGCCCTGACAAAGATAGTGGCCCCAATACTGTTTCTTTTGTAGATTTTGCCTCATTGATCACACACCCCCTCCCAAACAAAACAAACATAAAACCCACAAAACACCAAAAGAAAAAAAGCCCCACAAAACCAAGAAAACACTTTTAGCTATCCGAAATAATTAATCACATAGGTAAATGAAGGAATATGATTCACTTTCTACAAAAGAAAGAGACTCTGGGGAAAAAACACCAAAAATATTTGTGTATTTGATACATCCCCATCAGCAGGGTCTGACACCGTGAAACAGCATCTTGCATCAACCTTCAAGACTGCAGCAGCTCAGTTGCTGGGGCTGGATCACTCCCTCTGCTCTCCATCTAATCTGATCCATCAACTGTGGTTTTTCAGAACAAACTTTAGATAGGGAAAAGTTAGCCATAATAATTAATTCTCAGCCAGCCTCTGGAGCAACATTAAGCAATGCTTCCAGTAACATTTCCAATTAATTTTTAGGTAATAGTGGTGTATGGCATTCTGCAAGGAACGCTGAAGGTTGGAAGAGGTCTATTCATTAAAAAGTGATGGGAACCATGGCCTCTGTGGTGTACACAGATGTTGTTCTGTTCTAAAGAAACATTAGAGAGAAAAGTTAACACAGCAGGACAAAAATATACACAGTAAAATACTTCTAGCCTTATAATTAAAAAGAGAAGCTAGAACCATATCTATTCAGCATAGAGAATAATAACTAAAGATAATCTAATTATGGTCTAAAACCAGAACCAGATATCTTTTTATTTTCTGTTTTTGGTGAGACAGACGACTTTCTGTTGTGGATGGGACTCAGAAGTGAGCAGAGACTATAATGATTTCCAGTAAAATCCTTCTTGCATGCGTTGCAGGAGAACAGAGGTGTTACAGAGGTGAGATGTGATGGCAGGTCTGATCCTCTGTGATGGGACCAGAGCAGCACTAAAGCTTTAGTGCAAATCCTCTTGCAAATTGTCCTCAAAATGAGCAAACCAAACCACAAAAAAAGAGTTGACTATGAAGAGCTTGTTTTTAGTAGGTTAGAACAATCAATTTTTAAAATAGAGAAATGTCTAAGTTCAAGGTGATTGATTTCAGTGGTAAAGATTTTCTAAGCTACCCTCCATGTGCTCTCCATTATGATGGACTGACTTCATTGCAACCTACAGTTTCCTCAAGGGGAGCAGTGGAGGGACAGGTGCTGATCTACCTTTGGAGAATGCCAACAGGACACAAGGAAATGGAATGAAGGGGAAGTCAGGGGAAGTTCAGATTGGACAGTAGAAAAAGGTTTACTGACAGGGTGGTTGGTGGTTGGTCACTGAACAACCTCCCCAGGGAAATGGTCAGGGCACCAAGGCTGTCAGAGTTCAAGTTGCACCTAGATGATGCTTACTCATATGGTTTAGGTTTAGGCATTCCTGTGGGGAGCAAGGTGTTGGACTGTGTGATCCTTATGGGTCCCTTCCAACTTGAGGTGTTGATTCCATGACTGTAACACCTGTCTGTATCTCCTGCACCACTTGAGGGAAGAGAGTTGGAAGGACTGTAGCTGGGCCTGGGAAAGGTGAGTGTGGGAGTGTCATTTTAAGTTTTTCTCTTTGTTTCTCACTACCTGAATCTATTTTAATTTGCAACAAATCACGTTTATTTTCCCTGAGTCAATTCTGTTTTACCTGTGATGGTACTTGGTAAATATCCCTGAATTTATCTTGCACTTTCTCATGATAGTTTCTCCCCCAACCCTGAGGGGGTGAGAGAGCATCTGAAGGGGTGTTGGCTGCTACCAAGGCTAATCCTCCACACTCAGATAAGGCTGAATTTAGCACAGCTTTGGAAACTTTCTCACATCACAGTCTCACCGAGGAGCTGAGAAAGCCAAAGCTCAATGGACAGAAAGAAGCTGAGCTGGAAAACTGGTCAGATCTCTGCCTTACACAGCTGCAACCAATGTCTGAATGTCCAGCTGCAAGTTGGCAAGGAAGGAGTACAATCTCAGCCAACACAGGGCTCCAAACAAACTAATGCCTTCTCTGCCTGCCACTGGCAAGGTCACTCTGCAGGCAGTGGCTGCCTGCAGGTGAGGAGCCACACTTCAAAGAGGATGCTGAGGAACCAAGAAGGGTCCAGCCCTGGGCTTCAAAGGGGTTGGGACCTCAAGGGCATCACCTCAAGGCTGAGGGAGCCTGTTTTCTCTGGTGGGGGGGAAAGCTAGGGACCATCTAAAAACTGCTACCACTACCAAGTTGGGAAACTAAAGACAGTTAAGACAAACTCTGTCAGAACTAGCAGAAAGGATAAGAAGGAGCAATAGCCACAAAAGTCAGCATGGAAAATTCATGTTGGACATGATAAAATCTTTTCCCTAGGAGAGTGGTAAAGCTGAGGACTAGGCTTCCCAGAGAAGCTGTGGATTCTCTGTCCTTTGAGGTCTTCATGGCTCAGTAGGACAAAGCAATGGCTGATCCCACCAAGTACTAGACAGAGCCCTGCTTTGAGCAAGTGGTTGGACCAAGGACCTCTAAAAGTCTCTTCTGACGAGTACTTCAATGATTCTATGATTAAAGTGTAAAACAAAAATGTGGTGGAGTAGTTTTGAGAAGGGAAGTAATTTAAGTCAAGAAGAATATTTGCAGTCACTGAGAAAGAGCTCCCATGCTTGGAATAAAGAGTTTGAAGGTTAAGTCCTCCTGAGGAAACATTGCAATAAAGTTAGCATACAGAAAGTTGGTGAGATTATAAAGACAGAGGACCCAGGGGACCACATGTTATTTATTTTTAATATTTATTTTATTTTGCTCTCATTCTTAGAAATAAAAGTGCTGCTCTTTTTTCAAGGGAAGCATATCAAGGAATGTTTCTTGCAGTAAAGGAATAGCTGAGCAAGTACTGCTATGTTCCTGCAATTGCTGGAAAGTTGGTGGGCCTGGAATCTCTCTCAGAGCCCTGACAGTTCTGCTCAGCTGTGTGACAGCATCTTTTCTTTGCGTCCTCCAAGTGTTTGGGGCTTGGACACAGATGGAAGATTCAAAACTAAGGAGGAGCTGACAGCTGCTATCTTAAATATAGGTATGAATCCAACTCAGCTTGTGCAAAGGGTTTCTGCACTTCTAGCAGAGAGGAGTCAAGAAGGCAAAGTATCACCAGTCAGAGGATCTGCAGCCAGGACTGGCAGAACTTCTGCTGAGTGAAACAGTTGAGTCTGAAAACCCACGTCTCCTCAAGTACTCCACTGAGAGGAGCAGAAATGGGATGTAGGGACCATGACTGAGAGATACCATGGATGTTATTATGTGTGTAATGACTGGCAAAGCTGAAAGCAGTCTTGAAGACCTGTGGTGTGCAGCTATGGTCCCAAGCAAACACTGCTGTCCCTCCAGCCTTTCTGAAAAACTGTGATCACATCTGACTGACCAAATTTGAAAATACATTCAACGTGGACTAGGTAAAAGGAAGGGTTCTATGAAGCACCATGGGAATGGAGAACCTATTTTACAATGTCCTGTTTCATAATGAATCTTGTTTAGACTGGCAGAAAAGTGGCTGCAAGGAAACATGACTGCTTTCTATAAATACAGCAGGGAGGGAAACACTGGGGAGAACTATTTAAGTGAAAAGCCAGTTCTGGTGCAAAAACAAGTTATATGAATTGGCTCAGAAAAAATGAGTCCAGAAGATTTCTAATATGCCAAATAGGCATGTCTTAAAACTGCCTCATAGATGCAGTATGGGGGGGAGGGGGGGAGGGGCACCTAAACTATTTTTCTGACAGAGTTTGACAGCTTTTGAACCAGGTCACATGTCTGTTTGTAATAGCAGTCGATGAGACTCAGTCACCCAGGAGCTGCTCTGCCTATGGCCCTGCAGGGTTGGTGTGTCGTAGGGCAGAGATGCGGCACCCCTCATGCCCATCAGGGCAAAATTACTCTGCTCTTTAAACTGCTTCAGTAAACACAGACTAAACGTTTTCTTTTGCCTTCACAAACTTCTTATTAAACTTGTTCCCCTGGTGTCCTGGGGAGATACTGTAGTCCAGTCAAAGAACCATCACCTTATCACCTTCTATGCTTTATCTATTTTTTCCCAGCGTCATCTGACAGTGCCTCTCGAGCCACATACCTACTATTCCCTCTTCTCCTTTATCTCCATGTTCTCCTATCCATCTCATTCTTCCTCCTTATTCCTTTTCTGCTGATCTGTGCTACACTTGCTTGATCTTCCTTGTCATCCTGGATCTCTGACTTCACCTCACAGCTATTCTTGTACCACCATTCACTGCTTGCCTCCCGCTTCTTCCTGAAGTGGGGTTGATAGTTCTTACCTGCAAACTGATATTACATGAGAATCTCTACCTACCAGATTCTCTGTGGAGTGTGTGCCTAACAAGAGTATCATACAACAGAGAACATAATTTAAACAAGAGCAGACATAAAATGATACAAAGGGTGGCTTGAGGGACTACAACTGCTCATTTCCATGAATAAACAACCAAAGATTCCAAAAAATTGCAGGACATGTTGGAGAACACAGAAGCAGCACACCTAGGTTAAGGAGGACTTTTTGCTTGGGAATTTGATTTCCTTTTTGAGGTGTATGCCTTCTAGCTGGAAAGAGTCTCAGGCTCCCAGTTCTTTGCTACATGGCTCCTTCTATGTTTGACTGTTGTCTAGTGTGCAGAGAGTGTTTAGTTAGCTACCAGCATGCTCACTAAAGAGCATCATCCAAAAATCAAGCAGAAAAGCGTAACGATTACACACCCTAAAGTGGCCACTCTAGGGTCTAGTCAACTGGATGCTGTTTAGGTTCTGCTGACTGTTACCTCCGTGTACTTTAGTGAGAATGTAGATGCCCACACACAGATACTTACATTTAACCAATTGATATGCAAATATCAAGTGTCATTGGAGATGCCAGAGGATATTTCAGATGTTCCTACAGGACTAGCAGACACTACACAGGATGCACTGTCGACTTCAGACCTTCTGAAACAGGAGCTGGAGGTTAGGCAGAGTCCTCTAGGATATCTTTAATAGCACTGAGGTTCTGTGTGCAGGCAACAGAATCAAGGTCTGTGTTTTAAAATGGAGCTGGACCATCCCTGAGAAGGCTTACAGCTAAAATAAAGACCTTTATGTATGGCTGAAGAAACCAAAGAAGATGATTTTGCAATCCCCAGAGTTCCAGTGCAACACTTGCAACTCGGTATTGATTATCCTCTAAGAACAACACATACTTAGAAAAAAAGGAAATACTCATATCTCCAAAGAGGAGCAAAAGCAAAGCCTGAGTGAAAAATGATAAAACCAGGCAACTGTTAATTGATTTATATCACAGGATACAGTCACTTAAGACTTTCATACTGTAAATAAGAAAACAGTGTTAGAAATGGCCTAAACCGAAATAAGACCAACTCTGAATGAAAACAAAGTGTTCACTGTCTCAGAGATGTGAGATTAATTTAGCTGCTGATTCAATGGATCAAAAATTGCATTGATCTAATACTTCTGACTTTCCACACTATATCCAGAAAATGTGATCTAAGTACAGCTATACTGGACAAATGCCGCCTGACAAATGCTTTTTTTTCCTCTTTATGGAAAATTTCAGCTCCATTTTTTCCAGTGCTTTTCCACGTTTTCCAAAACATCCCCGGCTTTCCACACTGTGAGATGGCAACAGTGTTCAGATGTCTTTGGCCTGAATTACGGTGCCGTGCCAGAAAGCATCTCAAGTTGTGAAAAGTCTTAAATCAACACGTTCTACCACTGTAGAGTGAGGAAAAACAGTTTCTAAACCATATGAAACATTCATGTCTAGCATCTTGTGAGAAACCATCTGCTTAGATCAAACCAAAGCTGAGCTGATAGTGACACAGAAACACAATGGATGGAAAGTAGGATGATGTGACTTGAAAATTCATTGATTCATGACCTACAAAAGACCACTACAAAACCAGCAAGCTTTATTTCAGGAACAATTAACTTTTCAAACAAAAAAAATCTGAAAGAGAAACATTGTTACTTTGGGTCTGTTATTAGGAAAACTGTAATGTATTTCAGATAAAACCATGCCTATTGTGAAAGCACTGACAATTTAATTGCAATCTACTATTTTCCTAAAAAATAAAGTATCTAAAAAAAACCCCAAACCAATCACAAAACTACCAAACAACCAGTTCTATAGCCAGAAGAATAAACAAAAGGCAAAATCCTGTTGAAGTACTGTGATCTCTCACCTTTTTATATTTATATTCCTAGAAACAAAAATGTCCTTTTTCCCTAAAAGCCACTGTTTACAGGGCATATTACAGAGACTTGGGAGACCTGATTTTTTCTCCTGCCAGAGCTGCTTTTCCGATATATGACCTTGAGACAAACATTTTGCTTCTGTTACTGCTTCCCCTCCCACTTCCAGTTTCTTCCAGACAGAGACGGCTTTAGTGTGCCTTATACAATGGGGCCTCTAGGTGCTATTGCAATGTAAATAGTGGCAGCACAGGTGCAATTGCGAGTGGAATATGGCTTTTATTATCCAGTTACAAGGTCATCGTTGGGTGAAAGGAATGCTGCATAAAACATTACTGAGCCATCAGCCTATGGCTGCCTCCCAATTATATAATAATGTTATTTCAAACGCAGGGTAAGTACCTGAGGTTCTCTCAAGCTTGCCAGGTTTGCTGCACTGCAGAACATCGAGGTAAAACGGCCACATGCAGGTGAGTATGAACAGAGATACTTAAACTGCCAGGACCTTCCCCATGCTGTCCCTGTTGTTTGCAATTTACCCATCCCTTTCCTCAAGGTTAAACTTCATGACACATTGGAAGATAAGGAAATATTTTACACTGCTCTGTGGAGGGGAAAGATGAAGCAGGCAGAAATGAAATGGTTGCCTTGGAGTGGCAGAGCTGCAAACAAGACCAGAGTAATCTCCATTCCCTTGCCATGCTGTGTATCTTGTTTTAAAACTAAAATGCTGCCACTTTAACAGCAGTGTCAATCACACAGTATGGGCTCTGCATAGGCTTCGAAAACAAGGGAAGAGAGCATCAAATGTTCCGGCCCACTTAATTTGAAATCTGCCTATACTAAACCCTTGGGAACATGTAAAACAGACAGGTCAAATTACACGGTTACACAAATATCACTGGATTTCTGGCACTTAGAAATAAAAGGCTTTGATCTATTCAATTTAAAAGTGCCTAAAACACACATACACTATGCTAAAATCCAACAGTAAATGCTTTTCTTTTTGTGTTTTCCAAAAGCTTAGCTAGAGACAATTTTTATACAGCATGACAAAACTTTGCCTTAATAATGCAAACATCTATGCACAAGTAATTTGGTGCAAAATATTTAATATTCAGCAAAATGACAGTTCTTGTCTAGTTCTTATACACAAAAACCCTTAAAGAAACAATCTATTGCCCTTTAAAAGCTCCCTTCTATTCCTCACTTTCCCATCTGTCTTATTTATAGCTCTCTCCTTTTGTAAAGCCCTTCAAGACCTATGAATGAAAAGTACTCATAAAAACTGTATGTGAGCCAGGATTTGAAATCAGCAGCACTTATGGATGTTATGCATATGAAGGAAAGACTTTGGTGCAGTGTTCCAGTGTTCACAATCAATCCTACATCAATGTCCTTGTCAACAATTTTGCTTTAAACCACTCGAAATCTGTATAGATTCATCAAAATATCCCTTTGCCCTCCTCCCAGTTATTTTAGCAGGCATTTCACTGTGTTCATGATCAAGGATCCTCTGTTTTCCTTCACTGCACAATTGGCTTTCTATGGGCCGCTTCAGCAGCACCAGCCCTTTTGGAAAGTAGTTTATTCCTCCCCTCCTCTTTCAGCCTCCATTGAGGAGGAGGTCTGTGGCAGGGACTCCATGCCACAGAATGTCAATGTCAGAAGTGGCCTTTCTCATGGAAATCAGGTGCGGGAGTCGGGCATTGTCTGTGCAAGAAGGAGACATAGCTCGTTTTTTCCTCTCTCTTTCTGGGAGATTATATTTGAACCAATGAGCTCTGGCTCTCACATGCCTCCTGAGAGTCAGATCCTTCCTCAGGACTGATTGCTCCATCTCCTCCCTCACCTACATTGTTGCACCATATCCTCTTTATCAGGTCCCTGTAGTTGTTGTGGGATTATCTTGGCATTTTTAAGATTTCATGGATAAAAATGCCAAATAAGTGGATTTGACATAAATTTACTCATGCTGAGGTCTGTATTTATGTGTCTGAATCTATGGCACACACACACACCATTTGACCCCGTGGGAGAAAAAGAATTGTTCTCCTTGCTGAACTGGGGGACAACAGGAGCTATAAGGAAAACACCTTGCCTGCAGACATTCCACTTGTCATATTGATATATCTCTGCTAGCATATTTATTTATGTCTTTCCCAAGAATTTGCTGTTCAAAGTCTTCCTCATAACATGACTCGAGGGATTTTGTGGATGGATCAATAACACAGGCACTGAAATTTTCCAGCATTACAAATATGAAGGCCCAAATCCTGGTATCTTAATATGCTGCTCAATGTGGTTGACAGTCACATCAGCCCCAGATAGTTGTCTGGTACATTAAAATGAGATCATTCCTGGTGTCTGCTGACTGGCCAGACTCAGCCCTGCAAGCCAGCCACAGGATCATGGGTTGGAGACTGAAGAGACTCAGGAGAGACTCATAAAAAAGCAAACTCCAGCCGAGTTGGCATCTACCAGAATCACTATGCAAAGCCAGCAGATCCACAAACAGCATCCCTGGGGAGGGCTAGCATTACCTTCACTGGGCAGGTCAGCACACTGCACCTGCATGAGAGCTACCTTCCACCCAAGAGCTCCTGCTCTGGGTATCACTAAGCTTCAGAGTTTTGCTGACACTCAGTTACACAACAACCCCTATCATATGAGGAAATGCTGCAAGAGCTGAGTCTGTTTAGCTTGGAAGAGGATGAGGGGGAGATCTTATTAATGCTTACAAATATCTGAGGGGTGTCAGGAAGATAGA
Source organism: Indicator indicator (assembly GCF_027791375.1). NCBI lineage: Eukaryota > Metazoa > Chordata > Aves > Piciformes > Indicatoridae > Indicator > Indicator indicator. The sequence continues at coordinate 18,101,277 of NC_072021.1, read as the reverse complement.
GCCAGACTCTTTTCAGTGGTCCCCAGTGGGGATGTAATGGGCATAAACTTGAACACAGAAGTTCCATCCTCCATGAGAAGAAACTTCTACTTTGAGGGTGGCAGAGCACTGGAACAGGCTGCGTGGAGTCTCTTGAGACTTTCAAGGCTCACCTGGACATGTTCCTACATGACCTACTTTAGATGATCCTGCTCTGGTAGGGGGTGAATAGGGGCAGATGGACTTCATGATTTTCAGAGGCCCCTTTCAACCCCTACCAGTTTGTGATTCTGTGACAGGAAATAAGCCATGCCACAAATTCAGTGACAGATAAAAATCTCTCTTTAATTCCTTATTAAATCTCTGCTTCAAAATGAGCAATGCCCAGCCCATATATGAATTCACATGAAAGGATTTAAACTGGTTTGTTAATACCCAGGAAGAAAGGTATCATGCATTTCAAAGGCAGGGGAACTGTATTCATGCCTTTTTATCCACCTTCAGGAAGGGTTTGGTGAATATATCTCAGTAGCTACTTCTGATTAATATTGCATTGCATTTCTGAATGAATATTCCTTATTAAAAATCCTTTGAAACTATCGTTTTGGAGCTCTGACAGATATGTGTCACATATAAAGTACACAGAGTGTTCTACATGTAGGGTAGATGAAAGAGGCAGTGTAACTGCTAATTGATAGTGTATTTAAATAGCATGCCTGCCTTCTTATCTCAGCTTAGAACATACAATTTGTAAAGCGCTGTTAACACACATACACACCTTTTATGAAACAAGGTACAAATCCAAAGAGTAATACACTGACCTTGCACAAGTTGTGCTGTTTACACAGAACCTTTTCACAGCTGAAGTATTTACACCAAAAAAAAATTATGCACGTTGTGTACTGAGGTATGCACCCTTCCATATGTAATACGTATTACATATATGATATCCATGCCAAATACTTTAGAGAAAAATAAATGCAGCTGCCGAAATATGATTCCCAAACAATGGAAGCATGCTGTCAAGTTGTGGGACTGAGAAGGCAGCTTGACATTCAGAAAGTACTGAAGCACCAGGGCCTAAGAATCATAGAACAGAATCATAGAATTGTTAGGGTTGGAAGGGACCTCAAGGACCATCTAGTTCCAACCCCCCTGCTACGGGCAGGGACACCTCACACTAGATCAGGTTGCCCACAGCCACATCCAGCCCTGCCTTAAAAACCTCCAGGGATGGGGCTTCTACCACCTCCCTGGGTAACCTGTTCTAGTGTCTCACCACTCTCATGGTGTAAAACTTCTTCCTAACAACCAATATGAATCTACCCACTTCTAGTTTTGCTCTATTCCCCCTAGTCCTATCACTACCTGACATCCAAAAAAGTCCCTTCCCAGCCTTCTTGTAGGCCCCCTTGAGATACTGGAAGGCCAAAATAAGGTCTCCTCAGTGCCTTCTCCAGACTGAACAGCCCCAACTCTTTGTCTCTCCTCATAGGAGAGGTGCTCCAGCCCTCTGATCATCCTTGTTGCCCTTCTCTGGACACGTTCCAGCACATCCAGATCCTTCTTGTAATAGGGGCTCCAGATCTGGATGCAGTACTCCAGGTGGGGTCTCACCAGAGCGGAGTAGAGGAGAATCAACTCCCTTGACCTGCGGGCTATGCTTCTCTTGATGCAGCCCAGGAACACTAGAGGTGGAAAGGAGCAGGCAAACTGATGGCACTAGCTTGGCCCATGTATGTGTACAACGCAAAAAGGCAGTATTTGAGGTGCTAAGGTTTCCTTTCTCCCTCTGGAAAGAGGGGAAGGACTCATACCTTTGAAAAAGTGTGTAAGAATACATCCTTCCTTCTTTGCCATTATCTTTCCTCCCCAGGATTAGAGGCTTTTCCTTTAACACGCTTGTTCCGCCCCAGGCTCCACTGCAGCCATGAGCAGCACTTCTACCATTCTCCCTGTTTCTGCTCCCACTGCCAACATTTTCATTACAAGATGGGTTGGGCTGGAAGACACCAACCCAGGCCATTTTCCACTAGGCCACGCTGCTCAAAGCCCCATCCACCCTGGCCACGAACACTTCCAGGGACAGGGCAGCCGCAACTTCTCTGTGGAACCTGTTTCAGTGCCTCACCACTGTCATAGGGAAGAACTTCTTCCTTACATCTAATTAGAATCAAGAATCAAGAATCAAGAATCAAGAAGGTTGGAAGAGACCTCAAGGATCATCGAGTCCAACCTGTCACCCTACACCTCATGCCTATCTAAACCATGGCACCAAGTGCCACGTCCAATCCCCTCTTGAACACCTCCAGGGATGGTGACTCCACCACCTCCCTGGGCAGCCCATTCCAATGGCCAACCACTCTCTCTGTGAAGAACTTTCTCCTCACCTCCAGCCTAAACCTCCCCTGGCGCAGCTTGAGACTGTGTCCTCTTGTTCTGCTGCTGGTTGCCTGGGAGAAGAGACCAACCCCCTCCTGGCTACAACCTCCCTTCAGGTAGTTGTAGACAGCAATGAGGTCACCCCTGAGCCTCCTCTTCTCCAGGCTAAACAGTCCCAGCTCCCTCAGCCTCTCCTCATAGGGCTTGTGCTCAAGGCCTCTCACCAGCCTCATTGCCCTTCTCTGGACATGCTCCAGCAATTCAACATCTTTCCTAAACTGAGGGGCCCAGAACTGGACACAGTACTCAAGGTGTGGCCTAACCAGTGCTGTGTACAGGGGTACAATGACCTCCCTGCTCCTGCTGGCCAAACTATGCCTGATGCAGGCCAGGATGCCATTGGCTCTCTTGGCCACCTGGGCACACTGCTGGCTCATGTTCAGGCGCCTGTCAACCAGTACCCCCAGCTCCCTTTCCGCCTGGCTGCTCTCCAGCCACTCTGTCCCCAGCCTGTAGCTCTGCATGGGGTTGTTGTGGCCGAAGTGCAGCACCCGGCACTTGGACTTGTTGAATGCCATCCTGTTGGACTCTGCCCATCTGTCCAGCCTGTCAAGGTCCCTCTGCAGAGCCCTTCTACCTTCTAACAGATCAACATCTGCTCCCAGCTTGGTGTCAACTGCAAATTTACTGATGATTGACTAAATGCCCTCCTCCAGATCATCAATAAAGATATTGAACAGGATGGAGCACTGATCCCTGGGGGACACCACTAGTGACAGGCTGCCAGCTGGCTGTGGCACCATTCACCACCACTCTCTGGGCTTGGCCCTCCAGCCAGTTCCTAACCCAGCGCAGAGTGCTGCTGTCCAAGCCACAGGCTGCCAGCTTGGCCAGGAGTTTGCTGTGGGGGACAGTGTCAAAGGCCTTGCTGAAGTCCAGGTAGACTACATCCACAGCCTTTCCCACGTCCACCAGGCGGGTCACCTGATCATAGAATTAAAACCATTACTCCTTGTCCTGTCACTACATGATCTTATTCCCCAGCTTTCATCCATTTTGCATGCCCATCTGGCTGCTCCACATTGGTGAACAGCCCCGTGTCTTCCCATCCCTCAGCTGTGTTCCCGTATCCTGGAAGTGACCTCCAAAGGTCACAGCGATGGAAATTCAGTTTTCCCTCTGATATGCTTCACCACCATCCTCACTTCTACACTGTCCCTAAGTATCTTTTAGGGCTTGCTGAAGGCAAGCGGTGAACTCCACGCTGGTGGTGGCTACGGCAGGGCACAGTACAGAGTATGATGCTCCCGGTGTGCGGAGCGGCGGAGCTCACCGTGCACACACACCGCACCCGGCAGCCCACACACAACGCACTCAAGGCGCGCGGCGCACCTCGCGCATTGTGCACCGTCCAGAGGCTGGCCGGAAGCGCGCCGGCGAGCACGCTCATTGGCCACGAGAGAAACAGCCCAACCTCTCCCGGTGGCGCTCCTTGCGTGATTGCGTACATGCGTGCGTGAGGGCGGATGCGGGGGAACAGTGAGGGCCGAGGGTGACCAGCGCGCGCGCGAGATGGAAGGGGGCGGGGATTTGTTGCCATGGGAGTGACGTCAAAGTGTGTCGGGGACAGGGAGCCGGAGACACGGAAAAGGTCAAACTAAAGGCGAGGTGGGAGACGCGGCCGCTAGCGGCCGAGGGCAAGCGTGAGCTGGGTTGGGCCGGGGGGCTTGGTGGGACCCGCAGGCCGAGCGAGGGCGGTGGCTGCAAGCGGGGTCCGCGAGCAGGCCGTGGGCGGACGACGAAGCTCCTGACGTCCCCGCGGCGGATCTAGCCGCCCCCCGCCGCCTCTCCTCACAGGTACGGGGGAGCGGCGCCCCGACGGAGCCGCCTAGCTGTGCAGGCGGGTTGGGACTGGGAACAGGCCGCGGCGTCGGGCGGCGAGGAAGTGGACAGGCCCCTGTCCGCGGCTCTAGGGCGGTAGGACGGGGGTAGGAGAGCGCCCTTCCTGTGTCGAGGGGCGGAGGGGTGCCTTGGGCAGCGGGGTGTGGGGTAGCTGTGTAGCTCACTGTTCCCCAGCGACGGTCAGTGAGCCTGGGGAGGGAGCTTCCCACCCCCTTGCCCGTTGCGGAGTGGGACGGGGCTCTTAAGGCGAGGAAGAGCGGCTAGGCAGCGTTCCCCGTGCCCGGGGTCCGTTTCATACCATAAAGCCCTTGGGGGCTGTGCATCCTTAGCCATCGTGCTTTGACCTCTGTGACCTGGGAACAGAAGTTGGCCTTTTATTTTACATTTTTTTCTTCCTTCTTGTAGGCTGTAGGGCTTCTGCCCCCCTCCCCGGCCCCCAGCTTTGCATAACTTGTCTCGCGAGTTGACTGTTCCTTCATCCCTGCACTTTGCCCTTGCCCGGTGGTCTGTAACATGAGGGTGTAAAACTATTCAAGGACTTTTTTTGTTTCTCTAGTGGCAGAACTGGATATATATCTATATATCTATCCCTTTTTTTTGCCACAGCCCAGTGCTGAAGTATTCTTTGATAGTATGGAAGGCGGCCCTTTTTTTTTTTTTTTTAAACCTTGGAGTGAAGTTGCTATTACCATGCAGTTTGAATGCCACTAGCAGCCTGTTGTCTTTTTGTGTTTAAGGAATAATTTATAGGAGCAGCAATGACTCATAGAAAGTATTGCGTGAAGGCAAAACCATGTGAAGTTTCTTACTTTACCACAGACTCACTCTGTGACCTTTGATCAGTCTTTCTGCAACAGCCCTCAGTTTGCTTATGAATCAGGAATAATGGTGCTTTCCAAAACCGTACTGTGAATATACTAATGACTGTGAAAGGCTTACCTGCTAGAGTAATAACAGGTAGATAGCAATGTTATTTTGGCTATAGAAGGGTAGAGGCTCTAGCCAGGATGCAGTTGTTTAGCTTGCAGAATTTTCCTGTAGTAGCTGCTCTTGGGTGAAAATAGGCACTTACTCAAAAAGATGTTTAATAACCTCTGATATTTTATGATCTGAAAGGGTCATCTTACACCTCACGTTTTTACAGAGAGTGTGCACTGATGTGCTTTGAAAAAGCTGCCATTCCACAGGGCACATAGTTTGTAGGTGTGTTTCCCTTCTGTTTGTCTAGAGCCAAGCTGGTGTCCTCTAAACGCTGCTAAGAAAACCTTGTGAATTTCTAACGTGGTTGGTTATCTCTGATAGTTAACATCTATGAGCTGTCTTGTATTTGGTGTTTCGGTAGGGAACTGGAAGAGAGGTGTTCTGATACAGTTGATGTGGTGAATTACTTTTTGCATTCGTTTGTGACTTGCTGTGATACCCTTCAGTTATACTTGCTGGGTTTGGGTAGTTGCATTAACTATTTGGAAGAAAATAATAAAGGGAGCGACAGTAAAGTTCATGACATGTAATGAAAAGTAAAACAGGTTTACTTTACTTTTCCTCAGCTTGAGGAATGGCAGTTTCCTTCTCACCTTATAGGATGCTCTCCATTCAAAATAAAATGTTTAAGTATGCCATAGGCAAAAGCCCCAGTACTGGAATCCTAGAACTGTGAAGGAGTTACCTGTTGTGGTTCGTTCACTGCTCTGAAGTGGAGTGCAGCCACTGCTGTATCAGGTGAAAGCAGTCAGGCACAGAGCTGAGAACTGTTGCTACTGTGAATACTGGCTTGAGCAAACTAAGTTTTGTCTTTAGAGTTTTGCTTTATACTAACTTGTGCAGCTAGATTACTTGTTTCTCTCCTATTTTTTTTTCTTTTGTAGAAGGATTCACCTGGAAGAAGCACTGACTGTCGTAGGGATTTTTTAAAAGTAACTTGATCTATGCTTTCTCACTTGAGTCTACTTAAGTTAATATGAAACTTCCATAGTCTGTTTTAACATTAAATAGGAAAGCTTTTATGTATTGAGAAGGAGGTATGCACCACACAGTTGGGGCTGTTTTATGTTTGGTTGGTTTTGGTTTTTTTTCCTCAAAAAAACTGAAAGCTCCTCTGGTAAAATGGCACTTCATTAAGTCATAATAAGTAGGTGCCCTGGAAAACCCTAATACCTAGTTTCATACCTACCCTTAGGCACCTTTAATTTATTCAAGCAGGGCTTACTGAGTAACTAAGACTCATTGACCTTAGTAGGTTTGCAGAGGTCATATTTTAAAACAGATAAGTTGTGCTTGAACTATTTTTTCAGTAAATACTCGTGTACATAATTACATGCTTTTTCCAGTTCTCCATTACATTTTCTGTTTTTCTTCAGATTCTTGCTTGCAAGTGCTACAGTAAGTCTAGAATCTTCTTGGATTCTTTTGTAATCTCTCATCTTAATATTAGGAAGAAGCATGGGTTTTTTTTAAAAAAAGTTCTTTTTTAAGAGCTCAGTAAACAGAGCAAACTGAGGTTTTGCAAACAGCTAGAAATGCCAGTTTTAGGATCAGAGAAACTTGGCCAGTGCAGTGCAAATGTACATGAGTGACATCAGTGTTTTCCTGAGCCATTTCTGCTATTCACTTCTGTTGGTTCCCAGCAGTGCCTTGTATCTTATGTAAGCTTGCACTGTACATCCTGTCCTGCTGTTCTCATGCATGAAAATTCATTGGCGTTATCTTACTGTAGGTTTTAAGAGCTGGGTAGTTACTGGATGCTTGTTGTCTCAAATGTCTACATGCAAATTTCTTAAAAGCATGCCAAAGAGATCTATGCCAGGAGCATAATACTGTCCTTCTAGGAGACATCAGAGGAATAATTTGGGAGTAAGACAGAACTTGTTCTACTTCTTTTGGTAATGGGAACTGTAACTGAAGTAATGTGGCTATGGAGATGATTGTGAGAGAGGTTTTACTGGACAGAGGCCTTATCTGTATCTTACATAGATGGAACGCTAATGCGGTTTTGATGACTGGTGATAAAACAGCAGTAAAAACCAAAGAGCTAAAGTTTCAGCAGAAGCTTCAATCATACTAAGACCAGAAAATAAAGGTTTTTATATACCATTACTCTGCACTTCTTGTTACAAGGTCTTGGAGAAGAATTGTGCCTTCTGATGGCAACACTTTAAACTCTTCTTGTAATTAGCATTTAGTCATACATAACGAAGATACTGTCAATTGATGGGTGAAATTGAAGCAGACCCTCTGTTATAAACTCTCATACCCAAACATTTCTTCTGTTTTTCTTACTTGCTAAATCTAGCTGAAACTTGCTGGCATAAAACCCTGTAGTGATGCAGTGTTTGTAGTTTTATTCTAAGTAAGCTGGACACTGTCTTTGAATAGTATGTAATGTTTCATTTAAAAAAAGTAAAACATGATTCTTAAATATACTCTTAATGCTCTAGTGGTGGTAGGGAGCCAAATTCTTGCTTGCCTGTCTTGGTGAATGTAGTTGTCCTTGTCTGGCTCCATGGCTTCTTTTGAACAGCTGGAAAGTTTCCTTATGCAGTCATGTACAACTCTGCAGTGGAACCATATACAGAAGGGAAGCTGATGTGGAATAGTGCAGCTGGAGAGGAGTGCTCATGTGGCCTGTGGAAGTCAAGAAGTCATTTTCCCTGTGACTTTCCACAAATGATCTATTCCATCCTGCAAGAAACAATTTCTCATTGTAATGGAGAAACAAGTGGAATATAAGACTTGACAAGGAGACTGGTTATCTGAAAAGGAACAGGTGCAGTGTTTTGACACATGAAAGTTAAACAAATTCCTGTAAGTGAGCTGTTCTTGCAGAGTTAAAGAAATTTATTGGCAAAACATCTAAGAGCGGCTTGAACTTTCATTTTTAGTAGGGAATTGAATTGTCATTATTGCTTTTATCATACAGATCTAGGAATGTGTGTCCTTTTGTTATTTTTGGAGGATATGCAAATCTGTTTTTAAACCATATGCAGGAAAATGGACAGCAAAGCAGTTGTTTTAGATACTTGTAGCAGCTCTAAGAGTAAACCTTGTTAAAAAATCACTTCAAAGCACCTACTGGTCATACCTTTAGGATTCCATTAAGTTATATCTTACTGCTTTATAGATAATTATGTGAATATGAAGGCTAACTTAGGTTGTCATATAAGCCTATCATCATCATCAGTAGCCCTTTCATTCTGTAGATGTAGGCAAATAAAATGTAGTCTGGATGCTTAAATCTGCTAAAATATTTGTAAGAAGTTTGGCTTTTTGAAAAAGTTTCCTACAGGATGCAGTTGATATCAGGTCTAAGGTCAGAGGCAGACAAAGTGAAGTTAGGGCTGTATTGGATTTATTTTGCTACAAAAAATCCCCAAACAAACAAAAACAAACCATGAAATTGTTCTTATGTAAAGCAGCATGGAATCCCTTTGCTACTTCCTAAATTTTCAAGTGATAATAGGCATTTGCAGGTTCATGTGTACTTAAATGTTTTGTTAAAAACCCTTTTCTACTTTTTTTTTCTTTAGCAGAGCAAAGGAAGAAAAAACAAAGCAGTGCAGTTAATATATTCATGAACTCTTAGCACAGAAGTTTCTGGTGTAAATCAAAAAAGCCAGATGGAGTTTTAAGCAACTGTCATGAGCAACTTAGGAGACGAACATTCCTGATACTAATAAAAGGGCCAGATTGGAACTACATAATTAATCCCAACGTCCTTTTCAACACATGATAAGATTTGGCTTGTAACAACCTTGGAGTTAATGGAGACAACTGTCAAGTTCTATGAAGCAGTGGATTGTTTGCTTAAAATAAAAATACCCGCGTGTGTACTCTTGTGTGTATATACTGGGGATTACTGCTCATGGTACAGTTCAAATGGGCAAATAAGTGTGGGTAGTGGCTGACTTGGTCTTGAATCTATTTCCTGTCTTATGTCTGTAAATATATGCATTTACATATTTAATAATTTATCTGCATACATCTTTATGAAAATATTTTTTAAACCAGCAAGTGAGTGTATAGGGCTTTTTAAGTGTTACATGGCAAAATCTTATCTTTATTAGAGTTGATTTGAATGTAAGACTGGGGAGCCCCAGGAAGCATCTTGCAATTAAGTTTATCCACTGTATGTATCAGTGACCTGGAAGAGCTGTGCAGGAAGGTGCTAAAAAAAAAAAAAAGGCTTATGAGGTGGTACAGAGTCTGTGTCAGAGACAGACAGGAGGAGGAGTGGGCAGATGGCAGTCAGTACAAAACAGGTATTCAAATAATCATATTGAGAACAAACTGAATAGGCTGTGCAAGTGAGTATGTGTTTGCATGCTGCTTGCATTTTTGGTTTAGTTAACATGATGGGGATTTTTGCTGTTGTGATCTATTAAACAGGTAAAAATCTTGCAGCTGGAAGCATATGTATGGTGAAAGCATGCTTGCCTTTGTCAGAGGGATTTTCTGAGGTGGGTATAAAGATCAGCACTTGCAGAACTATTTGGCCTAGAAGAGCCTTAAAAAAACAACCACCCTGTTCAGTTTCATAGACTTCACCTACAAATTTGTTCAGATCTATCTGGTGTGCATAACAGGGAATAATACCAAAATTATCTAAAATCTTAGTACCTAGATAATGTGTATGTGCTGTATGATAGATTTATTTTTTATTATTATTATTATGAATGATCTAGAAGGTAGCAAGACATATTTGAGATAATTCGTTTACATACTTTATTTTATCTGGTTTGTTTGAAAACTTCTTTGGTGGATGTTTAGTGTAACTGTCTGTCACCTAGCTCGATGATCTTTTCCAGATTGTTGCTTAGAGGCACTGTTGGAAGTGACGAAGGTACAGAACAAAGGGATGGTTGTACTGATGAGTGATTGGTCCCATAACACCTAGCACAATGTGAAGGATTATTAAAAAAAAAATCCAGAAATGAAAATCTCTTCTTCCCCTGATTCTTGATTCAAAAATGTCACAGTAATAATTTATGATTATACATACACATGAGAGTGTATTGAGGTTGTTTTGACCAGTCTATCATTAGCTCTGTCAACACAATACAATCTCAGTCTTTTTCCTGTTTATATTTGTTTCATTTTTTTTTTTTTGCCGAGAGTTTGGTGAGTTTAAACAGCAGTGAACTGGTTTAATTGGAGAATGCCTTGCTACCCAGTAAAAAGGCATTGCTTTGTCTGAGCTGACACTTAATGAGAAAAAGCACAACCCATGCTGCAATTTAAAATCTATTTAGTACAGATGCCTAAAGTTAACCTTTAATAACACAATTTTCTCCTTGTATACATTTGTTCTAGGATGCCTTGGTCTGAACACCAGCAGAAGAGTTTTAACAGCACAAGAAGGTTGAGAGAATTAGGTCTATGTTTCTGCAGAAATGAAGTTTAGAAAGACAAAGGAAGAAAGATTAAAATATTCACAAGAAGTGCCCTAGATAAGATTGTTTCATGTCTGAGGGCATGTTGAATCCTGGGGGAGTGAGGAAGCTAAGCCACTAAAAGGCTGTTTAATTCTCATATTTCGCACTGAATCAACACAGTGTTAGATATCAAAGTGGTATTACTGGAATTTTTAAGAATGTGGGCAGTTTACATAAAGAATATAGAAATAAGTTAATCCAAAATAAATCTTCTGCTGTGTCAGAGCAGCATGGAGAACGAACATCGGAAGCTTAATAAATCAAATATTGGTGTAATAAATCAAAATGCCAGATGAGCCTCAGAGGACTTTCTCTTCATTGACTTCATTGTTTTCTCTGCAGATACAGCACAGTTCAGTCAAATGCAGGGTCATCATTCTTCAGCAGTTCAAAGTATTTCTAAGTGTTCTGAGGACTGAGTGCTTTTCTGTGCGTTACCTTAAGCTGCTCAGTTCAGTGCACTGACTGAGTACTTTTATATGCAGAAATCACAGTGTGAGTTCACAGTTTTGGGTGAGTGGTATGTTGTGTATTATTGATAACCTGCACAAAAAGGCTTAAATTTGTACCTTCTAAAAAGTCCTGTTTCCCAAAGCTGGTGCTTGGCAACAGAAGATGCCCTGCTGACCCAGGTTGGCAGAAGATTCGTACTGCATGAGCTTCCTAAGCCTGTATCTCAGGGTACAAACTCCTTGGGGCTTCTGGCCCAGAGTCTTTTTATTTCATTAACCTTCACCAAACTGTCTTCTTTCCCCATATCCTCAGTACCTGGCAAACAGAATAGTGAAATAGAGGGCAGAGTTTATTAAGATAGAAACTGGAAACCAAAGGTTAAAAGTATAACAGGCTTTTTGAAAACTCTTCTGGTTTAAGCAGATGGTGACCTGTAGCTCTTTAGCTGCTGTTACCCAGAATTTCTGAGGCATGTCTCAGCTGTTGGACCTGGAGGGCAAGTACTCTTAGCAATAGTCTTGCAGCAGTGTTATCATTGATTAGATATTTAAGGTTAAGGCAGAGTTTTCAAGAGTGTTTTTCTTGATGGTGATTCTATGAGCCTAAATCTCAGATCTCCGTGTAGGTCAAGGACATCTGGATTTTCATGTAGCCCTTTTCTGTGGGGTAACTAAGCTGTCTGCTGACAGGATCAGGCACTTTTCAGGTCACTGGGTATCAGGGAAGCTAGTTCTGCTGCAGCCTGTCCCTTAGCTGTTCTGAATATATCAAGGGAGTATTTCAAGGAAATACGAAGGAAAGCTAAGGTGAATTTAGAGCGTTATGGAGGTTGGCATGCTGTATCTCTAGCCTTTATTGCGGAAAACCGTAACACCAAACAACTTGTCATGTTCAGAACTTGGATCAGCTGTGACGTAAGACAGATTCTTTAACAAGGAATCCTGTGATACCTGTTTAAAGTTACATACTGTCTATTTTGATTCTTCCATCCTGCTTTTTATTTCAATTAGTCTGTAACTTGAAAAATTAGTTGCCACATCTGATCCAATGCTTCTAATATTATTAATTATGAAACATGTAGTAGCTGATATCCTCAGATACTATGTGATGAAACATGATTGTCTGCTCTCATATTTTTAATTTGATTTCAGCCTCTATGACTGCTTTGAGTGCAAAAGCCTAGTCAAAACTTTACAGTGTTGTTTTTTTTTTTTTCTCATTGAATATGGTGACAAAATTACTTGATAAACACACTAGTTGGATCAGGAATTGCTAAGCTGGTGGTTCAGTTAAAAGTCAATTATTCAAATACTAACAGGAAAGTAAAATAAATCTATGCGTTTAAACATTGGCTCTAACAGAATCAGAGTTTTAATCAGTTTGTATGTTCATATGAAGTTGTGTACAGTATTGGGAAGAGGTACTGGTTGATTTGTTGCTCCTTCTTACAGAACAGAAATTTCAGTACTAAGTTCCTTATTGTTGTAGTTAATGATACCTGACCGCTTGCTTATATGTAAATTAAGAAATACGACCTTTATTTACACAGCTTGAATTGTTGTTATGAGCAGTATTACTTTTAAATTTCTCCTGAAAGTACCAGACATCCCAGTAAAACCAAGCTTCTGTTGCAATTCTTAGACTGTTAATCAGTAATTATTTTTTCTTTTTATGAAAAGGGGAGTGTTCTCCTAAGTCACCTGTTTTAAATTAAAAGATGAATGCTGTTTTCTGTCTATTAGTATATTGCAGATCTACCGTTGTAGAATTTTCCTGCCTGGTTTAGACAGTTTATAATGTGTTGTTAACTTGAACTATGTGGCTGTCTGCTTCAGTCACTCCTTCACCCCTTGTATCAAGAATTTATTTTAGCTATCTGGGCACAGATAGGACTTTCAGATTACTGGAGACTGAAGCACTGTAGTGTACAAGTTATTGGTAACTCTGTGATGTTTCCTACTGCTTTAAGTTGGAGAATATAATGAGTTTGAGGAATTCTGTGTTCAGACAGTGTTGTAGTTAAGTTGGAATTGCAAAAGACTGAGATTTCATTTGCACATAGAGCTCGACAAATACTGCCAGTTATGGTACTGTCTTTCTTGCACTTGAGTTTAAGGCAGCTGACCTTTTTTGTGGCTTTGTGGAAGGGCAGCAAGTTTTGGTCTGTGGTTGGTGCTTGAATTTATTTAGTACAAAGCCTTTATTTGCAACATTTCCTTAAGCACACCTTTATTGGTCCCATTGTACAGGTTAACTTCCATTTAGCTATTTTTACAGAACATGTTCTAGAAATGCTATGGTTGATGCTTATTACTCTAGTAGCAGTTATGTTTTCATTCTTAACATTGAAAGAAGATTACAAACTGCATGTGAAATTGATTTTATTCTTTAAAAAATAATTGGTTCCTTAGAGGAATTTTGTAATGTTTATGTAGCATTTCTATTGAGCTAATACGGTCTTCATTGACCTTTACTTGAGACACGACAGATCCAAAAAAATTGGGTGAGAGTTTTCAGTTGGTCACTCAGATTGAAAAACAGAAGAATCACAGAGTCACAGAACAGTAGGGTTTGGAAGGCACCACAGAAGATCATCTAGTGCAACCCCATTACTAGAGCAGGACCACTTAGAATAAATCACAAAGGAACATGTCCAGGTGGTTTTTGAATGCCTTCAGAGATGGAGACTCTACCACCTCAACAAGAAGTTGTGAGTGTCTGTAACAAGCACCTTGTAGCACAAGTAACTTGTCTGACACTTGCAGGTAAACAGTGTAGAAATGCTTGAGGAAGATAGCTGATTTACAAGTTGGTCAATCTCTAGACACCTTGAGAGTTTCCTTCAGTTACCTATCCTTGTTTCTCTGGCTTGTTTAAAAAAAAAAAATAAAAGTGATGATAGCTGTTACGGAAAGCTGAATGGAGATACCTTTCACCAGGTGAAACAAGTCTTAAGGACTGTAGCATACTTGCTCTTCAAACCACTTTTAGGGAACATAATGAATGTTATGAACAGTGTGGCAGAATTGCAGTGAAGAGCCACACATTTGCTTATTTTTATTTCTGTAAATACATTACTTTTCATATGTAAATGTGATTACTTCAATTTTTAAACATTTTTGGTTGTTTGTTTTGGGGACATACCTGTCTGAGTTTTTATATGGGGCTCATTTTAAAATCCTGATAAAATCAAATTTATAATGTAGAAACTTCAGATTTCATGATGTTTTTGTGTGGGAACTCTACTTTTGGCTGTGGCTTGCATCTCTCCTGCAAACTTTTCTGCAGAGCGGTACCGTTGACCTAATGAAGTAACTAATGTGATGACGTGTGAGCAGCTGGCCAGCCACCAAAGGAGGATTGAACCACAAACTTGGTTAGAGGTTTTCACAAATATTTTTCAGTTATATTATTATTCAGGAGAGTATTATACTGCCAAGTTCTTCAGGGGAGATTTTGCCTTAGGTGCTTGAGATGCTTCTGACTACTCAGAAACATGTCTGTTTATTCTTGCATTCTTTTGGTTTGTCTTTGCCTCTCCGAGATCAAGATGCTTTGTGGTCTCATCTGTACTGTCCACATACCAGCAGGTGGAGCATTGGTAACATAACACAGGCTTCTAACTCCCTCCAGCATTTGGGGAAAGTGACTACCATGTAAGCCTTGCTCAGTTGACTTCTGTGGAGGTTGAGTCTGATGGTGGTTTGGCATAGAAGTCTGTGGGAAGAGCTCCATGTTAACTTGCAGTGTTAACAAAAAAATGGTAAAGGATAGTTTTCAGATTTGCAGTGGGGATCCACTTGAATGCAGAGAGTGAAAGACAACTTCTTGTTCCTCTGCTGTTTTTTTTTCCCCCCAATGTCAGTTTCCTTTTGCAAGGCATGGAAATATTGTTCTGTATGGAAATATACCGTTCTGTCTATTGCATTGAATTATTGCTTCATCTGTGCAGTCCTAGGAGTGACTTGTAGGAACCAGTACTCCTAAGTTGGTCCTGAACTGTTTACTGTAATTGGTTTAATTCTGATTATCACTAAAGCTCTGCATTTGTAGTGTAACAAAAGAACCGTTTGATACTGTCTATTTTCTGTATTTATTTGTGATTACAAAACCAAAATGAGACTTGCTAGGGAGAAATAAGACACTTAAAATCTGTAGCCTATTCCTAAATGTAAGGCATCCTTATGTATTGCTTAAGTGGCGCTTCTAAAACTTCATGTTCATTATGTCTTCTGGGAAATAATCTACTGGCATTTTTTAGAGGGAGCTTTTACAAGCTAAGTGAAAATACCTTTCATATTGCCTGTTTTTAAAGATATTGGCATAAAATTACAATCTTTAAGGTGTGGGTTTTTGCTTTTGTTTTTTTTTTTTTTTCTGGAAGAACACTGATCTATAGAGGTGACTGTGGGAAAGTACTTGGCAGCATCTTTAAATTCAGTAGGCTTAGATATGCAATTTCTATTTTCACTGTAGTTTATTTTTTAAATTGTTTGGTCCAAGCTGACCAAAATAGTTTTAACATTAAGTATTTATGATTTCAGCACTGTTGGAACTGCTAGCACTTTGGTCTATTGATACCACCTGGCTATTTATAGGGAAGTCTGTACTGATGTCATCTATGGATAATTCTTTTTCCAAAGGCTTATTGACTTCATGTCTGAGGATAATTATATAAACAAGGCTATAATTGCTGCAAGCATATCACAGGAATTAATGAGACCATGAAGTTGCAGTTACAGTAGTCAGAAGAGATGTCTGGAGGTCTCTGGTCCAACCGTGTGTTCAAATCACAGCTCTAGCTAGCATTTTGTGGGATCAGCCACTATTTTGTCATACTAAGCCATGAAGACCCCAAAGGACAGGGAATCCATAGCCTCTCTGGGAAGCCCATTCTTGAGCTTCACCACTCGCTTAGTGGAAAGGTTTTATCATGATGTTCAACGTGAATTTTCCATGCTGCCTTTTGTGGCCATTGCTGCTGCTTTTCCTGTCTGCTAGTGCTGAGAGAGTTTGTCTCAACTGTCTTTAGAGTTCCCAACTTGGTTGATGTAGGCAGCTCTTAGAGGGTCTCCAGCCTTTATTTGCAGAGAAAACAGGCCCCTCCCCCCTGTGGGTGATGCTCTTGAGGTCCCAAGTCACCTTTGTAGCCAGGGCTGGACCTTTCCTTCCTTGCAGTCCACTCTAGGGTTTGCCTTCTCTGCACTGAGATGTTGGCTCATATATCAGTTGGCTTCTGCCCCAGCACCTGGGCCCTTTCCAGCTGGGCTATTACTCGGCCAGCTCTCCCAGCCTGTGCATGGGATGTTCTTCCCTGGGTACATAGTTTTGAGCGTTTTTCTTCTTGAGCCTGGTGATTTTTCTTTTGTTGCCATCCTCAGGTTTATCCTGGCCTATCTGTGTTGGTAGAAGTGCTGCCATTTACTGTGTCATCCCTGTCTTCTCTGCTCCCCTCCACTTTCCCACCACCTGCCTGTTTGCTGAGGGTGCCCTGGGTGTTACCTTCCTGGTTGCTGATGAGTTAGTTTGGAGCCCTGTGGTGACTCCGAGGGTCCTCCCTTGCCAGCTTGCAGTAGGATATTCAGGTGCTGGTTGCAGCCATGTGAGGCAGAGGCCTGACCAGTTTTCTAGCGCAGCTTCTTTCTGTCCATTGAGCTTGGGCTTCCTGTCACGTCCCACTCGGCCCAAGAGGGAGGAGGGAAAAGGGAGTGACTCAGATTTGATGATTCGCTTGGGTCGAATTAAGGAGGCTTACACCATACAGAAAGAGATTTAATTAACTGCCTGACTAAAGTTACGTGTGTGTGTGTATAATGAGCCTAAAAGAAAGGGGTACAGGGAGTTAGAGTAGGTAAAGATCTGGATCACCACCCAGGGTTCCAATGATGTCTTGCCTGTTGTGTTTGTTGGGTCTTTGCTGGTTGGTGCATGTCTGCCAGTCCTTTCTATTCCCTGTCAAGAGTGTTGTTTGATTGCTCCATCAGGTATTTCTTAATTTACTGGGAAGCTCTGGAAGGCAGTGTGTCCCAATGTGTGTATGTGCTAGGGGAAAAGGGCAGCTTTAATTCTTTCTACCAATTGACCTAGGGGCTATAGACACCCTGTATTTTATTGCCCTTTGCACTGTGAGCAGCAAACTTCCTTATCGCAGTGGAACAAATGCTAACTTGGCAGGGGGGCAAGGCTATCCATCCTCCAACGTGTTCCAGACCCTTCTGAATTGGCATATTTCTTTCCTTGTCTTAACCACAAAGCACATACTTGCATTAGCTGCAAGGATATTGCCTCACGTAGTGTTTGAGATACTAACTCACTTGGATAAGTCTCACACTTCTTCAGCTCCCAGGTGAGACTGGTGGGAGAATGTCTCCAAAGCTGTCCTGAAGTCAGTGTGTTGAAAGGTGTTTTGTGTTACTTTTTTATGTTGTGTGGTTTTTGAGATGGTTCATCCTGAAGTGGATGCCATGATTATATGCAGTTTCTTTTGTGGAAGCAGGCTGTATGTGTGTATTTGAAAGAATGGATCACTTAGTTATTACTGCAAAACAAATAATTAACTTTAACTTGTGCATAAGGAAGAAGATGCTGTGTAAAACCAGGTGCTACACGCTTACCTGACATTCATGACTTGTATGTTTGCTGGATTGATCTTACTTTCTTCAACGTAAATAAAAAATTATATATGCTCTACGAGCAAGGATAGAATTATATTGGTGTTGAGATCGCTTCCCTGTCAGACATCCTCAGGATTTAATGGCAGTGGAGGAGTTGAGCTTATGTTTTACAGCAGGGGAGAGATAGGCTGTTGTGACACTATTCTCCCCAAAGCCTATTGCAGTAACAGTTTCCAGACTCTGCTTACCAAAATTAAGCGAGAATGACAAATTTTGTCATATTTGCAGCTGTACTTGCTTGCAAGGATTGGAGTATGTTCACACAGGATTACCCTTAAAATGGGAATATTTGCTTTGGTATTGCCTGCAGACCTCTTGGTGCCCTGACACTTTTCCAGAAATCCTGTAATAAGGTGTAGATTTAACTATTGGACTGCTTATCTTAGCAGACTACTCATGTGTTCAGCAAAGGTGAGCAAAGGGATTTTGCAGTATGAATGTCTCCTTGAAATTCTCAACTTGATTCCATCATAGAGTTACAGAGAACTATTGTTGGCAGCTGATATCACTAGAGAATTATAAATGCAAATGTGAGTGAAAAGTCATTAAGTGAATGACTGTGTTAAATGTGTTATTGAGTCTGCTAAACGAGACTCAATTGATATCCACTCAACTCCCAAACAATACAAAACCACCAAACACCTAAGCTGACAAATGACATATCCATATAGCTTTTCTGGTCTCCATCTTTTTAGGGAAGTTTTTCCATTCATGCTTGGCCATGTTTGAGTTAGCAGGCATGGAGGGCTTCAACATTTTAGGAAACCAGCTACTGAAAATAGTAAAGACTGAATTATTTAGCTGCCCTTTTTTTTTTTTATGAGTAGAGCTCTTCTGATACTACTGGAAAGAGTATCATTACAGATTACAATACATTTAATATATTCTTTGTTACTCTTCCTTATCATATGTTAGGGTTGCTTTTGGCCCTCTTGCTTGTATCTTCCATGCTCCTAATGAAAGAGTGATCATATCAGTTATTGTAAATTTAGTAGTGCGAACTTTCTTTGTATTTTTCAGGTGAAAGAGGATCTTCTGAATCTTTGTGTTTACAAACAGAGCTCATCTTCCATGGATAGCTTTGTTGTCTTGGACTAGAAATACTGGTTACCTTGAAAGAGGAAAAGGCAGACTATTGGCCCAAATCAGGAAGTGGAAGACTCTTCAGGAAAATACGGAGACATGTCATGTAGAGGTAGTTGTGACTTATTTATGGTGATGTGTTTTAATAGTCCAAGAATTTACTTGAGATTCAACAATGTACTTCTGGTGTAGCTCTTCACCAGGAATGAAGCAAAAATTTCCTTCTATAAGAGACAAAAAGGGAAAGGTAAACACCTGAGACTATGAAATATGAACTATGCTGTGGACAGCAGTTCTGAGTTATGTTAAACATGTTGAGTTTGTACAATCTAAATTTCTTGGTAAATCTGAGAAAGGAATACTTCTATGAGAGCATAATGGTTGATTCATCTGAAATCTGATCAAATGCAGTCAGAGTATCAAGTTTCTCCAAAGTTTGCAGTTCTAGTTGTTCAGATTTCTTTTTTGATCATTGGATTGCCATGTGGCTGTCCTGCTAGAAAAGTTGAAAATCTAACAAAAAATAGCAGTGCATGTTGCTATATAGCATAGGGCAGTATAATGTCTGTGCTCCAAGGAAAAGAAGTACAAGTAAGGGTACTAGTGTTTTTTCTTTTTTTTTTTTTTTTTTCTGTTCTTGACTGCAGGTAACCTATTGTTTGGGATTTTTATAAGAGTCATACTTTATGATAAGTTCTTACTGTGGTAGATTGATTTAAAATTTTTAGCTTGCTTTTAAAGCAAAATGGTCTTGGATTAGCTACTTCCTGCCTCCTGTGGTGACTGCAGTGATAACTGATTATTGCAGAACTTCTTGAGTTATCTGAAATAAAGATGTAATAAAGCTGAGTAACTTCTTGGGTGTGTAATTCCACCTAATGGTGACCCAGGATGTTATCCTGTAAAGAAAAATATGGTTTCTTCGGGCTGAGCTGTGTTGCTCAGCCCAAGGAATACAAGACTGTGGTGGAGCCACAGGAGGTGTCTGATTTTTGCCATTATTTTTGGCTGTAGCAGACTAAATCTATGATTTTATTCTTTGCCCTGCATCTGAGACAGTTTTGTATCAGGATCTGAACTTTGTTTTGGGTCACGTTGTCATGCTTTTTACGTAGTTTACCCTCCTTACATCTCCTCGTGTTAAATAAGAATATTATTTTACAACACAGACTTGTAATGTTTGCTTTTTCTCAATTATGTACAATGCATGCATCCCTCCCTCATTTTAATTCAGTCTCAGCTATGTTAGTAGCATTCCGATACCATGCTTTCCTATATGTTTTGGAAACATCAGGGCATTGGGTTTTTTTTCTTCTTTACAATTGGTAATATTCAATTCAATCTTTCATCGTTTTAGAATTGACAGCCCAAATGAAAAGAATCCTTCTACCTCTTGGACCAAAATTGCTGGTTGTGCTGTGGGACATATTAGTGATGAAAAGAAGCAGTGTGTGCTTCCCTGAAAATGCACGCTTCCTACTTATCATTTATCATGCATTGTTAACTTCTAGTGCTACAGTGAACCCACTATGGGTGACAGAAGTGCACTACAACATACAATCAGTATGCAAATCAGTTACACACGTGTGAATCCCTGCATAAGTGCTCTTGGAGATGATGTGGTTTGCATTATCTATGGTTTGCAAACTACAGTTCTTAAAATGTAATGTTGATCCGAGGCACTATTTGACCCAGGGTAAATACCTTAATATTTTCTTTGTGATCCCTGAAAAAATGGAATAAAAACACTTGTGAACCATAAAGCTAGTTAAAAATGTATTTAAAATTGTGAATACTTAATAACTTAATAATAGAATAGTTTAGGTTGGAAGGGACCTTAAAGATCATCTAGTTCCAACCACCCTGGACAGGGTGATTGGACAGGGACACCTTCCACTTGACCACGTTGCTCAAAGCCTCGTCCAATCTGGCCTTTCGCACCCTCCCCCAGGGGTGGGGGGCAGCATTCACAGCTTCTCTGTACAGCTTGTCCCAGTGTCTCAACCTGTACTGTAGTATACTATCAAATTTTAAAATCCAGATTTAACTACTAGAAAATTGGTAAATGCTGTTGACTTCCATTGTGAAGTTCTTCCTAATATTTTTTTTTTTTTTTAATTTGTGTTCAAGAATCACTTTTATATTTAGGATGAAATGTTTAATTCTCATTTCTTTTCTAGTCAATATGCCTGACTAAAAAATTCATAGCAGTAGTGAGCATTTCTCTCCGTCACTTCTGGTCACATTTTGCTTGCATCAGTCATCTGTGGCTAAGCTGCTTTGACTGATAGATGAACTGCTTGACAAGACCTTAATTGCAGAACACACACCTAGCATGCCTACATGGATAGACTCCTTTTGACTCCTTTTACATTTAACTATTTCTGTATCACAACTGAGGCTTCAAAGTAGTGAGTTATAGTGGTCATGCTGATTGTAGAATGAGGATATTTTAAGATATGGGAAGAAGGGAAAGAAAAAGCTTTCTTTGGCTGCTCCCTTCCATACCCTTTTTCTTTCCCTTCTTCCTCTCCTTTAATGAAAACTGGAGTATGCTGTCTACTTACATTTTAATTTTAAAAAAGAAAGTGTTTGGGAGAATAGCTGAAGATGATTCTTAATAAATAAATACACCAATTCTGATTAAACTTCTATAGAAGTTATATCTTTCAAGTATGTAGTTGTACAAAATTATCTGTAATGCCTCTACCACATTTGGAAATGAAAATTTCAACTCCTCTTATATAAATACAGTCATTTTAAGATGCTGTGTAAGCATATGTAGTAAATAGTGATTTTGATAAAACAGCAAGAGGTTTGACTGTCATGTATATTGGCTGGTTTATGATGATTTCCATGTCAAAACAAAGAGGTTTTAGGGAGTTTGTACTCTTTGGGTAGGTGACTTGGTAGTAACCTTCATTACTCCTTAAGAAATAAATGTAAAAGCAAAGCAGTATAAGAAATGGTTCACTGCAGCTTAGTACTCAGCAGCCTAATTAGTCAAATACCATGTGCCTACCTCTGCATGAAATAGCCTATTTCTTTTCAATGTAAAATAGGAGTTTTCAGTTTTGGAACAGCCTGAAGAGGCCTTTGTTGCAAATGACCACTGGCTTTTTAAGTATTTATTCTTAAAAATAATGAAGGTCAGCATGGTATCCATAGTGACTGCATGCAGCTTCCTCATTAATCTTGGCATACTGCTGTAATAATGAAATTCACTTACTACTAGCAAGTTTTCACATTTCGGGAGGAAATCTTTATTTGAGAACTGGATTTAATCTGTTTTCTGTAACACAGAAATCTTGAATATAGTTGTTTTCCTTCTCTTCTAAATGTCTTCTTCTGAGTTGCTATGGAGGCCTAAACAACAACCCCTTAGAAGAAGCAATCTTAAATTGCTGAAGTATACGTATAATCGAGTCATAGAAAACTTTTTACTTGCAAAAGCACTTATTTCTGAAGGGGAAAATACTGCTTAGTGGAAATATAACAATCTGCTTTCAACTCTGTTAGGAAGAGGAAAACTTTCCTTTGTAAGCCTCAAAATTAAGATATGTAAGTATTATTTGAATAAGATCAAGTCAAAATTTGGACTAAAAAAAAAAAAATCTGGTGATAGGAGTACCACACCACACCCTCCATGTCTGTTGCAAAGATGGGGAAAACCTTTGCAATAGCAGGTGAATCACAGGAGTGCTTTGGAATTTGACTTTCTTTTTACTTCTGTGCACATCTGTGGAATTGGAGAGGCAGGAGAATATGCAAGAGCTAACTCAGTGCAATGCACCTAATCAGTTGTTTGATTTAAATAGTTTTAAGTGTTGCAAATATTTTTTTTAATATTAAAAAGGCTCTGTTAAGGGAAATTTTATTGTTGCAGAGCAGAAGGCAGTCATCTGGGAGTTTTGATGGGAAATGAAGTGGTTCTATCCTGAGAGATAGAGGGGATTTAACATCACACCCTGCCCCTCTCTATTAATGCTTACCCAAAGATAAGTGGCTTTGGGTTGGTCTCTTTTTATTTTCTTTTTGTTGTGTTTCAAACTTAGTGGATTGTGATAGAGTTTTAAACTGATCAGTTGGGATTCTGATCAACTGAAAGCAAATATTTTCAGAATTCTGTCAAGTTCCTGATATTTTCTTGTGAACGTGATCTGGTTTGCTCTTATCTTGACCTTCGTTTATAGCTTTATTTAACTATTCTTTCATAATCACTTAGATTTTTACCCACAACTTTCACAGGATGTTCAAAGTGAAAGTCCATTTATTTGAGAGTTGCAGAAATGAGGGTATGAGAAACTAAAGTCAAGGGAACTAAAAAAAAAAAATATTTGTACATATTTTAAATATATAAATAAAATATTTATAAATAGAAACATACAAAGACATTGGAACACAAACCCATCTTTAAATGTATATATAAAATTGAGAATTTGTATTCTAATATCTTGCATTTAGGAACTTTTTTAACTTAATGTAAGTTTTGAATCTAGAATTTTAATATTGAATGTGAAAATAAGGTTTTCTTCAGAATTAGCTGAACAGCTATAGGTTGGAATGTTACAGAAGCTTGTCTTCAATATCTTTTCTTTTATTTTCTTTTTTATTTCCCCTTCTCCAAAGGTGACCTGCTGCTTGGAACTGGTGGACAGTTGCAGTGGTGTATAGTAGTAGTCTGTTGCTGTAAACATCCCCGACTGGAAGCTGTATCAGTTCTAGCTTTCAGTCAGATGTTTGCTGCACCTGGCTATTCTTGCACAACCTCAGAAGGAAAAGCTGTCATGAGTACATCTGCACTCATCTATATATTTTAACACTGTTTCAGTAGACACAGTTGGATTTGCTTCAAATGGATTAACCTGATTGCTACGAATACTGTAGGTATGATTTCTTGAACCCCAATGTGAAATGGAGAAGGAAACCTGTTGCAGGTGTATTGCAGCACAGCAGAATTCTTTGCTGTGTTGTGGTATTAGTTATGTGCTTTGCTTCACTGGAACATAGCAGCAAGTGGTGATTAATTTCTTGAGCAGTTAGCCGTAAGTCAGGCTTGGTTTATGAACTGCTCTTTTTAGCAGCTCCTGTTGCCTAAAGCTGTTAGTAAAAATTATTATAAATGCTGTCAAATACCTAGCAGGCATTTTATCTAATGTGCCTTGCTTTTTGTTTTTTCCTGAAATTCCATGTTCCAAGTCTCCTATGAGTGGGTGGTGTTCTTATTGCTTGTAAGCTGGATACAACCCAAGGCCAAAATAAAGGTTAGAAAAATAGAGACACGGGATGTATTTTTGCACTAACAATGCAGAGTGTATACACTTACTCATGGTATGATCATCTTGGTTTGTGCTACCCCCCACAATGGCACTACAGTGTTTTATTTTTCATGTAAATAACAGCTTTTGAAAGTGCTTCTTCAGAGTTAACTCTTCACTAATTCAGTTCCAGAACAAAGCATTGTGACAACAGGGATAGCTATCTGCAAAACTGCTACAGCCCTTTCCCCTTTTCTTGGAATGGGATCTGTACATGCTGTTTCCTAGATCTTACCTGGGATTTTTCTCCTTTGTTTCTCTCTGGCCTTCTATATTTAAAAGAATGGTCTATGCAAGTATTTGCTGCTGCTGCTAAGAAAGAAGAGTTTTGAAGTTTTGTTTTTTTCTTCCCAAAACGTCTTTTTATTCCCTAACAGAAAAACCATTTAATTTATCTAATTTATCTGGTAGTACAGCAAAGCTAAGTAGTATTTGTTCAACTTTGCTATACTGATTCTGTAGAAGTGAAAAATTTTCCTTTTAATTTGTCAGAATTAAAACTGCTAGGATTTCTTGTTTCTGGGAAAGTAAACATGTTAACTCGTAATTAATCTAGTGGATGTTTTAGTAAGTACTGTCTTAACTTTTCCATGTACCATATAACAGCAGTGCTTTTTCTTTTTGTGGGGTATTTTTATAAGCTCAGTTCATGTGCAGTTTGTTAGTCCAGTCTTGTGGAATTTTGTGTATACATTTATATTGTTCTAGTATCTAATACCTGTAGTCAAATACAGCTGCCATATGTTTGCATGAGAACAATCTGAAGTGACTTGTAACTGCAAGAAATAAATATATTTTAAAAATGCACTGTGTTTTGTTTCTTTTGATTTTTTTTGCCAGTTTTTGAAATACAAGGATCTCCTTTTTTCTATACATGAAATACAAAGTACCGAACATCTTAATCAGTCTCAAACATGGCTTGCACCTGAAGAAGTTGGCATCTCATAAAGTATCCAAACGTATATTTATGACATGAGACTAGGTCAGCTCACAGTGCTGGGATATTTGGAAGGGATGATGGAAATTTGGCCTGCTAGCTGTGTAGTTCTGCTGGTGGGGAGGAGGAGCTGAAGCAACTATTGCAGAATTAGGCAGCAGAGAGCCACGGCTATAACAATGAATTTGGGGAATGCAGGAGGTGTATTTGACGTGTCAGCCTGGTGACTAACAAGCAAGTTAACCCATCTTGTTAACATGAAGCTTGTTACTATTGCTTTTACTTACAGAAGGTCATGGATCAGTTTCTGATATTTTGCAGTGCCTTGATTTTGAAGCAAAGGAAGAATGAATGAAAGCCAGGTTGGTGGTCCAGATGTCAGCAGTGGCTGTCATATGCTATATATGAAGGTGCAATGTACAGTTACCTTTGGAGATGGGAGCTAGGGAGGAATACAAAGGTCCTCGTTTGAGGAAGTGAAGTGCCTGTGAAAACTAGTGCTTGGGGTCTGGATTAATTGCCTGTGGTTTTCCTCTAAGTGTTTTTTTATGACTGCTTCAAAGTCTTCAGTGACTCTAGACTGGCCTCCATGAAGCACCATCATCCCTTGCTGTGAACTCACAGCTGCATTCAGCAGAAATGCTGAGCTCATATTTTGAGCTCATATCTTTCATACAAAGAGCTACTGTTAAGCATTTGGAGGGCTTCCCTCCATTTCTCCTCTGTGTATGAAATAATCTGCATCTGTGGTTCCTTCCCCCAGTAAATCTCCACACCACCTGTTCAGAGATGAGCTTTGAGGAGGTTGAGCCTTGGTTTCTTGGCTGATTTGGTAGTCTTTTTCTGGACTGCAGAGGTCTTGTTTGTTTGAGACTAGACATCAAATTGAAACTGTAAAATCTAAGATGTTGAAGCTAAAGTAATAGTATTCTGCTCTCTTGCTGTTACAATGACTTCTGTTTCTGAGTAGCTAAAGCCATGCAGAGGAAAATAAAAACGAGAAAGATTTAGACGAGAGTACCTTGAGAAATTTCTGGAGGAGGACTGGGAATAAGTTTAAGAAAATACATATAAGATGATGCACAAACGTAGTAACAAAAGCTGTAAAATTTAGCACACTAAGGAAACTGTTGGAATCTTCAACAGTTCTATAAACAGTTTGAATTGGACATCTTTGAGGACCGTTGCCCAGTTTATACTGCTCCATTAATCTCCCATGTATCTTTTCAAGCTGAGTTTCAGTTTTGAAAATTGAGATTTTTAGAAGGTATCTATGCTGAGAATCAAGGGCCTTGGCAGGTAAGTTCAACAAAATGCTGATCTCCACAGGCTCTGGGATACTTTTGATGCAGTATGCAGAGACTGTACATGTGTATTACTGTGTTCAGATATATAGTAGATTAAATGTTTGAAATGTCTTCTGTCTTCATAATGTTGGTTTAGCTTAAATGTTGCACATGCCTTACTAGTTGCACAAGTTGTAGCTCATACAATATTGAATTACATCTGTGCAGATTCATTTGTTGGATATCTTGAAAGCCAGTGCTGTATTTGTATTGTTAAACTAATTTTTAGTTCCTGTAAACATCCTACACTCAGCTATAACAAGTGGTAGGGCTGGGGGGTGGATGTTTACTTCAACTGACTTGTAAAGGCAGCTTTCCTCAATGATCAAGTGACATATTGGCAAGAACAGAATACTATTTTTTGAGTAGTATTCAAATAAGCTTATTGTAATAATTGTTGTGGTAGTGTGTATTTCTATGAATGTCTTAATACTCAAATTATGATTTATATTGGCTGTATAAAGCTGTATGTTTATTGCAAAGCAGTCTTTAACTGATGAAATTGTAACTTTTTCTAATTTCAAATAAACTGTGACGTATCTTTGCTTGAAAAGTAAATTCCAATACTGTTATGAAATGTAAATTCTCGACGAGAATAAGCGGCGGAGATATTTATAAAGATTTAATAAATATTTATTAACACTATATTACAAGTGATATACAATTTGTATTTACAGGTTCTAGTATTCAGTCGGAAAGAATCAACTCTGCAGAATGTGTATATACAGGCACTTTGAATAGTTTGAGGAAGTCTGTATGTTTAGAAAGTGAAACTAAATTGGAGTGAGGTGGGGAGAGGGGGAGGTGGGGAGAGGGGGAGGTGGGGAGAGGGGGAGGTGGGGAGAGGGGGAGGTGGGGAGAGGGGGAGGTGGGGAGAGGGGGAGGTGGGGAGAGGGGGAGGGTGGTGAGTGCTTGTCGGGAAATGGCAAGCCCACAAACAGGCAGTTTGCACAAACTGCCCCAGAAACTCTGAGTTCAGTTTACTCACTAACTGAAGAAAGTTCTCGAGGTTCTTTTCTTGATACTGGTTTATAGTCCCGGAAATCGTAGCACGGATGTATCGTAATAACGTGATACAAATGGCGCCGGGCGCGTGGTAGCGGCTTCTCTCGGAGCAAAGGGTCCTGGAAGATTACCTGTGATTCCCGGAGGCTTTGCAAGTCAGTTCGCCGTTGCGCTGTGTAAACAAGCTTGCCGCTCCAGGGGAAAACCCTTGTCGATGCGGCCGCAGGATACGGCCAAAAGCGGCTCCTCTGCGAAACTGGAGCGACCCTTTCCGCGATCTTACGGAGATCGGCTGGGGAGGGTGCCGGTCCTTTGGGCAGAAATGGCGACTTGCGGCAATGCACTCGAACGGTGCTGGTTCGAGTCCCGGGCAAGGCGGATCTCTCGGCGGCAGAAGGCACGAGGCATGCACGGGAACAGGCGCGGGTATTAACACGGAGCACCGGACACGGATACCGGGCACGGAACACGAGTTTTCCAAAACAACCCCTATTTAACATTTGCCGCACGGACACTGGTCCAGTGAGCATCCTTGTTAAACAGAGCAATTGACCAATGAACTGATGTTTCACCAAATATAATGTGAACATAACTTGTGAACAAAGGGCAATGGGCATGTCGTCGGCGTGCCACTGTCCCAAATGACCCAGGAGATGGTCTACTGAGACAGAGTGGCGCCCAGCCTTCCCCCCACACTCCAGAGGGGAGAGGGGGTTCCAGCTGAACACGTAGGCCATGTCCCACCACTTTAAGGATATAGCCTTGGGTCATAGGCTTTTCACCACAAATACCCTGATAATAGAAAAATAATCTAAAATCCTACAGTGAATGTTCATTTCCCAACTGCAGCAGTGATTTGTTATTTATCTACTTGCTCATTGTCAAGGGAGGGCAATGTGGGGAAAAAAAAAAAAACCCTACTAGTTAGTCTTTTACATCTAACAAAACAAGAAACATCTACTTTTGACAGGGAAAATCTAAATAGGAGAACAAGGAAGGAATTTTTACGTTGTTTTAGACCTTGGAATCCCATTCCCACTAGTGATTGACATGTTGTATGGCCCTAGCATTTGGAGAATATTAAGTACCAAATTTAACCATTCAGAAATTACTCAAATATTTTTATTCAAATGGGATTCATTGTCATTAAGCATAACCTGATTTCTTGAGGATAATTTTTATTATTTTCTATCGCTGTTAATATCTGTAAGGCTTTCTTACTTAGGAGGCAAAGACCTTATGAAAATTACCACAAGGTTTTGTTGTCTGCATTAAAATTCACATACATGAACATCTTTTTGTTAAGCTTTTTGTCATGCTCTATATTTGCTTTCAAACTATAACTTGCAGAAATGTCCCATGTGAGAAGGTTATAGGTAATATATGGTACTGCAAACAACTGCATGCAAGAAAATGCATCAGATTCTGTATTTACACAGAATTCTGCTGTCTGAATGTTGCAGCACAGTCGTGCGTTTCCTGTGTGCCTGTCTGCATATAAAAATCTCTAGTGAGTTTTGATTTAATTCATTGACTTTTCCAGTTGGGGTGAACTCAGGCAATATGAGGGATGCTAATTTTCCTCCTTAGGGGAGAGATCAGGTAGTTAAGAAGCTTACCTCCCAGAAAGCATCTGCATGTTTTGCGGATTGTGTTCCCCCAAGTTCCCCCTGAAGTTGACATGCTCTGGGAATATCAGATTTTGACAGCAGGACAGAAGCACAGAATGCAGAGAGAGGCAAGCAAGATATACCTGTGATGCTGTAACACGCTGCAACTCTGTGGTTGTGCATGACGTGGTGATTGATGTTGACATGCTTTTGACCTGTTTCACTAATGACTTCTACCTTTGCTCCTGTAAAGCAGCAAGCAGTGTGTACACATCTGTGCACTTGCTGTTCTTTCTCAGACTGGATCAGCTCCCTTGCTTGGTGTATTCTGCAGTGCCACAACTGATGTAGCCATGGGATAGTGCGTGGACGAAAAAAGGGTTTGCTGGCAAGATAGAATGATTAGATAACATTACTGCCAACCAAAAGATGGAAAGATTCATCTTTTCAGTGAGTGCCTTTATCAGGAACTAACTGGTAGCATGGATAGTGAGTAAATATGAGCAGATGTGGAGTGTATTTGGTGTTTCAGCAGGTTTAAAATGCATTTGACCTCTAGAATTCATATTGCATAAATACAAATATGCCTAAAACTAGAGCCTCACCATTTTCCAGGGTTTTGGTTTTCTTTATTATAGACAGAACAATTGTGACTGCTTTTGATGGGACATTTAAGTAGGAGTCAAATATTCTAATCAATAAAAATTAAAAGCCCATTGAAGCTTGAAATGTAGTTAACATTTTGAAAGTAGTTTTGAGTTCTAGAGTGTTTTCAGATTTGGGGGAGTTAAATTTTTCTCCTAAGGGACATTCACTCAGAAGTGTCAGAATCAGTATCATGAGGTGAAATTCTGAAAGCTAAGCCAAACAGTTGGAGTCTGGGTGTTTGGGGTTTTTTGTGATGTGTGACATTTGGGGTTTTCTTGTGTTTTGTTGTCTGTTTTGATTGTTGTGGTTGTGAGTTTGGTTTTGGTTTGGTTTTTTTTGTTTGGTTGTTTTTTTGGTTTGTTTTTTTTTGTTTGGGTTGTTTGGGTTTTTGTGTGTGTGGCTTTTTTTTTCCCTGTTTGGTTTTGTGGTGTTTAGGGTTTTTGGTTAATTGGAGTTTTTAAAATTTTATTTTAGGATTTGCTAAGAGAGTTAGTTTTGTGTCTGCACATGTCCTTCCATGCGCTTGGCTGCACATGCAAGCATTGTAAGAGTGTAAGCTGCTAATTTGCTTTACTTTCTGGGAAAAATCTTAATTTGATAATTAAATTACAGTAATTCTGGTACTACTCCTCAGCTGTATTTTTTAGGTGATGTTTGTCATTCTAGCTTGTGCTAATGTAAAATAAAAAGTTAAACCTCTAACCTAGAGTATTTGTTCAGAGATTCCAAGCATAAAAAAACCACCATTGCAGAACTTGAAGCTCTGTTTTAAATCACATAATTCACTTTTTTATTCTATTGTGTTGGTGGTTTTTAAGCAGATAAGCCATAATCCCATGGTGCCAATGGTGGCATAAAACAAAATTGGATGAATAGCTGGGAAAAGGATACAATAAGCATGATTTATAAGACTGTCTGGCAGTTTTACGCAGATATTGCTGCAATGGTAAGTCACAATGTTAGCTGAAAATTAAATTTCTATTGAAAAACACACACATACAATTAATGCTGGTTTTTTAATGGCAATTTTGAAAATATGCATTTGCTTGTCTGTGTAATCCCTCCTGGTTTTGTCTTATGAAATTCAAATGCATAAATAAAAGTACACTGATACCCACCTTCCTTGCCTATTGTTCTTCCTGTAACTGAGTGCACTCCTCCTTAACTAGTTATGCCAATTCTAACCACCTTAGTTCAGGTTTTGTAGTGGTTCTTTGTGGTGAATAAGGGTGTAGCTAAAACCACTTAAAACTTCAACATTATTCTATAGTAGTTGAGTATGAGTAATAAGTGTCTTAGCTCTGATGCTGAAGTCTGTTCAGACAGTTCTGGAAAGCTCTAAATTATTTGTTTTTGTGGTTTTGTCTTTTTTTCCCCTCTGCAGACCCCTAATGTTCATCTTTGAGAGGAAAGCCTAACCCATGAAACCATGCTTGGGCCCTGTAATCATAGTGAGGGGAAATGTAATTTGTCAGTCTGGATCATTTATCATCTGATAACATCACTTTCTCTGCAGAGAAATAATTTCCTGTAAACATGACTTTATCTTAAAAATTGCTATTTTAATAAAGTGAAATATTTATTTTTCCAAACTTTAACACAAGCTATATCTTTGACAGGAAAAAGGGAGGTGACGTGAATGAAAGATGCTCTGTGAACTGAACTCTGTTTACTTAAGGGTATACAAAACATGCTGAAAACATACATTAAGAGCATAGTTCTTATTTTTTTTTTTTTATAAACACATTTTCCCAGATGTTAATAAATTAGTTGATCTGTCTTCCAACTAGTAGAAAACACAATCTGTTAATATTTTTTGGAGATGTTTCCAATTCAAATGAATGTATAAGCTAGCAAATCTCTCCTTAACCTGGATTCCTACTAAGTGTTAATAGTCAACAAAAACATTACAACCGAGTGTGGTTTCATGAAAGAGTTGATCTTACTAATGCACACCACATGGGAAGTCTGGCTGCTGTAGCTACTGTAGGTGGCTTCCTGCCTCCTGTCTGCAATGGAGACAATATATCCCCAGTATTTCCACTTCTGCAGCTGCTCTGGTTCTCCAGGCATAGGCACTGGCTTTCAAGATAGCTGATTCTTTTTCACTGCTACTTATCTCCTTAGAAGTAAAGGAAGAGCTCTGGCTCCTGAAGAAAGAGATTTAAGAAGGAAATAGTACTAAGGCAAAATCAGAGATCGTGTCTTTGGTGGCTTTAGTATGAGGATACAGAAAAGGGAGGAATGAATCCTCAGTGATGGAGATGAGAGGCTTTCCTGACCTCAGAGGGGTCAGGAGAGGACTGAAATGTGTGTTTCTGTGACAGTGGGCATGTGGGAGTTTGCACTATGCCAAGCTCTAAACGAGTCACTGACAGACACGGTATTGAAGCTCTTGCAGAGATGGCGTGCGTGCAATGGAACTGCAAGGTATGTGAAGGTTCTGCTGGTCCTCGGATGAACTTTCTCCAGTGCATCCAGATGGGATTTTTGGGACATACAAGAGTACTGAACTTGCCTGCATTTTTGTTTCAGATGCAGTATATCTGCTAGAAAAATAGATAAGTGAGGTCACACTAAACTAATGGCTCCCAATGCCTTGATCTCAGTCACAGCCCACACCTGTGAGATTTGATGGTGGTTTTTATAGCAGAATGGTAGTGCTGACATGAAAGTATTTAATTCAATCCATAGTTGCAACTGAAGGCCAGATTCCAGCTCTTGTTAAATTGCATTACATTTGGATGACTTCCCTGTTTTTTAAGGTATTTTCTTCTGGATTTTCATTAATATGAATGAGACTATAGTCAGTCTTCAGTTATGGTTCAGAATGTATCAGGAGATACTAAATCTGAGCAAAAGTAAACAGTTGTGCAAAGCATGTGAAGTGTACACGAGACATAAGTGAGTTTAGCTAAACAAGTTTTGCAGAATTGACAGCTAGGATGACGGGTGATTAATTTATTAACATAGTTTCCCTCTGCAAACATGAAAACCAAACTCATGTATTTTGATTAGATGTTTAAGTAATGGTGTCGGTGTTACAGAAATAAACCCCAGAACCTGTCATGTGATGCACTAATGAAAGCAAACTGAGCAGATGGTTTTTAGGGACTGTAGTTCATGTGTTATGCAACTGTGCTGTTCTCTCTGAGAAAAAGTGAGGCAGAAAGAAATACAGCTAAATCTTTAAAGCTTCATTTTCCAGTCATTGTTAAAATAACACAGAAAATTACATGAAGAAGACTCCATTAAGAGAGGAAATATTCAGGTGTGCAAACAACAAAACTCATTTTATTGTACTCCCCAATTTGAGCAATTATGTCATGAGAGCATTTGAGTTACAAATTAAACATACTGGACGAATTTTTATCATGGAGGAGCTGGGGTGGGTAATAATTCTTGGTCTGAGAAAACTCTGTTAGCAAGGCCAAGAGAGCAATACCTCTCTGGTGGGGGGGGTTGGACCTAATGATCTCTTGAGGTCCCTTCCAACCTCTGTGATACTGTGAACTTAAGGTATGATGTATTTAATGATGTGCAAATCTTGCAGAAATTTGTTAAAGATTAAGAATAGAGAAGTAGTCTGAAGTCAAACATATGATGCAATGTCTAACCAAATGAGTATCATACAAATCATGTAGGAACTGTCAGATTTTTATCATTTCAGTTAGGGTATATCATGATTGTCAAATTCATTCTGTAGAGGTAATAAATCAAAATCAGCATGATTGATGCTGTTTTTCCTCTCTGCTCTACTGTCCTATAAATAGCTTGCTGTTCAGTGAGAGTTGTGGCAACTTTCCCAGCAGGAATACTGTAGCAAAGATGGCTCTTTTCTACACCTGTCTTTTGTGCTTTTTCCAGTACCACTCTCTTTGTGGTAGTGCCAATACGCTATTTGCACTATGAATTTACTTTTCCTGTTTGGCCTGGACAGATTTCCTCTTTTCCTGAATTACAGTGAAGGTGACAAGAATGAAAGCAGGGAAGTGGTTAGACTCTGAGCTGGAGGGTGTGGGGAGGTAGCTGGTTGTTTCTGGGTTTGGTTTTGTTTTGTGTGTTGTTTTTTTGTTTTCAGCGTGTTGTGGGGGTTTTTGTTTGTTGTTTTTTTTTTTTTTTGTGGAGGGGAGAAAGGGGCATGTTTTGAGTTGGTTGGTAGGTGGGTTTTCTTTTTAATACACACATAAATAATCTATTTTGACAATGTTATATTTTGAAAAGCTTCTGGCAACATCAGCATTCTCACATACATTTCTATCTCAGTCCAGTTGCATGGTGTTGATTTTCACTTGACTGAAGAAATCACACACAATAGTTGTTCTTAACTTCAATTTTTCAAAACATATTTTCTTGTCTCATACCAGCCTGTGTAAGAAAGCAACCCCCAATCAAAAAGTCTTTTAAAGAACAAAGAAAGCCACCACTTAAATCTGCACAGTGTTCCAGCTGTGCTGCTGTCTCCAGACAAGTCTGACATCACCTAGCAAAGGAAAAACATGCTGTACAGTTGTAATAGGATTAAACAGTATAAACCTGCAAGCAGAAATGTGATTAATATGGGGCATTTCTAGGTTCTGCAGTGATTATATTGCCACACTGAGAAAATGAAAATCTGTATTATTAAAAGCATTTTCAGTATGTGGTGAGGTTTTTTCCTGAAGTTATTTATAATTGTTGCCATTCTCCCAGGCCTGCAGGAGATAATATTTAAATTAACTCTGCAGTGTAATCAGTATCAGTAGACTATACAATCCTGAGATGACAAGAATTATGATAAGCCTCATACTAAGCACTGGAGAGATTTGTAAATGTGCAGTTTGCACAGCCCCATTTTTATTAGCATTTTCATTATAAAGTTGTTACTGGAAGCATAAAGTTAATGTTCTGTATCAAGAAAACAGCAATTATGCAGTCCGAAACACAGAACTCCACATTAAACATTGCAGATAAAAGTAACAAACAGATACAGTTACTTCTGACAGCTAGTGGGGACAAAAAAATGAGGCATTTACAGTAAAGCAATGACAGTTTTTCTTTCTTAAGCATAAAATTAGTTGCAAAACAACCTCCTATAATTTCTGAGTATTCATCTTATTTGCATTTTCAAGAAAGACTTCCAAAAGTGCACATCTTCAGATGGATGTTTTCCCTTTGAAATCAATGGTAAATAGGACTGAGGTAAATAGGTTTGAACATTCTTCTTAAATCTCTACAGTGGTGGAATGACTTTTGCGACACAGATGGTCAAACAATGGAACAGGGATGAAGGGCAGTATTAGTCATACAAAGGTGAAGGTAAATTAACTTTAAGCACCTAATATTTTTGTTTAATTTAGTCTTTTGAACTTTTTGAGAGAACCTCATTGTTTATTTTTTAGAGGATTGGGGGGGTGTTGTTTGTTTCTTTCAACTTAAATACCTTATATACCCTCAATTATATATTTAAAATACTTTGAGAAGTGCTCCTTCATGTCCTCTCCCATCTCCTTTGTGTCCTCTTCCAGAATCTATTTTAAATAGACGCTGTTGAATACCTCCAAAGCTGTAAATATGGCATGACTTTTCCCTTAGTGAAAAACCCGTTTACAAAACCCAGGAGGAACTACTTCATTAGCCAACAAACGTTAAGTTTTTTTGCTCTCATTTAAACAATAGCGTTTTTATTTTAAAAATAATGAAACATTTCTTATGTGGTAATGTATGTTTGCCCATGGCTCTGAGTTGGAGTTGAAGGTGATGGACGTAGCTACAGCATAAATGGAAAGCCAATAGTTGTGCTAATTGGTTTGAAACCTGTTAAAATGCCTGAAAAGTGGATCAAAATGGTGGTACAACTCCCATTCCCACACTCTGTCTGCTCAGTTGTCTCAGTACAAGTGTCTGTGAGCTGGTTGAGCATGCTAATTCAGGTTACAAAGAACTCTTTTTAAAGAAGTTCTGTTTGTAGATTGTTTTATAAATTGAGTATAGAGAATTTGGCTGCCGCAGGGTTTAAGATGTATGTAGTTAACAGCAATAAACTTACTGGCAAGGACTTAACAGCTCAGTGAAAAAGGAGTGGGAAGAGCACTGAACTGTTTTTGTCACCAGGGAACTGTAACACCCTGTGCTGAAGAAGTTGGGCCTGGAATTAAGTGTCTGTATCTTATGTGACTGAGGAACTGGTATGTCCAATTTCAGGATGGTTAAGTGGGCATTCATGTCAAGCGTGTATTGAGAGCATAGTTTGAGCATTTTTTCCAGTGGCAATGCTGCTGGTTGTTGGCCATTTGCTGGCTAATGAGGTTTGCTGCCCACTTCCAATGCACAGCCACTGAAACTGGTGTGGTGTAACTTCACAAGCCAAGCTCTGCCCAAAGTTCTGTCATGTCTGTAATGACTGTGGCCTCAAAACGACCCTAAGAATTGCAGCCACATGGAGAATGCAAAATAGTAAATACTAGGAAATATTCTGGTAAATATTTGTAATTTTTGTTCCAGGCATTCAGTGTTGGGGAGGAGAACATTTTTGTTCTACCAATTAAAAAACAAACAAACAAACAAACAAAAAACCTAAAAATCTGGAAGCTGATTGATTTACTTATTTTAAAAGTTCGGTAACAATAAAGACACAAGTCAAGGCAGTATACAAAGGGGGCTCCCAAGGAATAAAGAATTAGTATTAACACATCAGCTTGAAAGAATAATTCTATCAACAATGCCAAAATATATTAACTACCTGAAAGGAAAAATTAAAGAATAAAACCTTGATAAAATAGTTTATCCCTAGAGAAGAATCTTAGCTCCTGATATGCTAATCAAAGGGGAGAAAATTGTATGAAGGCAGTGCTGCTCATAGGACTGAGTTATCTGACTGAGATCACAACTGTCCCATGCTGCATGCCCTTTGCCATGAAAGAAGTGGGAAAATTTTCATGTGAGTTTGTAAAGTGATCTAACCTGTATTAAGAATATACCTTCCATGTTTGTCTAAAACTACTTTTTGGTTAAACTGCTCCTCTTAAAAATTATGAAACTGGAGAGCAATGTGAGTTCAGTGGGATTTATTTTACTTCCCCCTCCAAATTTTTTCTAGTCAAGTGCAGTGAACTCGTGCAGTGAAGTGTATTTGTACTGTAGGATGCTTTACTAATAAAGGACCCAAACAGATGTTTTGGGATTGGTTTCTTAAGTTCTACAGCAAGCATACACAAAGCTGAAGATTATTTTTCTTATTATTACTATATGTTACAGTATTTCTTACAATATTCAGCTTGTCATACTTGAGCTGTGTGCTTCTGTTTGAATGCTTTATACATTCTACTTCATAAAATGCTAAAGGATTTTTATCTTTCCAATAAGGTTGGAACATCAAGCACTGGAAGCTCCTTAAGTGTCAGTCATGACTGCTGGCTTCTGTTCTTATCCTCTTGCTGGTATTTCTGTAGCAGATCCTCAGGTCTGTGATCAGGTAATTTAACTGTTTTCTTCACTGTTGCATTTAGGCAATGAAATGGCCCTGCATCCTCCCAATAGCATACTTAATTTTGTTGTGGGTGCTTATGGGGCATTTATTGATTTGCTGCTTCAAAAGAAATTGCTTTATTTTCTCAAGGTGCTTGTGAAGAAAAAAAAGAAAGTGAAGCACTGAAGTTTAGAGTAAAATGCTTCCCTAACTTTAGATGTTGGATTTAAGACATCAGGTTTTAAAGCAATTATCACATTTAAGCACAAATGCTTAAATTTTCAGCTGTAGAAGCATCTGACTTTTCAAAGCACACTGCAAGATGCCATGGTAAGCAACCACAGAAGGAAGACACAATTGATGGACACTGTTTCCATATCATAAATTAACTCTTTGACAAAAGTATTATCCTCTTGAAAAATCTATTGGTAACTTCCCTTTTTAAAACCTTATGTTTACTTCTCAGTGTTTTCCAGCTACTGTAACAAATGAGCCAGAGCCTTGTTTTGCTGACAGTTCCCTTTGCTATGTAGCCCTAATTCTGATCTTGGTCACACACGTCAGCAACACTACACGAGTCAGAGATGCTGCACAAACGCAGTACATGACTGATGTGGAAGGTTCCCAGAAACAGCTTGTGCAAAACCAAATGGCAGTAAGAGCTGTACAAGGCAGAACTAATTCTCACTTTTTATTGACTAAACTTTGATTCTATATGACAACGCTTATGAAACAGCCAAGCGAGGTGCACCCTGTTTTCACACTCGTGAATACAAAAATTCAGTAAAGTGTTCTTCCTGTTGCTGGTAAATAAAGCCAAACCATGGAGCTGGGGAAAGGAGTTATTAGCACTGCTGTGCCTTCAGTTAGGCATCTCCACACTCTTCACAGATTCTAGCTCCAGATGCAGTCTGAAACCCTAAGCAATACTTGCCTTGCTGTGTATGTGAAGTTTGCATTCTCTAGCACTCTGTAGGGTTTTTTGTTATTGGTTGGTTTGGAAGTAAGTGGTATTGGCTAGACATGGAAGCTAGAACAAGGAACTACTCAGTGGGCTATAGAGAGGGAACAGGTAGCTGTGTTTGAACACCTGTGCGTGCAGGAGCTTATCTGTGACTGGCTAAACAGAAGCTGCAGTGAGAGAGTAAGAACAGAAAGTACCTGGAAAGAGCCTTTGAGGAAATAGCCAAGATATTCCTGTGAATGAAAACTGAGACTGGGAACTGAAAGGCAGCAAAAGAGGTCAAAGAGATGCAGGAGAAACAGAATGCATGGGTAGGGTGAACCTTGAATTTGGTCCTTAAGGAAATAAAGACAGAATGAGATGAATAAACAGACCCAGATCAAGTTTTCTCCTGTGAGATGGCATCTACAGTTGATGGTAGTTATCCTTTTAGCTGGATCAGCTGTTGTGTGTGATGCATCTGAACTCATGCTGGTGGTGAGTTTATGTGGATTTTAATATGACAGTACATGGTGGAATTTCTGGAAGAACTCAAAGGTGTTTTTGTTTAAGCTGTGGAAACTATGATTCAGAGTTCCAAAGACTTTGATTTAATATGGCTCTGTGACCTGGCCAGCCACCCCAGCAGTTACAGCTTTTCTCCTCTTCTGGCCTCTAACAACCAGCACTCCCAGGACATATTGACTGGGCCAGGCACCAAAGTTCAGAGACTCCACCTTTGATTTTTCATCTTTGGTAAAGAACAAACCTTTATTAATTTGGCCTGGTATACAGTCTCCTGATTGTGCAAAGCAGAACTGTATGCAATAACTGCATGTAAGAAGTAATTAACCACGTGTCATACTCATGCTCAAACAGTGGTTCTAACTACATGAAATATTAAGGACAAGCACTTTTCTTGGCAGGAGAATCCACCCTACTTAATGTAGCAAGGCTCAGTGACTCAAAGAACAGAGAATGTTCTTTCAATGCCAAGGTAAGGATGGGTATTACTCATGTCCTAAAAAGACCATGATCCCTTCCTTTCATGGGTGGTGAGTGCCTGAGCACGAATGGGCTGTCATCTTGACTGCTCTCAGTAGAAAATGTTTTCCAGAAGATGGTAGGTGTGGTAGTGATCAGGGATGGGAAGAGGGTAAAAAGGGGGACTAGGAGTCCATAAGGTGAAGAGCAGCAAGTCAAGACAGCAAACTAATGACAAAACCAGACTCCTAAATGTTGCTGCTCAAGAGGTCAGAATATCTGTGAAGGACTCGCCTATGAAGCTCCTCCATCATTCAAGTTAGCAGGCCAGAAGTAATTTAGTAGAGCACAACCATCTCCTCTGGAAAGGACTGGCCTTCCTTCCCTTCTGCCTTTTGCTTGGGTCTCTGATAGAAATTCTGAAGAACACATTTCTGCATGAGCTGTCTCATGCAAGTCCTGAGCCAGGATTATTGGTGGGGCGAACAGCAGGAGAGCACAGCTACTTGGTTAAAAATCTTTCTGCTGGAACCCAAGACTTCGTCTGGCTCTGGCCAAGACCTGCTCTGGCATCTCTAGCAATAAATGTAGCAAAAATAGTAGAAGACTGGTTAATGCTGCTTGTAGCGTAACAGAAGGTGACACCAGCTAGGAGAAGTGACTTAGTTTTACACACAAGTAATAATATTTCCTTGTGCTTGCCCTTTCCTAAGCACCAAAGATGCTTGTTCATGTAATTTGACCAGAATTACACATGGTGACAAAGAGAACAAGAGACTCAGGCCACTAAGTCCCCATTGTCATGTCTCCTGGTTGTTCCTCAATTGGCAAACTTTGTGTTTGGATCAGTCTTTTGTGCTGTTTAGGAGCGGATAGTAATTTTCATCCTTAATGCGTGCATCTTGCCCCACCCTGTGAGTCACTGCTGATTTACTATCTTGTATCCTCTCTGGGTGCTGTGTGCCCTCTTTGTGTCTAGGTGTCTTGAGGCAAGCCATGGTATCATTGACTTGCTGAGCACATGCCCTTCTTCAGTTCCTTCTGCTTCCATTTGTACTGATAACGTTTCTGTTAGAAATCTCTGTGCTCCCACACTTGCTAGATCCTCGACTGCTGCTTCCCCTAGGTCCTAGTGAGTTAAGTATCAGGGACTCACTTTCCTCCTGGCTTACAGGGCTGTAGTTCTGATCTAAGGGCATTTGGTTCATTGAGCAGTGTGATGGATTTTTCTGTCCAGACCGAAAGGATTCTTCCAAGAATAAAGTATGGGGTAAAACCGTGGGGCTGAATGTTCGGATAAAGATTCTATTTCAGCAACTGGCAGAGAAGGCTTGGGAGAGGGTGGGTGAAGAGGAAAGTTGTGAACGTTAGCCTCCACTTTTTTTTTTTTTTTTTTAAGATGGAGTGGTGGTAGAGAGGCTGTTTCTACAGGAAGATCAGCAAGATTGCACTGGTTAACGATACAGTGCAATACAGCAGAGATGATCAGAAAACGCCCAAGTGATAGGAGAGATGGGTTAGCTCCAGAGCTCTGGTGAATTGGGTTTGGGTCTCTGAAGTCAGTATTTGTGCTGTAATCCATCATACAGATCTTTTCCAGGTTAAAAACTGTTTTGTTGCACTAAGAAATATGTAAGTTTTCTGGTCTTCTGCCTGTGGCTGAACTTTAATTGCCACAATGAGATATAAGCAGTGATGTGTAAAAATACTATTTTTGTAAGTTATTTCCCAGTTAATAGTATGCATTTCTCCTACAACAGGAAATTATTTAAGTTTATTACTGTAATTAATGCTGCAATGAATTCTTATTTGCACATTTTTTACTCTTTACACCTAATTGAGTACATCTGCAGTATGACAAAAAAATATACTGCTATTAATGTTTAGGAAGGATAATGAGATTCCTATACAGCCATTTGTACTGAAATTAACTACTGTGACAGACACTATGGAATTTAACATTGAATTTGTAAATATTGAATGCATACACCATTTATGATAATTTAAGAGTTTAAGTGTTCAGCAGATAGTGTAGAAACAAAACAGAAAACCAACAAAACAGCAAAATGAGGCAGAAGTGGGTCTTCCAGTGGCAGCCTGTTCTGGTCATGAAGTATCTTACTGCTACTAGTAAGAAAATAAGCCTGAAGAATTTAATACCCAAATTCGTAACTGAGGAGTGGAATAATTTTAAAAAGTGGGGTAATCCCCTATGCTGTTGGTATGTTCTGATCTAGGGCTTGCTGAGGCAAATGTGGAACTTCTGAACTGCCCTCAGATAAAACTTTTTAACAGTTACAGTCTTACGAATGAGGCCAAACATCGACCTGACCTACATCACTGATGTTTGTTATGGGCTTGTGCCAGGTTGTGGAAATTGTACTTTCCTCCAAACTTGTCCAATTATCTTGTACATACGCAGCTGTCCCAGGTTCAGTAAGACACACGTTTGTAATCAGCGGTGGTGAATTAAAACGCCTTCAAGTCCCATCCCGAATGCTCAAGGGGCAGGGATGAGGCTCCGCCGGAGCCAGGCGGTGGCGCACGCAGACTTCACCCCAGCAGGCAGAGCCTCGAGTCATCCGCGGCTCGGGTGGTCACAAGCGAAGCCTCCCCCTTGCCGGGCTGGTCCTCAGCCTTCCCTGCCCCACCACAGGCAGCTGCCGCTGCACAACGACCGCGGGCGTACCACCGCCACTCAGACGCCATCCTAAGAGCGCGTACCAGCCGCAGGGGGGCGCGTGCGCTGCCTCGCGGCCCT
Organism: Indicator indicator; assembly: GCF_027791375.1. Lineage (NCBI taxonomy): Eukaryota > Metazoa > Chordata > Aves > Piciformes > Indicatoridae > Indicator > Indicator indicator. The sequence goes on along the minus strand of NC_072021.1, from coordinate 18,059,377 downwards.
CGCGCCCCGCCCCCCTTCCCCGCCCTGCCCTCGCGCTCTCTGCGCGACGTCGCCCAGCAGGAAGAAGCCGCCGTGTCGGACGCGGCAGATTCGCCATAACCAGCCACCCAGCCACGCTCAATCTCTATTAAAATAATATTTTCTTTATCGAAGGGAGAAGCCCGCGGGCCCTCGACCCTCGGTGCGGCCTGCGTGAGTCCGGCCCGCTGGCACAGAAGTTATTTTTGTTTTTTTTTTTTCCCCTTTTCCTTCCTTTCCTTTTCTTTTCAACCTAGGCCGCATCGCTTGGGTTTCAGTCAGTTCCCCCGCAGCCCCCCGCCCCTTCCCCGCCGCGGTTATGGAGGCTGCGGCTGCAGGTGAGCGGAGCGGCGCGAGACCGACCACGAGCAGCAGGCCGGGAAGGGCTGGGGAGCGCGCACGGATCCTCTTATGACAAGGCCGGCGCTGACGGAGGGGAGGGGGAGAAAGTAGTTCCGTTTGACGTTTGTTGTCATGGTCCATCCGCACGGGAAGTAGTTCCCTCACGCGCGCGCAGGCTGCTGCGACCCTTACCTTAACGAGCATTGCCCCTTCGCTGGCATCAGCGTGGGCGGGGCATCGTCTGCCGGGCGCCTTAGGGGTTATGGAGCCGCTTTACCGGGGGGCTGCGGCCTAAGCTGCGATCCGCCGCGTGTGTGGAGGCGCCGTGGGTACCCTAACGTGGTGTCCTCGCGGACGTGGCGTCCTCGCGTACTTGGCAGCCCTGGGACAGCTTGGGCCCTTCCGCGGTCAGGGAGATCGGGATGATGAGTGGGAAAGCGCCGGAGGGCAGGGGTATCCCATGCTCGGGAGCTCTGATGTATCCCGACTGCGTGTCCTGTCGCTCGCGTACAGGAACGTGTCGGAGAACACCTGGAGAAAAGCGGCTGCCAGGTTCCCTGCTGTTTGCAATGGGTTAATGCACGTCTTGATTCAAAACATTTTGACAGCTTGTTTAGCTCAAGAGCCTTCACGTTCAGCTCCAGAAAGGAGATAACCAGTTACAGATACTTCCACTGCTTTGTTATCTTAGTCCTTCTCTGTCTTGTGTTGACTTGACTTTCGTGGAGGTTACAAGTGTGAATAAAGCCATGCAGAGGCTATAGCCACAGCCATTTTTGAGGGTGCTCTTGGCATGTCGCAATCCGATGTGTTCGTTGTAGCACACGTTTGTGAAGTGATGTTGCAACAGTTGAACACTAGTTAATTACCCTGTACGCTCAAATTTGGCTTCTGGCTGTCATTCCTTGAGATGGCATTTTACTTTTTTAGAATTCTAAGTAATTACAGACAATTAGTTTACAACTGAAACAGTATTTTATGTCAGAGAATAGTGCTATCACAAGAATAACTTGTACCTGAATAGCAGAATATCGAGCAGGTGCCAAGTAATTGTAAAAGCATTCCAGCACTGTTCTATAGTCTCTCATCCAATTTTAGATGACAAATTAATTCTTTTATTGCTACTAACAAATTCGTATTTATTCAAGCACATTCGTCTTAGTAAAAAGTGTGCTGAGGGTACTTGAACCCTGAACTATCACGAGTGTTAGATACATTTGATACTGCTACTGCTGAGCTGTGTCTGAATTCAGATGGCATTCTGTGTGCTGCAAAGATCACGTTCGAAGCATTTCAGCAAGGGTATCCTGAAGTTGGTGGTGGTGATCCGAGTGTTTTCAGTATCTCTGGAATTGCGGATTGACGTACCATACTACTGTACCACAGTGCATTTTGGTGGGAGCTTCAGCAGTGCTGCCTTTAGCCACATGAGGGCGATCTTAGAACATTAATAAAGATAAAATCTTGCTGTAAGCACATCCGTTGCCTTTTTGTTGTTTTGGTTTGGGGTTTTGTTGGGTTTTGATTTGGTTTGGGTCTTTTATTTATTTGTTTGTCTAATGATGGAAAAGCTATCTTGTTTCTATGTTTGATAAACTGATTATTATAAACTGTTGTAAATAATGTTTTTTTCCTAGTTATTAGAACATCCTTTTTAATCCAGTTCTGAATTTGTATATTCTAGCCAACATAAATATGTGTAGGAAGTTGTCTCGTTTTGAAAAACTTTATGGAACTTTTTCCAGGAGTGTTTGTAAGGCTGATGTTTGTACAAGAAAACAATACATAACACTTTTATCATGAGTTAAGCTTACGTAGTTTTAAACACAAATTTCTTTTGGCAAATCTAGTAGCAGACTAGCTAAATGCAGTATGTTTGGTTATGGTGAGAGTGTGAGGACATGCTTCAGACAAAGAAGAGAGATAAGAGCCTTGTGTCCCTATCGTTTTGGGATGGCTGTTTCATCATGCAGCGTGAGGCAGGTTCTGGTTTCTGGTAGTATCTCGGACAAATCTGGAGCCAGTCAATGTGACCTGGGTACTTAGTCTTCTGGTAACTCCAGTTAAGCATCTAAAATTGATCTTGCAAATGGCAGAGCTCTAGTCCATTACTAGTCTCTCTACTTTTGTATTAGAGATAATGATGTTTTTATAGCAAATATTTGGACATTTTCAGAGATACTCATTGATGAAATATTAAAGTATTTGAATGCTTGAGTGAGCTGTGTTAAAGTCTACATTGTGTAGTGCTCTTGCTGCCAGTTAAAAAAAAAATCAAGAAAGTATTAATGAGCTGGATCTGAATTTTGTGTTGTTCCTGACACATCATAGAATTGTAGAATCATAGATTTATTTGGTTGGAAAGACGAAATAAATCATTGAGTCCAACCATAACCTAACATGTCCCTGTACACAACTTAGACCATGATTACTGATGGAGGTCTAAGTAGACAAGTGTAAGAACAGGGCAAACAGTGATATTTGTCTGTAATGCTCTTCTAGGGCCTTCTTATAGCCTTGCTGAACTTCAACTAGTGTTTTTTCCAAAGGTATAAACCCAGTATGGACTTCTGCAGCAGTAATCATCTTTTCTGGTTTTTATCAAACCTACATGTTACAGAATCATCTGTTTTATAAGACTGTCTATTAAGGTTTTGTTCTTGAGTTGTGTAGTTAGCTTTTTTTTGAGACTGGCTTTAAAATGTTTGCCATAATTGAGAGATAGAAAACCTCACCAAACCCTTCTGGAATGGCAGCAAATTGAAAAGCTTGTTTTGCTACAGGCTCACTTTCTTTAGAGTCACGTCATACACAAATTATTTTGTGTATGGCAGGCTCTCAGGCAATTCTGTTACTGTTGAGATATTTATAAAAAATGCTGCATTCTGCCATTTTTTTTTCAAATTGATAAGATTATCCTTATTTACCTGCCTTACTATGGTTTTACATTTAATTTGACACAACGATCTTTCTTTTGGTGTTCCTTGTTCGGCAGTACTAACTTTTGTGAAGATGTTTTCTTCTTCTAAAGCTTCCTTTCACTGATGTTTAGCTGTTCTTGATTATTTTCTTCTCCTTTATAAAATCTTCTTTGATGATTAGCATCAAATATGATGCTTTTAAATAGCCTTCCTGCTGCTTTTAAGGATTTAACTGTTCTTAGAAGCTTTTTAGTCCTTTTTGTGATTTTTTTTTTTTGCTTTGTCGAAAGTGCTTTTTATCTTCCATTGTTCACATTGTGGAGGTTAAACACAAACATTTGCTTCTTTATCACTCTTTTAAAGGATTTTTTTGGAGTACTACTTTAATCACAGTTACAGAGTAATTTTCAAGTAGCATCACTTTAAAAGGGGTCTTTTGTTTTACTTATGATAAAGATCAGAACTGTTTCTCCTCATCTGGTTTCCCTGAGTGCTTGCTGGCTGAAACATTCATTAATTGTGTATAAACATTTAATCTTGCCATCCTGTCCCTGACATTTAACCAATCTGCATAAGGGTAATAGAAGCCTACAATATGTTGTTGATTCTGTCTTTGTAACCTCTTTTACCCATTCAGTGTATCACAGTCATTCTTACCATTGTGGTCAGACTGTTGCTCATGCAGTGGTAACGCTGCTTTTCTGTATTGTGCCAGCATTTCCTTCCTCAGGGATTCTGTTACTTGTTAAGACAGCATGTTAATCAGATTGGACCCTAAACTGCATCTAGCAGTGGCACTGCTTCACAAACAATGCATCCTACTTTCTGTCCTCAATATTTCCAGGTAGCAGTTACTTACATTTGACTGAAATTGTGAAATAGTACTCATTACTTGAAGGCATTACACTCACATAATCATACATTTCACAGTATTTTAAAAAATATTGTGGTTTCTTTTTTGAACAGATTAAAGTAGATTTCAAGTGAAAGACTCAACAACAAAGTGTCCCTCCAGTGAAGCAATAAAAATCAGAGATACATTATAACGTATTTCTGAAATTTTGTGCATTTGAAATAAAATTAAAAACAAAACAAATCTTAACAAGCACAGATAAGCAAGATCTGATGTCTAAGAAAATTATTTTAATGTATTTGACATTAATATAGGATATCATAACTCATTGTATTGCATGTGCCCATTCTTTTATGTTCACTTCAAACCATTTTTTTACTGAGAAATCATGTTGCTTTTATTAAACACTAATTATTACAAGCCTTTTCTTTTTTGCATTTTGCTTTCATATTAACTGTTAGCTCACAATTTCAGTACTTCTTCCTAAAGAAGCCATTAAAGAAAAGTCTTGCTAATTGTTCTTCAACACCTTAATATCTTACATGCTCAGCATTTGTGTTTGAAGAGCTCTTGGAAGAATTGTGCCCAATTTTTATTAAACTTGAGATTTGAACAGAAAGCCTTGTATTTTCTCAGTGATTCTCCCGTTAGCATGTCATTACCACATTTGGTATTATGATGGGAGATTTAACTCCACTGAATAAAGACAGCTTGTAGTTAATACAGCTGTGATTGAATAATTGCAGGTTTCAGGATAACAGTGCAGGGGGGAGAGCAATGGCAAGGCAGTGAGGAAGGCAGGTACCGAAGTAAGATAAATACCTCTTCTTTTATAAGTTTGTCCAACAGCAGTACAGTGCTATGCATTCCTTGTGGATGAACTTTGTAGAGTACGGTTATTGGTTGGACTTGGTGATCCTGAGGGTCTTTTCCAATCTGAATGTTTCTGTGATTCTGTGAAACAATAATCTGTTTCAGACTGCGTTGTAAACATTTGTGTTAGTCAGTTGTAGACATCATTAAGGTGTTAGATACTGGGAGGTTCTGTAAGAATCAGTAATTGGTTTAGAAATATTTTGAAATTACTGCTGGATTTTAGGTGGTTACCTTTGACTGTAGTCCTGTGCTGAGAGATACTTGAGACTGTAGAATTTGCTTTTGCTTGGTTCACAAACACAGCTGTTTTTGTAGGTACGGGCTTGAAGATTTGACAATAGCACACCTGAAGGAAGTAAAACTGGTTGGGAGAAGGATCAGAAACAACATTGCGGGGGGTGTCCTGGGGAAGTCCCTGTTGTAGGCTGGTGGACTGATGTGGCTGCTGCTTTGCCGTTTGGATGTTCCATCCGTGGCAGAGCTGAGTGTGTATCCCAGAAACACACTCTACACACGCCCCACACACAAGACACTGACGTGCTGCCTTCAACAACACCTGTGTACAGGGCTTGTGTAAAATACAGTTCTCCTTTTCAGTTGGTAGAGATTGAAGTTCACACACAGCACTTTGGATTCACAAGCACATGCACATTTGCAGATCTCCCAGGCACCTTCCAGGTCTGGCATGGCCCCTCTGTCCATCCAATTACGATACCCACACCCATCAGCTTTGGGGAAAATGCAATCACTTGTCCCCCTCCACCCAGCAGCTGACTCCAGACATGCAAACTATGACCACTGATTCCACTCCAGCTACTGCTGCTGAGTCCCTTGGTCACTTCACTCACCCCAGTTCCCCCAGTAGCTGTGCTTGGGCCATGCAGTAGTGCCATCCCAGTGGCTGGAGGTGGGGACAGTGAATGGGAGTTGTGGTCATACCATATTGTTGCTGCCACTCCTTCCTCCTCACTCTTCCATTGCTTCAGCATGGGATCCTCCCCATTCTTTACAGACTGCTCTGAGTCCTTCCCACAGCAGTCCTTCAGGACTGGATTGCTCCAGCATAAGTTCCCCACAGGTCCTGCCAGAAAACCAGCTCCAGCGTGGGCTCCCTTCCACAGGCTGTGGCTTCTGCCAGGAGCCTGCTCCTGCATGGACTCCTCTCCAGGTGTTGAGGCTTCCTTCAGGGCACATCCACTCCAGTTTGAGGTCCTCCATAGACTGCAGGTGGCTATCTGTTCCACCTCTAAACTCCATGGGCTACTGAGGGACAACTAGCATTACCATGGTCTCCAAGGGGATCTCTGCTCCAGTGTCTGGAGCATCTCACAGAATCACTGAATGGCAGGAAGGGACCTCTGGAGATTAAGTCCAACCCCCCTGCCAAGGCAGGTTTACCTAGAGAAGCTCACACAGGAACACGTCTGTGTGGGTTTTGAATGTCTCCAGAGATGGAGACTCCACCACCTCTCTGGGCAGCCTGTTCCAGTGCTCCGTCACCCTTGACTTAAAGAATTTTCTCCTCATGTTTCAGAGTGTTGAAAAGTTTTGGCTATAGTAGAATGATTTATAGCATGTAAATACAAATTTGTCTCCTTGTTCTGTGTTGCTGGTAAAAATAGTTATTTAAAAATAAAACAATACCTAACCTCTAGCCTACCTTTTATGCTTCTTAGTGTGCAACTTGCTAGTTGTTTTTAGTAATCCATTTGTTAATCTCCCTTTGATGTACACATGTACAATATAAAGAAAAAAGAAAATAAAAATAATAAAGAAATATGCTGAGATTTTTGTAAGAGTTTAAAAAAAAATGAAATGGTTTCACTGATGTTATAGCTTTATTTCCCACTTCACCATAGTACCAGAAAATAACTGGTATTTATTTCAGTGTACATGTAGCACAGTTTATATGGGCAAAGTGAAGATAATGAATTAACACAAAGCACATTTAGTGAAGAGAATGTTCCAAATTGGTTTTGGCTGAAATTCCTGTTGTTTGTTTACCTGCATATTTGAGTACTGTTCCTTTCTTTCTCTGCATATTTAATTGCTGTCTAATTAATTGCTCTGTTAATTTCTTATGTAATTAATTATTCACTAATTAATCATTGATTCCCTGCATAGTTAATTAACTTATTTCTTATTTGATTTTTACACTTAATTGACTATAATTTATTGCTCTATTGCTATACCACCTAATTAGCAACTGCTTAATCAATTATTGTTTGCTTGTTCATAATCTTGTTGGTTAGGCCTATGATCAGCATGGCTTATCCTCTGCTATCTGACCTCCTTTTCCAGTCATCCTTAACTAAAATATTTTTTTTATTCAGTTGTTTCCACCTCATCTCTGAGCAAAGCACATGAATCTTTTGCATGTCCTAATGCTTTCTGGATGTGGGTCTGTTCACTTCTGGTTTTGTTACAGTTTTACTTCTGTTTGATGTGTGTAATCAGGCACTTTAAACATACCAGAGACTTTGCAGGATTCTTCTTTCTCTTGTACCTACCTCCAAGTACTGCGTGGGAGGAATGAGAGATAAAATGTTATGTGAGTACTGGTTACAGCTGTTGAAGGAAGAGACACAGCATTTTATCCTGAATTTTTAGGGACAACAACTAGCAGGTTGGGAAGCAGAAACTGTGGTAAATAAAACCTCAAAATAGAAATGTCACCTAAATTTCGGTGTTCTTTGTTAGTTAAACCCTCAGGTAAATGCTTACAGGTTTTGTAGTGTGCAACTTAAATGTGCATTTACACTTACATTTAATAAAAATGAATAATGCTAACTATAGCAGCACTAGTTCAAAGGACCTGATTCAAAGGAACATTTCCATTATAAACGTACTGCAATCAAAATAGAAGTGTGTGTGCCTGTGTGTGCTCAAGACATCTGAATACCTAAGAAGGAATCCTGCCGAGCTCTTAAGACCATGTTGAGTGTATTACGCATTTTACACAGCTACTTGTGTATGTAATACATAGTTCAGAAACAGTATTGGAGTTACCTTTCAGAGATGTTTTAAGAGCATTGAAGACATACTCTGCCTTACACTTTTGAGGGAGTTGTATTATTTCTGAAGTTGAGGATGTTTTTTAGTTTCATCTGCAAATAACTGTAAAAGAGAGCCAACTCTGCCGTTCTTAACACTCAGAACACCTTAAGCATGGATTTTTCTGGAGTGTGGTGAACTATATACTTAGTGTGCCATGAAGGGAGAGGAATAATTTGGAATAGATGTAGTGATCTTTGCTTGGGATTGTTTCAAAAACAGGTTCCAAAATACAGATTCCTAATTCTCTTCCCCTGAAATTCATTGCCGAGTTAAAAAAAAATGCCACTTTAGTTCTATACTTAGCCACTTAAGCGGGCATTTGATTTGTACCTCAAATAGCGCTGGTCGTTCCACTTTGATTTCAGTGAGCGTATGTCTTTAGTTTTCTTTAGGGAGACAGAGAGAGAGAGGAGCAATTGAAACCAGTTTCTGGGCCAGGAGTTTCTGTGTGTAGCTGAAAAAAAAAAGCGTGCTGTTAAAATTGGCTCCTAGTTGCGGGGTTTTATTATATACTGAAGGAAGCAGGGACTGTGAAAAATCAAACCATTAAAGCAAATGACAGTGGTTTTCAAAAACAAAAGTTCTCTGAATTCACTCTGTCAAAAGTTAGCGTGTGCTTTTTTTAGATGGGTTTTTCTGAATTGTTAACTTTGTATTAGCCCTTTTTTATTTGCTGCCTTGTGGCTTTGCATTAACATCATACCTCTAGTACTTGCATCATGAGAATCCCCCAGGAGGTTTTGTCTAAAAAGTTCTGAAAAAATTTCTGTTTAAAACATTGATCAAGGAAAGTTTAATGAAATTCTTATTTTGCTCCTGATTAGAAGGTTTTTAGTTCGTTGGAATGTGGTGTGGGGATTTTTTCTTTGTTTGTTTGTGTTTTTTTTTTTAATCAACAGGAATTTTTTTCATAGAACTTGTATGTCAAACCGTATGATGTACTAGATGTTTTTGTTAGAGCTGAGCGTTAATATTGCCTCTGAGGCAGATAGGACAAATTTTGTTTGGAGAAAAAAACTTTACCTCTCCTTACATTTTCTTCCTACTCATTCCCATTTTTCTCCATGTAGATGGGTCAAGATGAGCCCAGGTATTTTTGTTTTAAATATGGGCATAAAATTAAAACCCCCCAACACCTTGCATTTCTACTGCTGTGAAGGAGAAAGGAAGACCACGAGTGACTGTGACTGTCATGTGATGCAGCATTCTGTGGTCTACAGTGCTGCAGCTGTTTTGACCTTCCTCCCCATACTTCTAGTAGCAGAGCCACATCTAAGGATAATGATGTAACATTTTTCACTCACAGTGTTACTCATGGTAACCAGTTAAGGCAAAAATGACACATTGGTGCATATGTTTTTCATAAAATATTTTCTATGAAGTGTTGGAAAAATTGTTCTTTTACGGTATTTAATTCTTTCTTCCTTTTGTTTCCAGGACTTAGACAGGTAGTTTGAGAATTAGACTTGCTTAGGTGAGGTAAATAGAGGGGTTAAGTAAACATGGAAAAGAACAGTGAGGTCCATGAACATAAATTAGGATTTGGAGCCCAGAGGAATTTCAGAGCTGCTTTGCAAAGGTTAAAATGTTCTGCATTTATACGAACATGAGACACAACAAATGTGGGCAATGGCTTAATGTCTTCTGTAATTTTACCATACATTAAAAAACAGCAGAATTGTAATGTCTGAGTCCCGGGAGGCTCATAGGCACTGTTAGAGAATTTCCAAAGATTTGAGCCAGAAGAAACTTTTTGCCCTGTGATGATCTGGGTAGAGGTTTGGCTGTTTCTTAAGTTAAGTAATTTGGGGATTTGTTATGAAAGTCTTCATTTAACGGTGTAACACTTAATTTCATCTCGCTGCTGTCTGTTAACTGTGTGAAGCTAACTGACACTGTGTCAGCTGAACTGAAATCTTAGTACTGGTAGTAATATAAATAACAGAAATTTGGAAATATTAACACCTTGGTTTTAAACTTGTTTTTCAGGGATCAATGCCATCTTCATGTGTAAACTTTGTAACTTATTTTCACCAAATCAGTCCGAATTATTGTCTCATGTCTCTGAGAAGCATACAGAAGAAGGGAGCAATGTGGATGACATCATTATTCCACTCCAGCCTCTAACAGTACCCAGAAGCATAAACAAAGATGGAGAAGGTACATTCATAAATTGGGAGGAATATGATTTTCAAAGCTTACATAGTTTTTGTAATGGTCATTGTACAGCTGCCATCCTGGATTTCATTCAGTGCAGAACAGATTGGAGGACATATATAGATAAACTTAATATGTGCCAAGTATAGTAAAATCTGTTTCTTGCCTCTGAGCTGTGTAATAGCAATGGGAGGATTGTGTAATAGCAACTGGGATATCCTGGATGTGGGTGTGTGCTTTTAGGCTTGGGACTGGTGATGTGTACTTTTTGAGTTGTCTAACTTGTTTGTTGTGATTCAGATAATATTAATAGTTCTATTCCAAAACGGAACCACCATGATTCATAATTGATGACTGTGTTTTGATCTGGCCATTGGTAAATAAAGCAATCTGGTAGTCAAAGGTTGAATTAGTTATACAGAACTATTTTACTCTGCAGTGGAAGAAATTCCATTCATTCCATTTTAAACCGATTATGATTGCAATCCCTTGTAATATTAACAATGGGTTGAAAATGATGCAGACTTTGTAGTTGTTTCTTCTTTTAGATCCATACTGAGCAATGGATTTCTATTCTTGGTGGAGCTCTTACTTAACTCAACTACTGAAATTTTCCAGTCATTATGATTTCTATGTTTTAAAGACTCTGTGCTTATGAATATAAAACACTCTAATATCATACTTAAAAATTGTTAACATATGCATGTGATACTTCTTTTATTTACCATCAGTAATTCAGTAGTTATATTAATTTTATCAACATAAGGAAATATTTCTAATAATGGTCACATAGTATTCCACTATAGCTGCTACATCCTCAGATGGTTGGTGAGGAAAAATTACACCAGGTTATTACTTCACACAATGCCCAAAACTAAGAGTATATCAAAAGATGACAAATAAATGCTAGATTTACATCAAAATTCAAAATGGCATTCTGATTTTATTTTAATCATATAGAACTAATTTCTCAGATGTGCAGAATGCATCTTCCTGTCTTAAAACCTTGTTTCCTGTTATACCTTCACTAAGGTGTATTTCTGAGCACTGAGACTGGTACTGTCTGTGTTGTATGGTGTTAATCATACATTGTTCATTTATGAGATTAGTATAAAAGTACCATTCTGATCTGAAAAGACAGAAATTAGACCTATACAGTATTTAAGAAAATAACTTTGTAATTCTAATTATGTAAAATATAGAATTCATATGTACAGTTACATATTCATGTTACCTTTTTCATTATTCTCGTTGAATACTTTTCATCATCTGAAATGATCATATGGTGCCACCATTTTCAGATTATGTGGCCCAACTCTTTGCCATCTGCTGTCAGTAAGAATGTCAAGGTAAATTACTTTCACACAGATTTCAATTCTTATTCTAGACAGACTTTAATATTTCTTCTTTCCCACCACACAGATTGATTGGAGAATTCTATTCTAAAGGCTCTGTTTAAAAAATAGAGTATTTCGCAGATGAATATAGGAATTTGGAGACTTCTGGTTTCAAAGCATCAATTTTATTCTTCCCATTATGGAATCTGTGATAGATAAAACTTTACATAATCTAAATCCTTTCTCAGGGGACCATACTTTGTAAGAATGCAGTATTGTCACTAAAAGAATTGATTGCTGAATGGCAGTCTTACAAATTACAGTTTCCTTTTAGTACTCTTTGACTGATAGGTGAAGATCTGTTTGTCCTTTGAAATCCTGGTTTCCCTTCACTGTAGCTACTCCAGAACTGGTATAGATGAGTAAATGCTGAGCTGTTAATGTAGCTCTTTGTTCTGCCTGAGTAATAAATTAATGATTTTATAAGTGCTGTGAACAAGTAAAATGCTAGGCAATAATATGTGTTTATTACCCTAATGTTATGTTGTTGGCAGTGCTCTCTACTAAATTTGTTTTAGTCGTGCTTCATTCCCATAGTTAGGTTGTGATCTGTTTAGACTTGATTTGTCCTAACCATTTTGGTTGGATGATGTTAAAGCTTTTTTTTTTTTTTTCAATCAAGTGGAACCAAAGGTACCAGGCAGTCAATGCTGTTACACAGATTTTGCATAACTCACGTTTTGTCTAGCACAGGAGTGTGACAGCTGGAATTGTGGCCATATGCATCATTAAACGTTTAATTCTGGCATTGTTAATTCAAAGTAGTTTAGGATATGTTTTGTCATGGAAAGAGAAAAACAAGGAGTAAGAAAGAAAGCCTCAAAAGTTCTGGTGATGTATCAGTTGCCCCTGAGTCCTCCTGTTCTGGTGCATGTTGCTGCCCAGCCCTTTCACTAAGTATTTTTAACTCTCAAATGAGAAGTGCTGTAAATTCTCCCACTGGCAGAGTCATTTACAAATATTTGTAAAAGTTATAGATTCTTTATCTGTTTGCCACACCATTCATAGTGACAGTGATAAGAACTAGTTTTCTAGACCATGGAAGAGGATCTACCACCAAGCTTCTAAATTAGCAATTTTCACGTTTCCACTTGCACTTAAGATTTTGTTTCAATTTCTGTCTTAATGTGAAACTGCTGTTCTGTTTCTCATTAAGTTTACCTTAAAACAGTCAAGAAGAAGCATACTTCCTTTACCTGATATTGCTTCATTTCTTTCTGTTGGGTATTCTGATGACTGCATTGTAAAAGCATGAAAGAGTATCATACACAGAGAATGTGGTGGTTGCATACACTCTTCAAAATGTGATTTAATTATTTTAAAGTAACCTGAGCGATATTCGCATCTCTGTTCATTATATAATGTTTGACACATTGACAAACTCTTGACTTTTTTACAGATTGACATGAAGATAAATAATGTTTGTTTGCTTGTTTTAATTGCATGTTTCAGTTGCACCAAATACTGATTGCTACAATTGATAAATATAAAAAAGAACATGCATGGTAGCAAAGAGAAGTTTTGAGAGCACTGAACTCACCCCTCTCTGTACAGTAGCCCAGAAATTCAGAACATTGCTGGTGAAGGTTCTAAAACTGTGAAAGGGTTGCTGTTTTCCTATGTGTAATGAGACTTTTAGTATTCTATATTAAGCAGACAGGTACTCTGTCACTCCTGTAACAAGACAGAATGCTTTATTTTTTAACTCGGTATTGATTATGTGATTAACTTGAAGCTGTGGTCTCTTTGTGGGGGGTTTTGTTTGTCTGCTATATTTGGGGGAAATGTGGAACCTATTTTGAATAAAATTCTGCCATCACCTTCTGTTCTTGCCTCTTAAAATTCCTTGAGGTAATTTTTTTTTACGTATACTCTAAGTCAACAAGTTTAGTAAGGTCTTTTGACATTAGTAAATGAAAATTACTCAAGATATGTTTGGTTTTCTTAATATTCTATCCTTTCATGATTTTTCAGACTTGTGCATTGTCAGTCTCAATTTATCATTGATAATTGATAAAAAGCTTTAGAGAGCTTTTATTCTTTATTCTCAATATACACTGGGTTTGGTGAAAATCTCTGGAAAAGGAGCAGGAGAAATGTTTCTCAAAAGAAACACAATTTATGTATAGTACTATCAAGCACTTTTAGCCTGAATAATCTCGAGATACTTTCAAGCCTTTGGAACTGCAACAGTTGCTTAATTATCGGACATTTCTCTTCTTAACACAGAAGACGTATTTCACGCTTCTCCCACCTGTGTTGTCTAAACAACCCAATAACAATAATACAACCAATCCACATTAAAAAAAAACCCTGAACTAACGATAATAGTGTGAAATTCTGAGGAAAAGGAATTTGTTGGGTTTTTAAAAATTACTTCATTTTGCTGTAACTACTATAAGCTGAAATACGAAGAATGTTTTCAGTTTGCTTGGGTTTTTACTGAGCATTAAAAACACAGCTCTTGGCCAAGTTTTAGTGTGTGCCATTTGTTTGTCCATCTTTGATATTGCAAAGAAGGTGGCTGACAAGCACTTCATACCTGTTCTATTTCACTTAGCACATTTTAGTGCACATTATGCTCTGGGGTTTTTTTTCAATTATGACTGTATCAAGCTCTTTTACCATTTAATTCTCAGAGCTGGAATTCACAGAACATAACTGAAGGTTCTTAAACTGAGATCTTAGTCACCCTGGGATCTAGAGATGATTCAGGCATTTTATCATCTGAACTGCACGCTGAAGAGTAGTTTCTCTGTTCCTTCAATATAGAAGACAAATATTAACTAACTCAAGAGCTCAAGTGTCTAACATTAGATAAAATGAATCCTAAAAGAAGCCTGATGCTGCCCTGTTGTCTGTACACCATCAGCCAAGCTCTTTTCAATGTGTACTTATTTTTCTTTTATGCAGAGTAGTAGGACACTTAACTAGATATCTTCTCAAAAACTCAAAAAAATAATTTAAATCTATGCTTTTGCTATTTGTGAGCTGACAGTTTCTTGCAGAAAAGCAAGTTCAAAGTAAATAACTAAAATCTATACAATAGCAATCAGATAATTTCTCAGGAAGCACAAAGGAGTAAGAAAACAAACAAGCAGCTTCTGAGATTAACAAGAACAACAGACTAATAGTGATTCTTTTCATCGTATTAGATGGAAGTAATTTAGAGCTAGGATGAAATCTCCATAATAACTTGATCACTGTCCAGAATTTTTCCTCTCTTCTCACTGAGTATCTGCCTTTGTTGATGAGGTTTTCTTGAGAGCTAATTGGCTTGGTCATTGAGGTGAAGTTACATCTACCAAGTTCCCTTTGAAGTAACCTCCATAGTGATGAGGGAAATATTAAGCAGGAAATACAAGTATAAAGTTTTATATGTTGTCATCCATTTTTATGTTTGCTATATCTTGCTGATTTTATCAATTTTCCTTACAGAAATACGGAAATGTAAAAGTATGTTGTTTTTTTTTAAAGAATTGTGGATGACTGCTGATTTTAATTATTTGAAATACTTGTTAAGGAAACTTTTTTTTTTCATGGCTCCCATAATTTATTTATTGCCAACAAATTCATATACCAACTTCTGGCTAGAAAGTGCCAGCATTAAGGAACCACAGGAAATTATTTGATAGTTACATTTACTAAAAGTACAATGATCTTTTGGTTTTGAAAAGAGAAACTATTTTCTTCTCAATACATCTCAATCCTTAAACAATTTCTCTTAGAGTGATTTAAAAAGGGTTTTTTTGGAGTGTCAGAACACAGCAGTGCAACTTTGTAGAATGTGCATGCTGATGCAGTTCTACAGCAATCAAAAAGACGGCTTGCAGTGTAATTCCTCTAAAACTGGCACTTTGACATCTGCTGATCTCAGTAACACAAATGTGACTGCTTCGCAGCTATCAAGAATGCCAACAAATAACACTGCTTAAAACTAAGTTTGTATGAAGCTAACTTTTTTTTTAAGCTCTAGAGATCAAGACTTTCAAACTTCATTTAATATTGCTATTTTTCAAAGATTAGAATGATATTAGCTAATCAGCTGGTGAATTTAATTATAGCATTTTCTTATCTTTGTTTTCTAGAGCTTCTTGTAGTGAAGAGGAAAAGGGGCAGACCTAAAGGGTCTACTAAGAAGTTTTGTGTGGATGAAGATGTGGCAGAAAACAACCCTGTTCCGAGTCAAGAAAGTCCACCTAGGACTGAAGAAGGACCAGAACTGTCTGAAGTCTCACCAGGCAACTTGGAATGTAGGAAATGCAATCGGAAGTTCTCCAACACACGTCAGCTGAGGAAACATATCTGCATTATTGTTTTAAATGAAGGAGAGGAAGAAGGAGATGGAGGTAAGAAAATATCCAGCAAAAATACCTGAAGCATGTTGTGAAACAGTGTTTTCATCCTGTGACATGATTGATGACAACTCACAATAACCTCAGTGTAAATTTTAAGTGGAATGGCATTGTCTGTTTCTTTAACACAGAAAGAATGTTGAAGCAAAGCTGAGTATAAAGTCAGACAAGATATTTTAATTATTTTTTAAAAAGTCAAAAATGCTTCTTTTTCATAAGCAACTCTTTTGGGTCTTTACACGAGTTTTGTATTTGCATTAAAATTAGGTTTCTGCCTTCTGCCTATAATTGATTAGCATGATATCCTGTTGTTTCTACTTGTAAACAAAATTTGCCATTGATTTTTCTCCAGTTTTCTATTACCCTTTTGTGTGCAATCTGTCATTATGATACACAACTAGTATGGTTATTTTACTCTCAGTGAGATGTAGAGCTTAACTTCTACGGGAAAGACTAATTAAAATGAGCTTAGAATATGTTAGCAGAGCACAGAATCTCTTGCTTTAATAAAGTACCTAGTTATTTTTTTAGCGTCATCAGTTGTAGTATTTTTCAACTATACATAGTGACCTTTCCTCCAGCTGTCTCACATCTGGCATCACAAGTGATTTTGTCTTTTGATGTGTGTATGTGCTAGGTACTATGTCATTATTTGCATTATTGCAGTAATGTTGCCTTTTCTAATGTATTTGTAAAAATAATCTCTGATCAGTATAAACTCCAAGTAACTCTTCTTGACCTGTTAGTTCATTAGAGCTTCTAAATCTTACCTTCATCTGTTTTGCTACAAAACACACTGGCAGATTTTTCAAAGTAAATTGCTTATCCTTATCCTTCTTTAAAAAAAAAAAACCACACCTCAATTTTGGGCAGATGAAATTTTTTTTTATTTATTCTCTGTCAAAAGCAAGCCAGTCAAACAAAGTAATTCTTGAGCAGCAAACAGCAAAGGCTTCCAGTTTTTGGTGCCTAGTGCAGCAAGTATGTCTCCAGCCTGAAACTTCATATCTCAGTTGCAAACTGTGAAGGTACTGGGGGCTGGGAATTTCAGTCTTCAACCATCTGTTGTCCCACCACAGGAAAACTTATCACTTCTGGCTTTACCATATTAATGGCTATGAATACATAGATGAAAGTAGCAAGTGTATTAATATTATCCTTTAAGAAAATGTGATTACACGGAGTATCTCAAAGCATTCTGCACAGTGCACAAGAATAATATGTTCTAGGGATAAAGTTGTTTGTTGTACTTGTTTTACTGAGACTTTAAAATCTGAGTTCTTAAGAATGGAATTGTTATCAGACTCAATTTTCAATATGAAGAAAGTTTTGCGAATGATGGGTGAACCTTCTAAATCTGAAGAAAAAAGTTAAGAAAGGTTTCTTAAGAAAGTACTTCACATAGCCATAATTTTCATATTCAGTGCCTAACATCCACGTACATGGTTGAAATAGCAACATTATTTCTGTGGTAATAGTTGCTCAGTTGTTGGGTTCAATAACAAACACATTGTGGTTCTTTTTTATTTTTCAGTAGTATTCCAATATTCAAAACTTAATAGAGTTACATGTTAACATGAAATAGTTTTCCCCTAATTGTTGGTGACTGTTTTAACATAATTGCTTTTGTACATGGTTACATTCTTTTTGATGTTTGCTCTTTAGGTAATGATTCTGACGTTGACCTTGACAGGAAGGAAGATGAGCGAGAAAAAACTCCGAAGAGGCCCCGAGTTCAGAAAATAGAGAAGACTCCATCAACTAAGGAGAGTGAACAGATTGCGGGAGCTAAAAATCCGATTATAAGTGTGGTTTTGACAGCTCATGAAGCTATTCCAGGTAATCAAAATCACTAACTTTATAACCAAATTCAGCTTTATCCATGCAGTTTGGTCTAAGACTGAACTGCTTAGGGTATTTATTATTTGAAAAATATTTAATGTTATTTGATTATCTTGATATGAAATCTCTGCATCTAGCAGCTACATAACTTTAGAACTATCATAACATTTTTTCATAGGTATGGCAGATGCTGGGTCTAAACATAGTTGTATGCATTCACATCAGTTATGTTTAGTCTGTGAATAAAAAAGAAAGTGAAAAAAAACATATAACAAAGAACAGAAGAGTATTTTTCCCCTGAAATATATTTATTATAACTCTTGATTTGTGTGTCTATTTATGATAAATATAAATTCATGTATAAACCCACAGACAGCTTATATGTATATATACATGCATACACACACATCTATACTAAGCAAGTGTATAAATATAAAACTTAATAGTTATGCATACAAATAGTTTGACAGAAAATATGTATATATAATTGAAAGACAAGTAAAATTCCTATATAATGATTAAATGAGTCTTCATCTGTAAATTTCTATAGTGCCTTTTCAGCAAAGGATTTTGGAAATATTTCAATTTATTTTAAAACTAGGCTTGCATTTTCCTGTTTATATGAACCATTCACTCACCTGACTGACAGAATCCCTTTTTCATAGATTTGTGCATATTTTTAGCTCTGTAGCTTTATTGTTCTCCTTTTCGTTATTGTCAACAGCTCTGAATATTTGTTTTGCTTATAGCTCTCAGAACAAGAGGAATGCATTTATTTATTTTATTGTAGTGGGCTGGAAGCTAGCTGTATTTTCTGTGTTGTTCTTTAATACCTTTTGATCCTGAGATCTGTGATATGCTTAGACTTTTTTTGCTAAAATGCATTTCTAATTGTGATGGTAGAAGAAGCTGGATGAGCTCATCTCTGAATATCCTGAATATCTTCCTATAGGAAAAAAATACAATACTTATTATGTAAAGCCTTCCAGATTTTGACATTCAGGGAGCTGGGGATTGTATCTGGATCGTCTTATTTAATACATATCTACATGTTTGTCTAAATCCCTTCCTTAATACATTTATATTTTCAGTTTCTGTAACATTATACAGTAATTGTTCTGTGAGATAATTACACAGAGGGTGAAAGTGTACATTCTTTTGTTTTAAGCCTGCTGATTGCTTATTTCTTCAAACTCTTCTTTGTTCTTGATTTATAAAATAGAGAACGATTATTCACACTTTTTTCACAGTATTGCTAATTTTAGAGGTCTCTCCTATATTCCTCTTTTTTTGAAGCTGAAAGTCTCTGAGATATGTATCCCGTTTCAAATAAAATACTTCTGATTTTCTGTGTTACTGTTCTCTAGTTCTTCTAGACCCATACTTGAAGTTGGAAGGTCACAGGATTTACTTGGATTTTAATATGAATTTGTTTGATAATGTTTCCTGTTGTATTCTAATCTATTTCTAATAATTCCTTCCGTTGTGATTATCTTTTGGATTGTTGATAAGTACTGGAGAGCTTTATAGTGAAAGGCAAGCTACTTTCTAAGGGATGGACTTTGAGAGATTAGAGGCCATCACTGAGTTTGAGCCAGAGATAAGGCACACTGGGTAATGCTTCTCTGTAGAAGTTGCTGTCAGAATGTTGTGAGGAACTCAAACCTTATTACTCTTAAAGCTGATTCACTTAGAACAGATGGTATTGACTGAAAAGAGGAAAGCAAAAGGCATAAGTAAACTAGTAAACTAAAGTCCATTCTGCATTTAAAATAGAGATACAATAGTGTTGAAGGAAGGATTTTTGTGAAAGAAATTATCAGTACAGTTAACCTCTTCTTTTCCTCCTGGTATTTGTGTATTCTGTCTTCTTGAAATGATTGTCCAGGGAAAACAGTTAGGAAAACTTTTATCTTCATTATTGAACATAGAATATTTTTAATGGAAAATGAGACCTTGTAGGTATTTGTCTTGTTTTACATTTTTCCTTGGCCTGTGCCTGCTTTTAGAGACACAAGTACTGAGCGCATTCTTTTGGGGTGTGGGACAGGGTTCACTAACTGCTAAGTCGGGTGCAGCCAGGAAACCAAGTTTCTCACTTTAATCATTGCTTCATGATACAGCAGTGACTGCTGTGGTTACTGGTCAGTCAGTAGGTCATACTTAGTATCCCAAGTGGATGGTGACATCTAATGTTTCTTAATGCTTCTGTGTCTTCTAAGAGTAGGAAGTGAATACCCAACATGAGGGAATGTGATTGCTTACTCCTAGCAAGTACTCTGTCAGTGTGTTTGAAGAATTGCATCTCTGTCTTTAGGTATTTAGAGGTATTTGTCTTTCTGTTAACTGCATGTAGGGTATAGTGCTAGGATAACCTGGAACATTCTGTCCACTCTGAGTATGCAAAATACTGATGAGTACTTATCTAGTCCATCTAATTTAGGTGTTTAAGATTTAATAGTGATAACACAAAAGCCTACTAAACAGTTTAACAATCTTTTCAGGAAATGCTTAAAACATCCTGAAAGGCAGAAGGGCACAGAGGAGGTTCAGTGCAGAGCATTTAATGAGGATCTTTGTCTCACATTCAGGAAATGGGAGGCCCAAAAGAGGTAACCATGCATGTAGAGCAGTTCAAGATCTATTTTCTTTTAACTGGGTCCTTCAAAATACAGGGTATCTTGCTTCTATTTTCAAAATATTCAACTATGGGAACACTGGTCTGGTGTCTAATGTTTGTTTTATCATCTTGACGCTAAACCCACTGATTGAAGCACATCTCCTGTTCTGTAGTGACAAGTTCCTGTCTCCCTGGAATACTGCAGTGCAATTTTGGACATGCAGTCCTGCTAACAACCTGGCAGTTATGGGAGAGTAAGTGACAGGAAGAATAGAAGTTACAATACTCTGTTAACATTTAGGTTGAAAACCTGGAAAATCAATTCTGATCAGCTGAAAGTATTATTAAAAAACCAGTAATCAAAATGTGCCATTTTTAGATCCAGCTGGTTAAGTGAACAGAGTTATTACAATCTGTTTATTTACAGAGTTGGCTAAAAAAAAAAAAAAAAAAAAGAGAGGATTTAATAGCCTTACATACTTGTCAATGGCCTCTTCTCAAAATATCTCTATTTACTACTTTAAATCACTCTGAAGAAGTAAATGGATCTCCATGTTTCTCTCTTGTCTACAGCAGTGCTTTCCTCAGTTTACTGTTCTGAAGTCTTTCACACATGTCATTAGGTAACCATTGTTTATTACTGATTTATCCCATATACTCCACCTGCCTTTTTCCTGATGCTTTTGCTCATCTGCAGGCTAAAAGATTTTAGGAAAGCTAGTCAGTAATTTGTGAACCAGCTAGTTTTCTTTGGACTGTGTACTGTTTGTGGTTTAGTTTTTTTGCTCTTAGAATTGTTTCAGAGATTTTTTGTTAATACTGCATATATTTTGTAAATAATATCTTCAGGAACGTGCTCTTTGAGTAGAACAAGAATTAATTTCATCCTGTTATTAAAGGAATAGCTCATACATAATTCTTTGAACTTTCAGGCATTTCATTTTATGTATACTTATATATGAATAACTATGAGAGTCTATTAAAAATATTGACTGTCTTTTACTTTCCAGGCCTTTTATAGACTCTTGTGTCTCAGATTTTTTATATTCTTACTGTAAATTCCCATTGAACATGTGAGTAGGTGAGTTGCAAGTTAAAAAGGAGAGGATCAATTGATAATGGGATCTTGGTTTGATATACGTGAGGTTTGGGGTTTGGTTTTTTCCATGCAAATTAACATTTAAATGGATTTTCCTTACCTTCAATGATAACTATGGGTGCCCAGCATTAAACTTTCCCTTCCATTGTTTAGAAAATAACATCCAGCTAAATTATCTCAACTCAATCACATCTTATTTATGCTTATTTATGCTTCAACCACTTACAGAACTCTGAGGGATATGATCTGATCCTGTTGCATTCAGAAGTGCCCATTTACTCCTGCTTCTAATGGGGACTGAGAAGTGCACATGGAACACACTATTTTATTCTGAGAGGTGGCAGCATGCCCCAAAATGTAAGCAGTTAGAGATCTGTTTAAGGAAAAGAAATGACGACTTTTAAATGTAGACCAAACAGTGTCTCTTCCTCAGCCTTATGGCTGTGGAACTGATTAAGCAGTTTGGATGAAGTTTTCAAAGGATGTAGTATGAGGCAAAACCAGAAAAAGATGAAAAGGTTCAAGTATTTTTTTTATAGGATCTCATAATAGTACCATTAATAAACCTCAGAACCAGCAGTCCTGGCATGTTACTGATGAACATCTGTAGTATAAGTACTGATGTTTTCTGGAGGTATAACCATTATTTTATGCACATGAATTTAACAACAGAAACTAAAATATTTGAACTGATGATTACAGAGCTTAATGTTTTGTTTGTATATGTATATTATGGACAGTGAGTGTTTTAATATGAAATTTTTAATAGGCGTTTTTTGTTCTTACTTTTAGGAGCCACAAAAATTGTTCCCGTTGAGGCTGCTCCGCAGGAAAGTGAACCCACAACTCCCGAGGCAGCAGTTCAAGACCCATCGCAACGGAGAGGATATCAGGAATATGCCATTCAGCAAACCCCCTATGAACAGGCAATGAAATCAAGCAGGTAATTTTCAAGTACTTATATTTGTGCTCATAGAAAATATGAGTGAAATATTTTCTAAGCCTTTTAAACAGAAAAACAGCTGAAAATAATCAGTACACAAGCTGTAGAATTTAAAAAACCTTTAGAGAATACCTTATTTTATAATAAACATTTCTGTCCATTATGAGTATCTGGGAAAATGTTGCCACTTTATGTCAACAAGTTTCAGTGTTGTTAATATAACTGGTTTGGTTTCGTTTTAGGTTGGGTCCGACTCAACTGAAGATTTTTACATGTGAATACTGCAACAAGGTGTTCAAATTTAAACACTCCCTCCAAGCACATTTGAGGATTCATACCAATGAAAAACCTTACAAGTGTTCATACTGCAGTTATGCCAGTGCAATCAAAGCCAACCTTAATGTTCACATGCGGAAACATACAGGGGAGAAGTTTAGCTGCGATTATTGTACGTTCACTTGCCTCAGCAAAGGCCATCTCAAAGTCCATATTGAAAGAGTTCATAAGAAAATTAAACAGCATTGTCGCTTCTGTAAAAAGAAATACTCTGATGTTAAAAATTTGATCAAACACATCAAGGAAACACACGACCTTCAAGATAGAAAAGTGAAAGATGTTTTTGATGAACTTCGCTTGATGACGCGAGAGGGCAAAAGACAACTTCTTTATGACTGCCATATTTGTGAACGCAAATTCAAAAATGAACTTGATCGAGACCGTCACATGCTTGTACATGGTGATGAAAGGCCTTTTGCTTGTGAGCTCTGTGGTCATGGAGCCACTAAATACCAAGCCCTCGAGCTTCATGTTCGAAAGCACCCATTTGTATATGTGTGTTCTGTGTGCCTGAAGAAATTTGTCAGTTCTATAAGACTCCGTGCTCACATCAAAGACACGCATGCAGATTTACAGGAGACTTCTGTTTTTAACAGTTCCATCAATCAGAGTTTCTGCCTGCTTGAGCCAGGAGGTGATATCCAGCCAGAAGCCCTTGGTGAACAGCTAACACAAAGTGCAGCTGAGTTAACTGTCATGAGTACTGATGCTATTAACATAACACTATCATCTGATAGTAAAGGTGGATCAACAGCTGCAGATGTAAATGGCCAACATAACGGTGACTTGAAAATCGTTACTGTTTCTTCCTCAGAATCTGAAAATCCTCTGGTGGGGAATGTAACAGAGACACTGTGCCAGACAGCAGATGCAGCAGTCGCAAATGTTCAGTCCTGTGTGGCATCAAACTGCTTTCTGCTGAAGAACAGTACGTCTGGTCCTGATGAGTTAAAAGTTTCTCCTGCAAATGAAGAGGAAGATAGTCACAGCAGTTCCATAAATGGGCAGGGTGAAGAAATTCGGCTTTTGCTGTCTGAGGTCAAAAGTTTAGATCCGAGTCAGAACAATACAATGACTGAGAACCTTTCAGTCTCTGAGGAGAAAAATCAATCTGTTCCATCTAGTGAATCAGAAACAAGCAATCTGCCAATTCAAAATTCAGCAGAAACCACAAACCTTTTGCCAGCACCAGAAGTTAATGAAGCCACCAGTCCACAGGCAGCCTCTTCTAATACATCAGATAGTGGGACTGGAGCTGTTGCCTTTATGCAGATCTTGAATAGCTTACAGAAGAGGCAAATGAATACAGAATTGTGTGAAAAAATAAGGAAGGTTTATGGAGACTTAGAATGTGAATATTGTGGTA
The DNA here is from genome assembly GCF_027791375.1 of Indicator indicator. Classification (NCBI taxonomy): domain Eukaryota; kingdom Metazoa; phylum Chordata; class Aves; order Piciformes; family Indicatoridae; genus Indicator; species Indicator indicator. The sequence continues at coordinate 18,035,195 of NC_072021.1, read as the reverse complement.
AGGAGCAGCAGAATTATGTTTGTTTGGGTTTTTATAAATGTTTTGTTGTGGGCCATCTTTTTCCTTTTCCTCTAGTTTACAGAATTTGACGTATTTGTGTATCTTTGTAACAATATTTATTTTGTACTTCTGTATACATTCTGGAATTCAGTGAGATTCACTTTTTGCCTTCTCCAAAAAGCACTAGTGGGATAGTAGCAAAGCAATGCTTTGCTAGACTCAGTTTTTTATTGCTGTGAAACTAGATAGAATTAGATGATTTCTGTCTGTGTGCCTCTCCCCACCTCATAACGTTCACTGAGGCCAAGCACAACAGATTTAGGCATGTGATCAGAATTTGTCAGTCCATACTTTAATGCTTAAGCTTTATTACTAGCTTAGTAAAAAATTCAGAGGCTTTTCCATATACTGTGAGAGGATTATAGTAATATACATCTTATACAAGAGATGTAGATATACACTTACATAGTTTTTATCCTTTTAATTTTTTTTTTTTCAGTACTAGATCAAGACTGTTCTGATTATAATTTTTATTTTTTAAACTTAGGAAAGTCGGAGTTATGCACCATTCCCATTTGAAAATTTTTGTTTACACAACTGGAAAGGAAACAAGTTGGAATTTAAGTTGTAGTCTTCATTCTTGAGAATAGAAAAGAAAGTATGAGGAAATCACGTGTTTGGAACACCAAAACATTGTACATTAAATGAATTGCTGTGCACTTTTTAACGTCATTGTGTAAGAAAGGCTTTTAGGAAGGAATAACATGAAGGGCAGTAACAAAAAAGATTTTTACAATTTCAGTGTACAGTTGCATTCAGATTTTTTGTATAGGAGGACAGATTTAAAGGGCATTCTCATTAGGAAAAAGACCATTGCTTTGTATTAAAGCTGCCTTTGTTAGGCAGTTTCAGGACATGTGACAGAATCTTTTTAGACAAAAGTGGGGTTTGTAAAGATATTTTAAGTAGTATTTTAAGAATCTTTAGGACAAGTTTTCATTGATGTCAAAAGGGACAGGGTTCAAACAGTGTGCTTTACCCTGAAAGAAAATCACGTATGCATCGTAATGTTTACTAAAAATTTAGAAATTTCTGTCTTCATGTTTAATTTTATTTTTAGGCAAGTTGTTTTGGTACCAAGTGCATTATGACATGCATGTCCGTACACATACTCGAGAACATTTATATTACTGCTCCCAGTGCAATTATTCTTCCATCACCAAAAACTGTCTGAAGCGTCATGTCATTCAGAAACACAGCAATATTTTGCTGAAATGTCCCACAGAACATTGTGACTACTCTACTCCAGATAAATACAAGCTCCAGGCGCATCTTAAAGTTCATACAGAGCTGGTAAGTAGCAAACCAAACAGTATATTTGTCTAAATTCTGTGTTATCATCATAGTTTTTCAAATCACCTGGCAATATTTGAAGACGTAGGTAAAAGTACTTACCCAAGTGCTCTCTAGATATTTCTATTCAGGGAAATACATGAGGTGCAGCAACTAGATATTTGGTTCATCTTGTAGTAGTTTCAAGTAGAGTATGTCTGTATCCATTTTTTCCCTTTGATTTTCCCATTATTCTCAGATTATTTGGGTTTAAAGTAAGTGAGGTCTGGTACTATTGTTACTTAACTCCATTCCATGGACTTTGTAAATAGATGACTGGTGTAAAATGCAAGTATGTTCCTCTCTTAGTTACTAGAGATGGAAGTCATTGAAAGGAATGTTTTTTTTCCTTATGGCTTGACCTAGTTGCAACCAATCTCATTGAAGATCTGTCATTTTATGTTGTGGGTACAAAGATGAAGATGTGACATTTTAAAGGCTCCTGCCATGTTCAGTAAGCCATCCAGCCCCGAATGCCATTGTGTGAACAAGAAGTCTACCTTACTTCTCCAATATGCATTGTTACACGTTTTCTTTGAGAAAAGAAATGCAAAGAGTGCATGCCTCACTAGAAGACCTCTGTGCAAGACACTGCTCTGTGATCTTTCTCTGATCCAAGACTCTTTTGAGCAAAACCAATTTCCTCATAAACGTTCCTTGCATTTGTTTTAAATATATATATATTGTTGTATTCAGAGTAAAAACTGTCTTAGAACTAAGGAGTGAAATTTGTATTCTTCATTGTTGATTAAAATAGTTTTTAGAAGTGGAATTATTTACATACTTTTCCTGGAAGATTAAGAAAAGTGATTATTCCCTTTGTATCAATGTTGCCTAGCTTTTTCTTGTTGTTGCATTATTGTTTTGCATGAGTGCCCCAGATAGGTTAGGCTATTGTCAGAAAAAGTCTGCATTACCATGTGTGGCTTTTGCCACCACATGGCAAGATCATTTCTGCTTCCAAGGTATAGGTGATCTAGGACATTGTAGATTTGTGTATGCCCAGAGAGGTTATAGTGTGCATGCACTGACAAGGTGTGTGAGCACAGGTGAATTCTTTCCCATTCCAGATCGACCCCCTAGAAAATGGTGCTTGGCAAGTGCCTGCTCTCTGGCATGATATATTTAGTCCACTTTTGATTGGAATCTTTCTTGAAGACCATCTGCAGTGCTTAGGTGGAACATTAGGGTTAGTCAACATTATGGATTTTGATGGCATTGTCTTGTAAAAAATCTTACGATCCTTGATAGAACTCACCACATATAACAAATTAATCTCAGTCACATGAGATAGCAACATCACAACTGCTTGAAGTACTGCGATAAACAATGTTACACTTTTACTAGTGAAATGTGATGCCTAAGAATTCATGTTAATTTTTCCCAGACATGAGCAATTTCTGTGTAGCAACTTAATAAAGTTCTTAACTTACAGTGCCTAGTGGTTTCAGGTCATCTGTAGTCAGCAGGTAGTCTCCTAGACAGTATTTCCAAAACTGGTAAGAGTCCAGGACCTTTGTTCTGTTGGCTCCACGTTTTTCATTCCTAACAAAGGAGTCTGTTTCTTTTTGATACAGTAATCTTCCACGTTCTTCAGGTTTTCTGTCCTGAAATAATTAGTGAAATATCTGTTCTGTCACATTTTACAGTGATTTCTTGGTGGTCTGGTAGGTACACATCTCCACCAGGTGATACGTTATCTGGTTGTCTGCCTTGTTGTCAGGACTAACTAGACTTCACTTCGTCTGTTCTTTTGATAACCCATTCAAATGTTAATCTGGTCAGTGCAGAGGTGACTAGATGGCCCAATCCTTTGGTTGAGTGTCCAGTGCGGTGTTAGCAGGTGCTTCTGGAAAGAACATCCTCTTCAATTTATATAATAACTGGCAAAGGTTATTTTAATTTGAGTAATTTACCAAGTAATGGAGCAAAGTTCTACATTTTTATGTGGAGCTAGGTCTATTTGCTAAAAACATTAAAAATACAATTACACTAAAATTACATATAGGAAGAAATTGCATCAAAACTCTCCAGTTCAAGTTCCTTGATAGTGTTAAGTCTATTATAACATTAATGACACTGGTAAAAGCCAGAGTAAGCTGTAGACTTTTAAATTCAAATAGTGGAATAATACTATGTTGGTAATACATAAAGTGCTACATATTTATGAAGTAGATAGAAATGTTGACACTGAATAAGTAATGGCATCTGTTCCTGTTACCTCTTCTGCTCAATTTCAGGCCATGAAGTAGTGCTATAAATACACATAGTGGTGGATGTCTTTAGAATAATGAGATCTGATTCTTTGGTTTCAGAAGGGTGAACTTGTGAAAAAAATGGAAAAAACTTGAATATTATTGCTTATATGAAATACATTTTCTTCTGTTATGTGATTTGATCTTTTGACTCAATTCTGTAAAGAGTCAGAAGATAATGCTTACATTTATTGTGCGTATTCTCATGCTGTAACTTGGAGCCCTTCATTTATAAGGATTAATGATGTGCTTAGAATACTTTAATATTTCTCCTTCACTTATTTCACTGTAAATATCTTCATTTTTTTTTTCCTTAAAAACTCAGCCTTCAATTATAACTTTGTTGAGGACCATGTATTACTGCATAATGACTATAGTGATTATACCAGTGGACTGATAATTCAGTCTTTTTTTTCTTGCTTGCTTAAGGATAAAAAGACTTATTCCTGTCCTGTGTGCGAGAAGTCATTTTCTGAAGATCGACTTATAAAATCTCACATCAAGACAAATCACCCTGGTAAGAAAAAAAGCAAGAAAAATTTCTCAGTCTATTGCAATGAATGAAATAAAGGTTTAGAATGAACAGTGCACCGTGAGTTCATTCTAAAGAAAGAGTCTGTGTATAATTTAAGTGGTTTAGAGTAAGAATTGTATTGAGTTTGCAGATGTTAGATTTTAGACTCAAAAAAGTTATTGTTCCAACTTGTGTGTTGTGGAGTATATTAGGTAGCTGTGCTAAGAAATCTATCTTCATTTGGTAAAGGATTAATTTCCGGAAGAGGGCCTAGGTGAATTCAAATTAAGTATTGTGAAGCTTGCAATCAGGCATATATACATCCTGTAAGAACCCATGAGATATAAAATTCCCATTGGCTGTACATAAACTGACAGAAATGTGTTAATTGCACCTTATTTTGTCTGTAGGTAATTAGTATGAATGCAGAGGCCCCAGAGCTGACTGTACATATCCTCAGTTAGTGTGTGGGCCAACTGAGGTCTGCATCAGGACTCTTACTAGAACCAGCTGTGATGTAGTGTGGCCAATATTAAGCTGGACCTAGCAAGCCTGGCTGGATCTAATCTAACCAGTGCAGTCCATTCAAACTCTGTTCATACCTTCCATTCTAGTGGCCTGATTCATCAGTGCATGCACAGCATAAAATGAATGTGGTAAGTCAGTGTGAATAGTCCTTTCTCAGATCTTGGGAATTCAGTGCCAAAGTTCTCAAGTGACTGGTGCAGGGACTAATTTAAATCTGATACACATTGATGTATCCATACTTTCCTCCACAGTATCTGTGTTATATTGGATAGAAAGGCTGACTGCTAGAGAGGACAGAGGAGAGTAGACTGCATTGGCTAACATACATCAGCTCATCTATAGCGTTACTTACTATCTGATATAATTTGATATTAAAAAATAAAATACGGCCTATGCTCAAACTGAGTTTGGTGAAGAAATAGAATGTAACAGCTAAAGCAGCAGCTTATTTTCCTGTTGCCACTAGATAGTGCTAGACCTGTGTTTTAAACTATTTCCTTTGCTTTAGTTTTAGACTTAGCTCCCACTTTAGCCTTTTAGTTACCAAACATCTTTATTTGCAGACCACTCCACAACAGTGTGGTTGAAGGGCTTGTTACACATCAGGGGACATGTCTGATGCAGCAAATTGAGATGAGGAAAGGCTTCTGTGCTATACTGTAGTCAGGAGGTATGTCACCCAGAAGGCATAGGAGTTGAATCTTAAGAATTATTGCATAAAGCCTTTGGGCTGTCTCAGCCAGGCAGTATAGGAGGCCTCCTTAAATTGTGATCTGTGAACTAATAGTGGGTAACATACTGTGCTCTTACAGGCTGCTGTTGGTTTACTGGTCCATTGACTGCTAAATTATTAGGGTATGCTGTGTCTGGGGTTCCAGAAATACCAATTAACTCTGGAGCCCCAGAGTTATAAATTCATGCATTTAAATATTTTACAACAATTCATTTGGTATCTGAATCCCTCTAAATGTATAGTGTAATTTTTTTTTTTTATCCAGGAAAATGGATTCTGTTAAATTCTGGGTTGTAATAGAGGTAAGGTTAGAAGGAAAATCTGCACAGCCTATTATTTTTGTGTCTTCATTTTTAATTCATATATCAGAGGGGAATAGAACTTAGAAGCAAAATACCAGATATATTAAATACCTCTCCATGGTACTAAAGAAATACTACATCTAAGTTATGCCTATGCTGTAGTTATTCAACAACACTGTTTTAATATATGGAGAATTAATGCACAAATCTTTTTCCTGTGTATGTTGTCCTTGTAATTAGGAGGAAATCCTTTATTTGTACAACATACTTAATTACAGGCCAAATAAATGTGACAAATCAGATGATTTAAACTATCAAGTGCTGCAGTGGAATGAGTGCAATTGTTTTTTAAAATTTAAATGGAAAAGAATAAGGATGAAAGGAAAACTGGATACTGTTAAAAGGAATTGAATTTTAAAACGACACATCAAAAATTAATTTAAACTGAATCCCTTTCATATTTATCATTAAATTACTATTTCTGGAGCTCCTCTTTCCTTCCTTTCTTAATATCATTCAGCATGACCCTTTCTTGTATCTTTCATTACATCAAGTAGAAAGTATAAAATAAAACAGTATTCCTTTCTCATCTAGGTTTGCAGAGAATAGGAGTTGAATTCCAGTCCCATTAAAGGACAAAAATCCCTGTAGGTAGAGCAGTATTTCAAACCAAACAGATAAGATCTTGAATTTGTTGCCAAATGATTGGGTTACTCAGCACTGAGGACTCTTGGATTCTGGTCTCACCTTTTCATCCCATGTCTGATTTACTACAATATTTATTAATAGTCCTGAGACATGAGGGGCACCAGCTTTCATAGATCCCTGCAGAGCAGAAATACTAGCCTGAAGTCATGAATGAAGGATCTAAGCCAGAGAAGGCAGATGAGGCTTTAGACTTGTGTCTGTATTTTTCTTTTATTGAGTACATTAGAACATAGCTCTGCTCAGCCGATGGCCTTTTATACATCCCCTTTGAGGTTGTTTTCCTTGTGTATACGAGTTCAGGCAGGATTTTTGATTCCACTCTGAGACCAGTTGTGAGGGCACTAGGTATGACAGTTCATATTTGCTAAAAATCTGTGGTGGTTTGAGGCTATGCCTTTAAAATTTGTTACAGATTTCGAACAGAAAAATGGAAAAATGTAAATTCCAACCCACCACAAAATCTAAGTTTAAACTGTAACTTTCGAATGTTACAAGATTTAGGACATAACAAGTCATCAACTTTCATGTCTAAATATTTAGACTGCATGAGTACTGTACTTTCACAGTCATGACATTTAGCATTTTATTAATCTGAAATATATTAAGTAATAGATTTATTTTTTAAAATCATTAAACAGTGTTTTCTTTAGGCTTCTTTGGGACTTTTGAACTTCATTGTTTTGACCTTTCTCACTGTATCAACCAAAACATTAGATCATAGGAAAGAAAAACTTAAGAGAGTTCAGTCTGCTTAGCCTGAGAAGCGAAGAGTGGGAGAGAAATCTTAATTGTTTTCTTCAGTTTTTGGAACTGTACAGTGAAGGTGCATGAGTTGGAACAAGTTGATTCTGAATAGAAGTTAGGAAAATAATTTTGATTGTAAAAGGTGGTTATCTATCCATGGATATATTCAGAACAGTACTGGATATGACCCTGAGAAACTACTGAAAATATTGGGAGTGAAAAAAAAGTGCCAAATTACCTTATTGGATAGTTCTCAGTTGGAAAATTATTTGGGTGTGCTGCTGACTTAGGAGACGTTTTTTATTTAAAGTTTGTGTTTTTTTAACCAGGCAGTGGTCATACTGAGTACAGATCAGGAGAGAAAGGTCAGAACATTCTGGAAGCCCTAAATGAAAAAAGGTCCTTACATTCTTTGCTCAGGTCTTAACTGAATGGCAGTAGGGGAAGCAGAGAGTAAATCAGCATCTAGCTCTTCAATATTACCTACAGAATAAATCCCCTCATGTCCTTCTGGTTTTTATTACTTTTTACATTTCTCTCAGAGGTTTCAATGACTACTATTTCTGAGATTCTTGGCAGAAGAGTTCAGCTGAAAGGCCTTATTGGAAAACGAGCTGTGAAATGTCCCTACTGTGATTTTTATTTTATGAAGAATGGATCAGACCTTCAACGTCATATTTGGGCTCATGAAGGTAAAATTCTGATTTCAAGCTTTTGGGCATGTAATCGTTCTCCTATCCTACACAAGCTTTGCTGACATAAAAAGCAATTCAAGTATGTTGCTATACCTGGATCAAACACTATTAAGCTACAGCAGAGGTTAAATAATTAGTTTAATAGATTGTGGATTACATGTGGAACTGTATGTCATAACATGAATAGACAGCTTAAATATTTTATAAAATTAATAAGTTTCTGATTCAATTTTTTTCCAACACTTAATCTATAAAGTATTCTACAATAAATGTGAATAAGAAGAAAAGAATTAAATACATGCTCAGTCTCTGAAAAGAAATAATTATTTGTGTCTTCTCATGAATAACTGCTACTGCTTTCACATTTGTCCAAAAATGCTTGGTCTGGAGGTGTATTACTAAAACAATTGAAATCCATTTACTTTGATGTATGTATATAAATTCTGTGTGTATTTCAATTAAATCATGCTGAGCATGGCAGCTAGCTGACACAGGTATAAGCAGTGATGAAAAACCCATAAGGTAATGCTGATCATATCTATGCATTGTGAGGGAGAAATTTCAGTACCTCGAACTTAAAGTCTGTGCCAAATAAAATCTCATGTCTACCCAGTTTGCCTGTTTTTGTAACAAGTGGAAGACCAATCACCTATTCTTCAGTCAGTTAATAACCTATGCAATTGATTGCCTATTGGAAGACATTTTTGACAATGAAGGTGGTGAAACACTAACAATAGGTTGTCCAGAGAGGTGGTAGATGCCTCATCCCTGGAGACATTAAAGGTCAGGTTGGGCAGGGCTCTGGGCATCCTGGTCTAGTTGAAGATGTCCATGCTCACTTCAGCGGGGTTGGACTACATGACTTTTAGAGATCCTTTCCAACCCAAACCGTTCTAAGATTCTATGCTGTTTGAGCATTATTTTGGATTTTTTAGCCATGTCTCTGCATAAATGGAGTAATGGGATTTGGCACTCAGGAACTGGTATTTTGGTTCCAAAGTGTTTGTTCCCACACAGATAATTTGGACATTTAATCCTGGTATTGAATATTTGTTTGAATGCTTTAACTATGAACTTACCTACTTGTGTACTATATTAGTGGTCCTCTCCAGTAGCTTTTACACCATTAAGGAGTTTAGGTAACGCAAAATTGTAGGCATAAAGCAATTACTTATGTATTCCATAGATACAGTTTGTTTATTCTGCTAAGAAAGCTTGGAACCCACCTCATGTGACCACCATGAGAAAGAGGTGAATAGAAATGTATTCCCAAAAAAAAGTGTTCAATCAAGTGTGATTAAAGTAGGCTATAGTTCCTCATGCTTGTAAATCTAGTTTTAACGTCATGAATATCAATATAAAACTGCCAGAGCCTCATGAAACAGGTAAAATTTATTGAACATTTCTTTGAGGGATTTAATTTGTTCTCATAGACCTTCTGCTAGATGTTATACTGTGCATTTCTCTACATGTTTGAGAGAAGTGAAGTTGTAAGTGCTTGCATCTTACCAAGGTGGAAAAATAAATAAAAGTACTACTGTGTAAACCATTAGCAAAACTGATACTAATTAAAACACAGCTCTTTGCACATTTAAATCCTGCTTACATATTAAGTACCTAATGCACCAGACCTCCTTAAAAGAGATTTTTTTTTCATTCTTTATTATAGTAAATAGACAATCCATAGTTATCTGAAGACTTCTAGAGTGAGATTTGGTACGTAGACCAGCTAGGCAGCCACTTAGGCAGTCTGGATTCTACTTTTAAATGAAGGATGGACACATCAAGACCAACTTATTAGTATTTTATTGATTCAACTCAATACCTGACTTCAACAGGGAGATAGATATAGATAGATAGATAGATAGATAGATAGATAGATAGATAGATAGATAGATAGATATAGAGATAGATAGATAGATAGATAGATAGATAGATAGATAGATAGATAGATAGATAGATAGATAGATAGATATACATAGTTCTAAAAGAACCTGCCACTTCTTCTTAGTAAGATCCTGTCCGGAGCTTGGTATCACTTACCTGGAGGCTATAGATGAAGTTTCATAAATATTAGATACTAGTATTTTTAAATGTTGAGTTTGTTGTCCGTATTGCTCACATGACCTGACTTTTTTTTCCTAGTAAATGTCCACGCTCTCATCAAAAGTTATCGTTTGCTTGTTACATATTATATCTCTTTTAGGTGTCAAACCCTTCAAATGTTCTCTCTGTGAGTATGCCACTCGTAGCAAGAGTAACTTGAAAGCCCATATGAATCGTCACAGCACCGAGAAGACACACCTTTGTGATATGTGTGGGAAGAAGTTCAAATCAAAAGGCACATTGAAGAGCCATAAAGTCCTTCATACTGCTGATGGTAAGTGCATGTTTATTAAATCCGAGTTTATTTTAGGGCAATAAATGCTGGCTGTATTATAGAATTTTATTAACAAGTTTTTCAGTTGAACACTTAAGTGCTCCTTACAAATACCATTTATTCCCAGGAGACAGAGTTTGTGACATACTAAAAAACTTTGCAAAATTAATTTCTGGAGAAGACAGCTGTCTCTTGAATACCTGAATTTTCTGAAATTTTGTGTTGCTTTATATCCTTTTCTATTGTTACAGAGAATTTTTTTATCTCAATAGAGATTGGAAGCTAGAAATAGTTCCATGGTTAAGTCTCTCATGCATATTCAGTAGCATTCACAGAGAGCACACAGTGCTCTATAACATATTGAGAATATATGTGAAGGTTGTGTCAGAGGTGTATATTTATGTCTGCTTATATCCGTATGGATAAGTGAAAAAGATGAACCCTTTTACATTGATATGATACATGTAAGCTTATCATTATGGAGTGTTACTGATGTTGCTGTAGTATTACCAAGACTTAGTAATCACTTGTCATTACTTTCCAATATTTTGAAATAACTTGGTCAGTAACAGTCAATTGCTGCACATGCATCTAAACTTCATATGCAAAACCCAAGATTTTATTTATCAAATGCAATCCTCATCTGATTCCTGGCTAGGAGGAAAAAGCAGGTTGTATTTGAACTAGAAGGAAATTTGTAGCGTGATCAGACTATAAAGAAACAAGGTCTCTGGTGCCATAAAAAAATCCCTGCATGATGTTTCATTTCAGAAACTTTCTGTTTTGTTTTCACCATCTGGAACATCCAAATGTTTTTACCTGTGAGTTCTATTTTTTTGACAAAATATGTATAGATAATTACTACAATTCAGCTGAGACTGCTTTAAAATTTGGCACTGTTAAGAATAATACTATAGCTGTTCAGGAGCTAGCCTTGTCTGGATTGGGTTTAAGGACATGAAGTTAAATTTAAACATTTAATTGCATGCAAGGAACTATATTCTTTTACTGCTAGGTCAGGCTGAAATCTTGACTCTAGAAGCAATCTTATTACCAGCAGCCTTTTTCATCTGACTTCACACTGTCATCATCTTCTGCAGTAACTGAGGTGACTGCATGCTCCTTTTTCATGCACATCCCTTTTTAATGTACTCAAATAAATCCAAAATATGCTCTTTTGCCTTGCTTTTTACACCTCCAGAAGTGTTCCAGGAAGTTCCCCTTACCTTAAGAAAATGTTGTCGTTGGCTCTAGTGGAAACAAAATTTCACTGTCTGTGGAATTTTAAGTAATTTCCCTCACTAAGGCTACCCAACTGAACTCTTCATGAATTTCAAAAACTTGTGAAAAATAAAATAACATTTGTCACAAGGAATGTAATGTATGATTTGTCAAAGGACTTTCAACATCTGGAATGCTGACAATTTCTCTTTGCCTGGAGTCTTTCTATATTGCAGCACTTCAGAAGTTCTTATCAGTGCACATCTAGTGTTCTTCAGTTCTTTCCCAAATAAATGAATTTGAAAGATGTTTTGCTCTTTATGAATTTTATCTTCCTGACTTATGAGTCCAGGCAATTTTTGTTCAAATATCAGCCCTGCAAGGTCAATAAATATAAAGTAATTTTCTGTCTCTTGGCGACGGACTTCTCAAGAGCAGCATGACAGAAAACAATTAAGTAGTCCACCCTTGTTGCTGTTTGTGATTAGAAGTAAGCTAGAAAACCCTGGTTTGTTATTTTAATTAGATATCAAAAATTGTGTTATGGTTTTAATTAGCTGAGTTTTATGGAAATTTTCACATTCAGTATAAAATGCTTTTAATTTTTTATCAGGATCCAGAATTTATAGAAAACTTAATTCTTCAGGATAGTGCAGAAAATTCTGTATTGTACTTTTCCATCCTTCCTTTTAGTTCTTTTGCTTTTGGAGTAGTCTTTAGTACACGCTTACTCCGTGTCAGTCAAATACAGTTTGCTAGCCAAAGGCATTTAATACAGGAATTAAGACTTTTTGTAATTATTATACCTTGTAATTTGACTGAATGTAGCAGTCCTTATCTTAAAGATAGGAGAAAGGGAGTAGGAAACCCAGAGAAAAAAAGGAAGGAAACTGTGTTATTTTAAATAATAAGGAAAGATAAGATTTGGAGAGAGAATACTTTGAAGAGTAAGTAAGAGAAACCTACAGATGGGTAATATGTTTGGGAGTTTCTCTCTTCGCAAAGCTGCAAACAGCAAGAAATGCTTCTCAAAAATGTCAGAGAGAATTCATTCCTGTTAGAGAATCCTAGAAATGTATCATGACATAATCTGACCATCTTGCCTTAAGAAGGACTCAGATTAATGATTTCAGGGCCAAAAGCATCACAAAGTATCACAAAGTCTGATCTTTTGCAGAGAACAAGCCATAACTTGATCTAATAATTTTGCATCACACTTCTGCTGGATTGTAGTATATCATTTTAGGAAGGGCTAAGAAGACTTGATTTATAGACTTCATATGACAGGGCATCCATCTGATTTCTAAGTAAATTGTCATAGTCATTAATCATACTGTCTGTTAGAAATATTGACTGTATTTTAGACTGAATGTTCTGAGTGTCAGCTTTCTTTAATTGAAATTCCAGTTCTTCAATTTGTTGGTGCTTTTTCAGATTGGAGGGCTAATACCTTCAGTATTGATGCCTGACTAGAAAGCATGTAAAGAAGTTTCATGTCTGTGGAACTTAAAGTAACACCTTGATTTGGGTTATGCTTCTAAAGTAATTTTTATTTTCATATATATATATATATGTATGCATATATAAACAAATAAATTGACTCTATTTAACGGCATTCTGTTCCATATAAGACCTACTTACAACACAGACTTCAGTCTGACAAATACTCCAGTTGCAGACTTTCTCAGATCTTTCAATGATTGGTATCTGAAGGAGCAATGTTTATGCAAACATGCACTCAGTACCTTTGCCCCTCTTATGGTCCACTCTGAGATTTTTGTAGCAATGTATGTAGAGAACTGGTAGTCAAACAGTTAGATTATCTCCATACATTTGGAGCTAATTTGCCCCCAAATAAAGAAATACAAATCAGCACTCTCCAAGAGCAAGTCACAGAACCTACCCATGATCCCTAGTGTTTGATAGCCACCGGTGTGTAAGTCACCACATATAAAGCGTGAACTAGTACTGGTATATGCTTTCTCTTGTCTTGTGTGACTGTATGTGAAATTTAGGGTTACTAGATGAGACTAGATGTATGTATCTAGATGAGAAAGTACTAAATGTCATGCTGTGTTTATGGCAGAGAAGCAGGCATCATTCAATATGATATTGATGAAGCAACTTGTGTCCGTTGCTTTAGAACTGTAAACAGAAGTGAAAGGTCAGAACACAAAACCTCTGTATTTACCATTCTAAGCTTATCTTTGTCTGTAGCATATTTTATTTCTCCCTGTATCCAGGGTAAAGCCAGTGTAGAAGACCCTTTTATGATGGTCTGAGTCATCAGTTAGCATTTATGCTAAACACATAGCCAAATCCTGTGGTAAAAAGAGTAGGTCATGTCATACGCTACCAGAAACACATCAAGAAGATGTACACTGAAAAACCCAATAAAATTTAAATATGTTTGAATCATAATAATTCAGTGCCTGGGACAGAAGTAGTTAAAAACATGTGAACATGACCAAATATTTGTGTTCTAAGGATATCAGATCTGCTTTACAAATAGCAAAGTAACTGTGCCTGCATTTGTAAATAATTCATTTCCTTCTTTCATTTAGGCTGCACTGTAATGATTCTTTTTATTTATCTCTATTTAACCAAAACTTTTACAAAGCGAGTGCTGCACTTCTAGTATTGTTCATTGTTCATTCTTAGCATTTTGGAAATCATCTTTATGAGGAATTACAATCAAGAGTTTTCTGAAGTTGAATAGAAAAAAGTTACGCTGTTTTCTGTTCTCATTTCAGGAAAGCAGTTTAAATGTACAGTGTGTGACTATACAGCTGCCCAAAAACCACAACTCCTAAGGCATATGGAACAACACGTCTCTTTCAAGGTAAGAAAACATATAAATCATACATCTAAGTGATTTAAGTCATTTAGAAATATATGGCATTCCATGCAAGAATTTCAAAACCAGCACATTTTCCTGTTTGGGGGCAATTATAGCATCTTAACATTTTAATATTTTGGGAATTTTGATTTTATATTCAGAATTTTGAGATAGAGTTATTCTGTTCATGGACAACTTGGAATTAGTGTCTTTACTTGCCAAAAATATGTGTATGTTGAAATACAAAGCAAACATGCTTGGGTTATTTGACTGTCAGTCCTTGAGAGCACTGATACAATATGTACCTTAAAATATCCCAGGGAAGTAGAAAAGTGACTCCCATATGTCACTGTTCATTGCCCGCCTTAATTTTCTCTGAAAGTTTGCCAGTCTAATGTACTGTAGATGAGTTTCTATGCTTGAAGAAGATTGAAGGGAATTAATTCTAAAACACCTCATTTATCTGAAACATGTCTTGGAAAGAGTTTTGAAGATTGTTAATATTTCTGTGAAGTGTTTAGATTAGAGATATGGTTTATGTTAATAAACTTGAGTATCATTTTATGCCTAAATCTCATATTGCTTCTCAGCATGATAGGTCTTGATGTAATGAATTGTGAAGTGTTATATTCAGGAAATAGGAATTATACTAGGTTCTTTTCTGGAAAAATCCAATATTTTGTATGTATGAAAATATTCCTCTTAATTTAACACTTTATCTTGGCGATGAGCATTATGTCTTATTGTCATACTTTTTTCATTTGCAACATTTTTCATTATCTAATAAATCATTTTGCTTCTATGAAGAGTATGCTTCAACCATTCTAATAAGTACCAATGCTGTGTACCATGAAGCAGAAAGGAATGCAGCCTTTTGATTAATGATTTAATCTGAACATCAGGACATGAAAGAAAATGAAGCAAGTCATCTAAAGAGGCAATGCATTTTGAAGAAGTAACTTTCCTTTCTTAACTATGTTAGCTTTGCTGTGGACTTATGTTTTCAAAGAGGATTTTTTGTACATGAAAATACGTAATTTTATCTGTTTTTTAACATCGAACAGAATGAATGTACTCATAATGCAGTTCTAGAAATGTAGCTGGTTCTGACCTCGGGATCAGCTTTAGAACTGTTGGCTCAGCACCACTTTCAGTCATGTGTCAGCCTGCATATAAGCGTGGCTGTTCAATGCATTATCAAAAGAACAGCAAAGGACTGAAATAGGTCAATCAGGAGTATTTGTCAAAAGGATTTTGACAAAAAACTCCTGTCTGTTAACAGCACATAGCTTCTGTCTGGGACAGTTTGCATGCATATTAAACTCAGAGGACTGTCAGTAGTTATGTGACTTAATGATAATTTAATCCATCATATTTCCAGGCTCCATGAATTTGCAGTGTTGCTATCTTATAGCAGACAACATGCAGGACATGCAAGCATGTAGAGATTGGTACACAGCAGTTTATCAGGATTATTTTCTTGGGGGAAAAAACAGCTTCAGCAGTAGAAAAGGAGAGTGCCACTCTGAAAAGCTGAGTAGTTGAATGTTACGGTATCCTCTGAATTGTAAGGTTAGTGGAATCAGAACTTCAATTTGCTTCCTTATATTTGTTTGGAGCCTGAAGAAATGGCTCGAGCAACAAGCTTAGGGGAATGTTCTGGTCAATGGATCCTAAGTGCAGTGCAGTTATTTTATCTCTCTTACTATCCCTTTTCAGTGCAAAACTCATGACAACTGAGTCATTTCCTTGTAGTAGAAAGTCTCCACGTGGTTAAACCTGTAATCATTAATTATGAAAACACACAGTTTACTGAATTACGAAAAGTAGGTAGTAATCTTACAAAGCTGAGAATATTTGGTGTCTTGCACATGAGAAGAAGTGCTAAACTTCAGTTAACGTAATTACAACTTCTATTTATATTGAATTTAGGAAGTCTCCTTAGAAGATGCCTAAGCCAGGAGTGAGCATGGTTTCTCTGGATTGAAACATTGCATCATAGACCTATATCCTGATGAGGTCAGGAAGTATGTTCTAACATTCTCCTTTTTGCTCCCAGCCTTTCCGTTGTGCGCACTGCCACTATTCTTGCAACATATCAGGTTCCCTGAAGAGGCATTACAACAGAAAGCATCCTCATGAAGAATATGTAAATGTAGGATCTGGAGAGCCTGCAGCAGAGGCCCTTGTCCAGCAAGGTACATCTCTACCAAATTGTTATTTTTTTGCTGAAGTAAACTTGGTGTAAAGGTACATTTTCCTGCCAAAGGCATATTTGTGATGCATTCCTCAGTTTATTGGATGTTATATGATAAATCCTTACTACTTTTTAGTAATTCTGAAATGGCCACCTTTTACCCTTCATTCAGCATTGTTTGTTCTTGGGTTCTAAGGGTAGATGAGCCAAAGTTTTGATTGACCTTGCCTGTACTATTCATTGTTGCATACATTTAATTTGTTTGGTTTTGTAAGTAAAGTACCACTGTTGAAATGAGTGATAAATTTCTATCGTTCTACTGATAAATTTTGGTGACAATTTTGCAAGGTTGAACTCAAGGTAATATTGAGCAAATACAAAGGAAGAGGCTGAAAAGCCAATGGCAGCAAATTATTCCTACACTAGAAAAAATTGGGGAGAAAAAGAGAACAAGTGAAACAAGCTACAAATCGTTATGCTCAGAAGCTTGTTTATGAGCAAAGGAAGCACACCTCATCTATATAAGACAAGAATTTCTTGTTAGTGTAGTCTTAACAGTCTAATTCAAGAATCATCATTAATTTAGATTTTTTTTTAAATAAAAACCCCAAAAAATTATAGTTAGAATATTTATATACAGGAGAAGTCTCAGTAATGCAATTAAAATGGTAACACATGCTTAATTTTTACTCCTTCTTGGTGCTGTATTCACCTTTCCCTTTTTTCTGAGATGGGTGGTTTCCCTGTGGTGTTTTTAATTGGGATAGGGGCTTCATTAAGTTGTGAGCATCTGAAGTGGGAGGAGTATAATGTTCATCTTGATGGTTTCATCTTCCTTTCCTTTTCTGCTGGGTGCCTTTGTTACACATTTGCCTACATGCATTTATGCTTTTTTTCATCAGTCTGTAGCTCCAGATTAAAACCAAAGTGTCTGCATAAACTGCCCTTCATGAACATGAATTACTTTGCTCTGTTGTCCCTAAACCCAGTTCTATCCAGCTACAAATTTGCATATTTTTAACTGATCATTTCTGAGTCGTTTGTAGCTGTGGGTCATCAGTGCCAAGCTTGTGCCCTCCTTCTTACTGTTCCATGCATCCTGTGTCTTTAGTTTTCAGGGCCATCATAACAGACCTGCATCTATCTACATCACACCTCAGTCATAAATATGTCATTCTGCCTAGAACAACTGCTTGTTACTGCTGTCTGTGTGAAACTATAATCATAGCACACAAAGACAAATAAAGCTAATTAGATCTAAACACCTGGTCAATTAGAGAAATAACTGTCACAGATAAACCAAGTAAAGGCAACAAGTATGTTGGGGAGAATTAAAAATTCAAGGTATATTATAAGATGTAATGAAATAGAAACATAGGATCATTTAGGTTGGACTACTATGTCCACCAGTCAAAAAAGAAAGATCAGATTTACACACATTTACATAGTGGCATAAAAAGTTAAATTCCTGGCTGTTGCTGTTTTTGTTTATAAGTTTCATTCCAGCTGAAGTCCTTCATCCTTCAGAGAAGACAATAGGTGCCACTAGTTGCTTTATTTCTGCTTGATACAGATATCACAAAATGTAACTCGTTGTACTGTCTAGGTGCTAGCAAAAGAAATGTGTTTGAGTTGAGTCATGCTTATTGTCCCATAATAGTTTTGTTATTGAACACTGAGCAGGTGAACCCAAGCGGACAATTGACCATGCAGTCAGGTGCCTTTTTGGGTGTAAAGCTTCTTCAGTTCTAATGCTTGGTGTGGGGGGAAGTGATGAAGGAGCAAGACAAACTAATTTGTGTTGAAAATATTGTAATGCTTGGTAGAGCTGAGTTTCGCAGTTTATTTCTGATCGTTTTAGAAGGTGTATTTCCTATTCGTTTAACAGAAACTACTGGCCTTTTTAAAATACCTTCGTGGGTTGTTTTCAAACAAGTTTCCTAGAGAGTGTGGTCAATGCCCCAAGCCTGTCAGTGCCTAAGAGGCATTTGGACAATGCCCTTAACATGCTTTATGTTTCAGTCAGCACTGAAGTGCTCAGGCAGTTGGACTGGATGATCATTGCAAGTCCCTTCCAACTGAAATACCTTATTCTCTTTTCACCTCTGACTGCATCCTTCTTTCTCTTCCCTTCCTTACACAGCATTTATATTTTTTGTGCTGCCTCTACTGCTGTGCCTGCTTTCCACATGTTCACCTCCTGTGTGGAGTTTCAGAGCAGTAGAGTTGTAACTATGAAATCAGTGCTTCTTGTCAGGACTCTGCCATGAAGAGAGCCACATTAACAGGTGCACTTTTCCCACATGCAGCCTCCTTTGCCAGCTTTGTTTCCTGCTGTATGCCACATCACGTTCATCTTACATGTGGGCTCAAAGTAAAACCAGGAGACCTGCAGATTTCTTTTTATACTATAGAAAGATCAGATTTTCTCAGTGCTGTGGTATCTCCCTAGGGAAAAAAAATTTCCTTGTGGGAGACTTTAGTTAATCAGGATTTGCATTTGGTGTTGATAAACATGAGTCCTACTGAAGTTAATCAAATTTTTCCTGATTTTGGAATCAGAAGATCTTTATGTGGGTCACACAGCACAAACAGATCATTTTGAACATATTATGCAGTATGACAGGGTATGTGTTTGTGAGCTGCTTGGGCCAGTGACTAGCTTCCATCAAGTTTCAATTTACCATATTCATAAATCTGAAAAGCAATTTTAGAAAATTATTCATATATTCATATAAGGGAAGAAGCCCCTTCAGTCCTAATATTAAACAAGTCCTTTCCAATTACATGACTGTAGATGAAAAGGAAAAGGCAGGAGAAACCAGCAAGCAAAAGGGTTTGGAAAAAAGTAAGAAGGGCAACTAGCAAAGATTAATAAAAGCTGTCTATAACTATTTGTATTGTATTCTATTTGTTCCAAGTTACCCACTGAGCCCAGAGTGAATTGCCTCATACTTGCTCATCTTTTCTTCTCTGCTGTCAATTGTTTTTTGATTGCATTGCAGACATTGCAAATAATCTTAATTGAAAATATTTATATGAATGTAGACTGTTGGACTCTGCTCAAGATTCCTAGAATGAGTTTATAAATAAATGAATGATTCATAGAATAGAAGAGGGAACATTTTTATTTGAGCAACTGCATTGCCAGGGATAGACAGCAGTATTTAATTTCTGAGCTTGCATTGAAAATAAGGATCAGCCAGGATCAGAGAAATGCTTGCAAGTTTTGATGGTTTATTTTTTATCAGTTGGTTGTTTTGATGTTGTTTTAAATAGAAGTCTGTGATCTGACATTTATTTTAGTGTTTTAAAATATTAAGGGAAAATAAATACCAAAAGAATTTGATGTATTCTGCATAGGAGAGAAGAGTATTACATATGCACTACCCACTAGCTTTTTTTTGTGAGACTCTGCCTACTTGCTCATTTGATAGCTTATTTTTTTACTATTGCTTTAGTTTGCTTTATGCTGGGCAAGTCACATAAAATTTTTCCTGAAATTGTTTCTTTTCTCTTCATTGATACTCCCTACCTATCAGTTATTTTGTGTACATATCTTTGGACTCTCTGGGAGACAGATTTTCTATTTGTATTCATACAATAACTTGTGCACTGTATGCATCATGGTCTCTGTGTTGTGTTGTGTTGTGTTGTATTGCTATCATCACATACTTTCTTTTAACATAAAATAACAATTGTCTGATTGAGATTTTAGACCAATAGACAGTTTGGAAAGCACGTATCAAGGCTGTGATGGAAAAAGTTGTGGAAGTGTGTAAGATGTATACGCATTTTTTTGCTGCAAACATCACTTTTGCTATTAAAAGCAGTGTAATTAGTGTGTAATTTGTTGACTTCCTCTGTAGGTTACCCATTACTTTAAATAATTGGATAGAAATTAATTTCCCTGACATACCAAGTCACTGACATGGTATAATTCTATGCATCCATTATTTGTTCTTAATTAAAGTCATAATGACAGAAGTTGCAACTTAAATTTATCTGGTGTACTGTTATAATAGTTTCAATATCAAAATAGTGCGGAAAAGTTTTTCCTAATGCTACAGATTACTGTGAAATTACTGTTTAATTTAATTTTCCATAACTCATAATCTTTGTCCTAGTCTGAACAAAGGTGTTTCACTTACATGAACTTCCGAGTTCCCCTTATTAGGGAAAATACTTCAGTTTGGTCAAGAGATGGAGCATTGAGCCTCTGCTTTAAACAGTGAAGTTTCGTGGAAAATTAAAATACATTGAGGGCAAAGAGGGAAAATTGTATAGGAATAAGTGTTGGTGAAAGACTCTAGAGACTGGGTTTAGATATGTTGTGGTTTATCAAAATAAAAAATGTATTTCTTTTCACCTGATAGGATACCATATGGTAGGTTTCCATTATTGTAAGAGCAAATGCTTTTTCTAATGACCTTAGTCATAAATGACTACGTGTAATGAGGACTTGGCTTATAACCAGCTTATGAGAGTATATTTGAAGCATTTGAACATGATTGGCAAGAGTCATCATTTGCCATGATAATGTGGAGTCAGCCATCTGGTGGCATATTTCCTAAAGTGGCATAATGCACTTCCCCAGCCATTAGATTTGTCAGAGCAAGTTCTGGTCACCTGCTGCAACAATTTTTCAGATGCAGATTATTTTTGTTCTGCTTTAGTCAAAATGGGGGAAAAAAAGAGAACTACTTATTTGCATAATTGCAAGCAGCTGAGTTCTGACATTTGACCAAATGGCTTCCATAAGAAAAAGAAGTAAAAACTGTTCAATCTGCTGCAGAAAATTGGATGCTTATGGTTTCACCATGCTCAGTTTTTTACCTGTAATGCTGCATTCTGAGACAGTAAGCATTGTGCTAAATGCATGCTATGCATCACTTTGTAGATAGACAGAAAGCTTAGGTGTACAGTTTTGTGTATTAGCATAAACAGTAGAAACTTGAAAGGCAAAGACATTATTGCATTGTTAACTCTTCCTAGTTTGCTTTGATAATGTGCCAAAAAACTTAGCGTTTGCTTGAAACCTGGGAAAACTAGAACTGCTGTCTTAGCAAAATACATTTTAAAGAAAATATTTCAGTATGCCACTACCACATATGTTAAATATTAAGACCTCAGTGTTATGTATAAGCACTCACCAAAAGAGTACAATGCACTATGATTTTGTGGTTTATCCTGGAGGTCAGCACTCCAGAGCTTTGCAAGACAACAATATTTAAAGCTAAAGACCCCAATCTTGTAGATTTTTGGACAATACATAAAATTTACATTTGAACCTGCAATGATATGTAATGGAGTAAGCATTAAAAACTGGCTCTAAGAAACTCTATTATTTGAAATAAAAGTATTTAAAATGCAGTAGCTTTGGTTCAGAAGTTTTTTTTTGTGAGCCTAAAGCAGAACATAAATCACAGACATCCTCAGATTTGAAAGAAATTTCACTAGGACCAGTTTCCATTGGTGCTGCTAAACTTGAATTTCAATCAGACGCATGCTGTAGAAATGATTTTGCAGACCCAAGCATCCCCTAGGTTTGCAGTATTTTGGGGGGCCAAGCAAAAAAATGGGGTGAGGTTGGTTAAACTTACTATGTTGACATTTCTTGAAAGAAGTTTTCACTTCCTAATGTGTGTGACACTTCTAGAGTGGCTTTTCTTAGCCAAGCAAGCAGAAGTTTTTACCCAGTAGATAAGTTATTATTTACTTTGCAATTTATGTTCTCTCTTTTACAGTTTGGCTATCTCCCTTACCATCTATCTCCTGAGAGATTAAACCAGTGCCTCTTACATGCACCTAATCATGGAAATGATGCTGTGCCTGAGACTAGTGCAAACAGTTATCTGTTCCTGCTTTTTCTTTCTGATTGATCTGTGGTAGGAGTTCTCCAGGGAGAGAGGTGGAGATGTCAGGGGACAGATGGGAACAGCATTCCTGCAGTTTGACATCCACTGAACGGAGGCATGCAGGCACAGGGAAGCAGAATTGCTGTGGTTTCCTAGATATGCAAGTTGTTACAAACTTCTTCCATTGCCATTATCCAAAATTGCCCTTTAAGCATTGTGAGAGTTCAACTGTTTTTTCATGTTGGACAATGGCTAAAGGAAACCCTTTTACATTACAGTTACGTGACTAGATTGAGATGGAGTCAAATTAAGTAAGTCCTTACTGCCTTGAAAAAAAATGTACATGAAAATAACTCATGGAATTTATTTGTGTTTCCTTATAGGTGGCATTAAGTGTCCTGTTTGCAGCTTTGTGTACGGTACAAAATGGGAGTTCAACAGGCATCTTAAAAACAAGCATGGAATGAAGCTAGTGGAACATGATGGGGAGACCAAGTGGGAGGTAAAGCAAAGTTGCCATGACTTTGTCCTTAAGATTTTAAAATCTTCTAGGGAGAAAAGTAAGGGTAAGAGTAAGAAATATTAAAAAGTACATTCCTGTCTTTATGAAAGATCAGGAAGTGATCTGATCTCATTTCCATTTTGAATGCATACCTTGCCATGACTGTTAAACTTGACTGCTTTAATGTCTGGTGGGATTAACAACCTTGTAAGTGCTTATTTCTGCATTTTAGGGCTCTAGTCCTCTGCAGCAGCAGGAGTGAAAGTTTTAGCAAAAAAACCATGATACTGAAAAACCAACTGCTTTTTGTTACATGCCAAATATTTGCTGGTGTTAACTGCAAGATGCACAAAGCTCCAGACTTATGTTGAAAAAAGATTTTATCTTTCTGCAGAAAAGTTTAGAATCTAGAAAACTGACTTTGTAAATTCATCACTTAAATGGCATACAGAGTATACCAATGGTTATACAGAGTATGTCATCTATCACGTGTTCTGTTTTCAGCTGCAGTCCAAAGTATGGAGGAAATCACAGTATCACTAAGACTGGACCTTAAAAAAATTAAATTAGACCTAAGAAGCTGGGTTAGAAAAAAACAACAAACCAACAACCTGAATTTTCTCAGGGTGAGGTGGGATCGGGTCAGGCAGCTACCTTGAAAGAGTTTAACCTTGAGAGATTTTCTCTGCTGTTACTTGTGTAGCAATTTGTTCTAAAATGAAAACTGTTACTCTTTTAGAGCAGAGGGGACTGTAAATGCAAAAGCTGTGGGAAGACCACAGAGTTAGCAAGACACTTTTATTTAAGTTGGCAAGCTAAGTCTTTTCCACTCTCTGAGTAGGCTATTGTTGGTGTCCACTGAGATGAAACAGCCAGAAGTCAACTGCTGTTGGATGACCTGCACGGTTTAAGATCGGCTGTGCTACCTTTCAGGCAGTCTGTCATAAATCTAATGCCTCATTTGGAAGAACCATTGTGCAGTACTTGTTTAAAAGTTTTTGAGTATCCACAAACAGAATGTTAAGTCCTTGGAAAATATTGAAGTAGGTTCTGTATGGGTAAGGGCAAGCATTTTAAAATGTAGTCCTTCAAAGTTTCACAAACAATTCTCTGTATGCTCTCCCAGTGAATGCCTAAAACCTGAAAAAATAAGAGGACATCCAGGATTCAAACATGTCTTTCCTACTGATAAGTCTTTATAAAGTCCTATCAGAGCACAAATGCATATTGACAGCTTGTCTTGAAAATACATAGTTACAGAAAGGATAATTTTTTCTGGAATGAAATGTCATTTTCAGACTTCAGAGGCATTTCACTAGATCTGCAACAGCATGCATTATAAACTATTTTTGCCCAAAATGTCTTTACTCTAGACCCTTAAACAATAAAAATCTGTTGTTAGTTCTAAAAGAAATGTGCAACAAAAATGAAGTCAAGTTAATTTAGCATGCTTAAAGCAACTTCTGAAGTTGAATTTAGAAGAAACTATGGGGTGATATCCTGACTTCATGTAATATTTTTATTGAGTTCTTTTTCACCCACTATTTCTGTAACTCTTGCTACAATATTTGTTGTCCAAAATTCATTCCTTTAGGCTCAGAACTGTCACTGTTCTCTAAATTGCTAAAATGAGAGAGATTATTGATGTCTTGGTTGGATTTTGTTTTCAAGTTAACTGCTGAGGTTTCTGAAGAAGCATCCACTCAATATCTCCATATCACAGAGGCTGGAGAAGATGTTCAAGGCACTCAAGCTGCTGTAGCTGCATTACAGAACCTTCGCTACACTTCTGAGAATGGTAAACTACCTTTTAAATCCTGGAACACAAAATATATAACTCTTTTTCTCATAAATATTGAATTATTTTGAGTATATTGGGCAATGTATGATCTCCTGTGAAACTATTAAAAATTCTGAAATTTGTCTCCCAGAACTTACTTCTTGGGGGTTATATTTTTCTTTGCAGGTAGATAATGAGAAATGACCATTCCTTGTGAATCTTTATATTCTTAATTCATTAACGCTTCCCACACTCCATTTTGTGCTTTATTATTAGGTGTGTGGAATTTCCTGCCTCTGGTATTAAATGCACTGTGAAATCAGCTCTCTTGGCAGAGTAGATGGTGTGTATCTAATAACAATTCTGTAGCTATTATTTTTGTTCCTGCTTAACTCAGCCAGATTGCAGAAGTAACATGGTGGAATAGCTCATTTACCATGTTTCCAAGACAGTTCTAAGAAAAATTAATTCTGATGGTACACAAAACCATGTAAGCTGTTCTCTGTTAGATTGAAGAAGAACAAGAGTGAGATTAGATAATGATTTCTAAGTGGGAAATAACAAAAAAATGAAAGAAAGGAAAAAATGTCCAGGTTTCTGAGAGTGTTAAAATATGAGAGACTAGAGTAGGTGTTCATGTGTTTTGTTTGTATATATAAATAGATGTGCTGGCTATCAGAAGACAGTGTTTTGCAATTGTTTTCTATTGAGGGTTTTATAATTCATATTCTAGATACATTTCAAAACCTCCCACTTTTAGTGGATTTTCAAGGCATGTTGGATTTAGGTTATGTTTCTGACAATTTCTGTATCTTACTTTAGTGACTTTGAATTCTGAAAAATGTCTTAAACTTTTCTTAAGCTTTTATGTATCTAAAATAAGTATCATAGAATATACTATATATAACAGTTTTGATTTTAAGCATAAGGCTGTAGTTTTCAGAATGGAATGACTTCCTTTTTAGAGTGTCTAACTTTAGGTACTCTTCCAAAGTATTCCCACTATAAAAGTGAGGAGTCCAAAGACAGTTGTGCAGAAAAAAAATTAAACAATCAAATATTTTTTAGTACTCAGATAAACTTGTTTCATAGATGATAAAATATAACTATTTTCTTTTGAAATTAAATTATCAAACCTAGATCTCCATCACAGCATCAGCCCCACTTTGAAAGGGTTTGGGACTAGGAGATGGGCTTTATTCTATTTGTTGTCTCTTTCTTAGTTCCAACAGTGATTACAGCCCAAGTGAGGCAGATTTTACATGACCCAGACAGTTTGTTTCCCTTTCTGACATACCTCTCATGCTGCCACTGGACGTGTAGGAATGGCAAGCCACAGGAGAAGGGAATTCACACTCCTGCATAGAAAAAAAAGAAAAAAACAACCAAACATTTTCCAGCATCCAAATCTTTCCTTTCCACGCTTTGGTAAAAGTGAAAGTACAATTATGTAAGGGTTTTTTTGGTAAATTTGCCTTTCCTTTGGCAGGGCTACACATATCAAGAGGATTTTTTTTCCAAAAAGGACAAATGTTCTGATCCCATGCTTATAAAATGATAAGCATGAGTTTTCTTAATACTTCTTTTAGGTTTAGGGTATTGCAAATGGCTGGACAGCTGGTGAGCACAAGTTTGTAATATACCAGATAGCTGTTTTGGTTATAGGTGTATTTGGTTCAGGTTCTGTTTAAGGTGAATGTCTAGAAAATACACATTTGGATTTGTAGTTTAGCAGCTTCCTAATTTATAGCTACTGCTGTGACTTGTACCTGTTGTTTGTTTATCCAATGCATTCTTTTAGATCTCTTTCAAATAGGCATAAAAATGATTACTGTGTCTTTGTCTACTGATTCTTGCATTCCTCAGGCAAACTTGTTTTGTGGATACTTTTCTGCCATAGATCTATTATTAAAGTGTCATGTTATTGAGCTATTGGAGATCTATAAACAGTGCTGTGCGTCAGGGTTAGGGCAGGAGGGGAAAGATTTACATGTGAGCTCTTTTACTGTAAGGATCTTATGGTTTCTGTCTTTCTGATAAGGTGAAAGACTTGATCCAGCAGCTGTAAACATTCTGCAGCAAATCATTGAGCTGGGTTCAGAAACCCATGATGCCACTGCGGTTGCTTCTGTAGTTACCATGGCACCTGGCACTGTGACAGTGGTAAAGCAGGTAAGAAATTTTTTTTCTCTGAAACAGCTATATTAAATTTTCATATATTCATATATTTATTGTGAAATAAGTGTTATTTTGAAGGGGCTAAATTTTGAATGACCATTCAAGGCACACAGAATTTTTCAGAAACTAATTTTTTGCTGCATGTTGTGTGTACGTGTGTTTCTCTGCCCACACACATACGTTCAGAGTCATAGAGTTGTTACAGTTGGAAAAGACCTTTAAGATCATCAAGTCCAACCATTATCTAGCTACCAAGTCTGGTGCTAAACCATGTCCCTTATTTTTCTGAATGCTAGAACTAAGTTTTGAGTTGAGTACTTTTTGTAGAGTTGTGAGTGCTGAATTCATGAGAGCTCCACAGAAATAGGAAGTCCCTAGCCTGTGAAGGCAGCATGTGGATAATTCCTAAACTGACTGCCCAAATGTCAGGCAGAAAAGGCAGAATTTGAAGACAAAACATTTTGAGGTGAATTTTGATCAGAAGCCATGTAGGAGTTCTTGGGCTTTTAAAGAGTGACATCCAAATTTGGAAACTAAATTCAGCAATTGAAGAGAAGACATTTCAGTTCTAATATGTGCAAGTTTCAAAACAATTTTAATAGTAGGGTCACTGCCACATGCACACTGTGCTATATGTATCACCTCATTATGGGTTGAATGCAGTATTAGCCATTGGCGTTTGTCTGTGCTGTCAATATTATTGAAACCTGTTCTTCCATTAAAAATACATCTTTTGAGACCCTTCTACTAAAAGTGTAAGAAAAATGGCTGTTGAAATAGAAGCTACCAAGAAGAAAAAACATTTTAATACTTGAATTTTAAAACTTAAAAATACATAATTAAAAAAATCAGCGATTCTTCCTCCTCCCAAATATTGGATTTGATCAGTGTCTCATTCATCTTAAAATCTTTCATCTTCCTTGTTAGACCATCTGAATTTGCTGATAGTTTTGTGTAAGTAAAAGTTTCTCTTCCAAATTAATTTTCTCCCTCATTTTTAAATCCATATTTCTAGCCTTTTGAGTTTACAAGCTGCTAAGCATTGATCACTTTTTTCCCTTGCCTTGTACATCAATACCTCTCACTAGTCTGATGTTAAACTGTTACAAGCTTCACTCCTATATCAAATCAAATATTGAATTGTCGGAGCACAGAATCTCTTTGCTGCTTTTCTTTTTTTTTCTTCCCCTCTCCCCACCACCTCTAGAGTCTTGTTAATTTAAAACACTTTTATTTCCCCCTAACTTCAAGGTGCACAGAAGCAAAATTGGTGAAGAATTTAAATTTTATCTCCATCTGAGTGATGTGCTACATCTGTTTATGGTGGATTTTACTAATGTCTTACTTGGATACTCAAAGCACAGTTCCTATGTTAACGTGTTTCTTACATGTATTGGAATGCCTGCTCACTTCCTTCTCTGGTAGCCTCAGTGTCTTTTCAAACTGTGTGTGCAGAATTGTGCAGATCTCTGCTTTCCCGGAGAGGATCAGGTGGTACAGGTGGTAGTACACCTACTGACAGCTGTGTGCCTGCTTGGCTACTTTTAGTGGGCTTTATGGAAGTAGAGTAAGGACCAGGGGAGGTCTGCAGATAATGATCGTGATTCCTCTTTTAAAATTTTCTCTTTTAATATTCTATATAGGTCAATGTTTTATCAAATTTTGTTTGATCTGTTATCCAGCTTTAGCTAGTTTCCAGGTCTTTTCTTCTCACCAGAAGATTGCTTCAGAATTACAGCCAGAACCATTTTTAATTTGAGGGAAATCAGTGTATGAATGTTATTAACATGACTGCAATCCTTTCCGATTTCAGAACTGTCATCTTTTCTTTTTACTTTAGTACAAAGTTGTTTTCTATGGGATATCATTCATTTACATCTATGACTTTGGTCAGGTTCTAATTATGCTGAGTTCCTAATTGTTAACCTTGAAGTGATCTTAAGATGTTAATATTTCACCTCCCTATTGGAAAAATTTATTCCGCACTTCCTTCTGTGACCTTCAGATTGTGAGACAAAAAATTCATTCAGGATGTCAGCAATATATCAGCATCATCCGTCACTGAATTTCCTCTCTTGTTCTTTAATGGCCTCCCCGAGTCCTTGCTTAGCAGCTTGGTTCTATTTTTCTTCTTTAACAACATTTATTGTAGTTGTTTTGATTTTTTTATGCTGCTATGTTTTTTTCTCTGTCTCTAAGGACACACATTTTTTCATCAGTTCTTACCTTCATATCTTATTTTTAGCTAGCCCTGTCAAGTTACTTTCATATGTCTTTATTTACACCTAGAAATTTCTTCTAAACCCTAACTTACAAAAAAGTTGGGGTTTTTATTTTATTTTTCCTTTTAAAAGGTACACTATATGGTCAATATCTTTGTTTCCTGTTTCCTCCCTTGACCTTTATCCTATAGCTGTCCTCTTCCTTACATTTCTACCATAAAAATGCCATTTATACTTGATCTTTAAAATCCAGATGTATCTCTCAGTAATTCAACCATCTTCATATTTTAGCATAGTTCATTTTTCACACAACAAAATCTTGTTTTAATTTCCAAGGCTTTCTACTCCTTTCTAACTTAGTGTCCTATTTCTCATTAGTTGTAAAGATTTCACCTCCTACCTTTGCTCAGTCTAAGAAGATTTAATTGCTAATTACTTTCTTCAAACAAGTTTTTTAATGCCTTCTTCCCTATTTTTTTTAGCTATGTGGATTTTTAATGAAGAACAATTTGTACCTTGTTGTCTTCTCTCAATTACTCTTCAAAAATATGACAGTAATTATCTGTGGTTAAGCTATGGGTACACTAATGCCTACCACACAAAACTACCACTGTCTCATTTACATTGTATTCCCTCACCTTTCTTTTTCTGTGTGTCCTTACTGTCTTTTGGTTTATATTGAAATTAAAAAGACTTTGGGACGTGAAATACTTTTTCCATGTCCAGATCCAGGTCCAAAGAGCTACAGTAATATTAACAGCAAAGAGAGTCATTGGCTGCTGATTTTTTTCCATCCTGTTCAGAAATAAGAGACAGAACTAAAATAGCTTGGAGTGTAGGGTTAACTGTGTTCCTGAAAAGCATAGTGACCTATTTTCAACCTAGAGTTCTACTTAATTTGCTCTGTTGAGTAAGTGTATCAACCATTTCATTAACTAAGCAGATTTTAATAAAGCTTAAGAAAAAGCACTGGATTTCCATGCATTTCACCTTCTATTTTATCTCCTTTTTTCCTTTTACTCTGTGATCTCTTCAGACTTCAGTAAAATCCTACTATGGTAACAGTTACTTTCTTCAAAGTGACAACGGTAGCACAGAAAGTATACATCAGCTTGAAGCTGATCACAGAACAGAATTTTATAGCATAATACATCTAAGAAAAAAAGTATAATCATATTTACATGGCTGTCATGTCAAAGGCACATTGTACTTCAGCAACACAACTTGTTTCAGTGTGGCTCTGATTTGCACACATGATGCTTGGTGCTGGCATTCATTTAGAAAATTTGGCCATACATGGGGTAATACATAGGTTGATGGTTATGTTTGCAGTTGTTTTAGGACATGAAGCAATTTAGTGCCAGCGCAGGAAAGTTTTAACTGGGGCAGATGGCCCTGTTTTCTCAGAAGTCATCTCCTCTTGGAGTCCTTGTCATCTGTGTAATGTACAAATAAAATCTCCTATCACGGTTACTGTCCTGTCAGAGCTCTTGAAATGATAGCAGTGTTGCATACTTCCTCCGAAGGAGATCTAGTGATACAGTGTTTTGCCAGATGAGTGAAGTTGCCAGTCACACTCTCTCTGTCAGGATACATTGAGCCAGCCAATTGCTACAAACTGTTGAAAAATCTCCATCACAAGTGTGAAGGTTTGTGTGCCACCTTGTTTGTTTTTTTTTTTTACTTTATGCTTCCATTTTCAAGTATCTTATTCTGAAACTATTGTGCACCGTACTGCCTTTCTTTTCTAGCTTATTAGAGAGGTTCATGTGATCAAATTACAGTCTTACAAATGTGTCTGTGTTTTTCATACAGTTTATCTATGTAAATTATAAAAACCAAGAGAGAGAGTTGAAATTATTCAAGCACTAAACAAAATGGTAGAGGCACTCCTGCAGGCACCAATATAGGCTTGCACATCTCATGTCCAGGTGGTTTCTGTGATCTAAGGTGCTTATATTCACTTTTCCTTTCAATCCTTTTGTAGGTATTTTGTGTATTTCCTTTCTGTGGCATATCAGTAACTTAGTGTAAGCTTTTGACATCCTGCAAGATACCTGTGATTAATAACTTTTCTTCATGGTAAACTGAAAGGCAATATTCAATTTCAAGCTGAGGGAGAAGTTCTATAGAGGATTTTGAGTCAAGCCTGGAAAAGACCTTTAAAACACTATGGACCTGCAACTCCTGGTGACCTCAAACAAAATTGAAGAGACATTATTTCTCAGGATGAGCTCTAGAACAAGAAAGCAACTGTAGCATCTTAGTGAAGATAGATTTACTCCCTTTCATGAAAGGGACAAAGTATGTTTTCCTTAATGGCTTGAATTAATTTTTCTCAAATTTAAAGAGACTTGTTTGGTTTGAGAGGAAGAGATTCTTCTAAGAGAGACCCATTTTTAGTGTCACTTACATGTATTTGAATAGTCCCTGGATACTTAAATTGAAAACTTTCATAATTTAGAATTATCTTCCTATGAAGACATAGGGGTGAAAGTCCTATTGACTTTTGCAAGAGACATTTAGCTAGTAAAGAATGGGGGCATCCAGAGCAGGAGCAGCCTGCCAGGATCTGAGCAGGTCCTGGAAAACCAAACAGCCACATGGAAACAGCACTGCTGGGGAGTGCTTTTGACACCCAGAGCAGGACCCATATCTGAGAAGAACCCAAGGTGCTTGGGTCCCTGGAGGTGTTGTTCAAGGCCAGGTTGGATGAGGCCTTGAGAAAAGTGATCTAGTGGAAGGTGTCCCTGCCCATGGCAGGGATGTGGAAACCATGAGAGTTGTGAGAGCCTGGAATGGGTTGTCCAGGGAGGTGGTTGAGGCCCCATCCCTGGAGGTGTTTAAGGCCAGGCTGGATGAGGCTCTGGCCAGCCTGATGTAGTGTGAGCTGTCCCTGTCCATGGCAGGGAGGTTGGAACTAGATGATCCTTGTGGTCCCTTCCAACCCTGACTGATTCTATGATCTTTGAGGGCCTTTCCAACCCAAACCATTCTGATTATGTGAATATTTGTGCAGATACTGAATGGATTTAATATGTCAGCTGTGCGTGGCTTCAGCTTCTTGCTGTCATTCTTTAGCAAAGGTTAAGCAGCCAGATGCTTTTCAGCTGGCTCTCAAACAGAAAAGAGGTCTTGGACGCTACTCTTCAAAAGATTTCAGATGGCAATAAAAAGAATTGAGTGTAGTGACTTCATCCACTGTGATGGCAGCTGTCCCACTGTTTCATCAATTTGAGAGATGTAAATTAATGTTGTGAGATTATTCCCTGTGGAACAATCTAATAGGAACCAAACAGAAGCATGTAAACATTGAACTGATTTGAAATGTAAATATCCAAAATAATGTGATTTCTCAAAGTAAAAGGATTACAGATAGCTGTCCAAAAAGGATATGGCAAGCTAGAAACACCAGAAATAAGGGCATTAGTCTTCTTTACCTTGCATGACAAGGGTAATAAAATCACATCGATAAGGTCAGATAGGGAGGTTAAATTAACTTTCTTTATTGGCCATTTTCATTTCAAAAGCATATAAAACTGAACAAGTATTAGATTGCTGCTATGGAATTGAATGAGATCCTGGTTTCATTTAATTTTCATGTCAACTGTGTATTATTTAATGTCTTTTCTTTGTTATTTATGTACACTCATGAAACTATATTTAAAATTATTTATGAATTTTGATTTAGAATGACTAAAATGCAACTGTACAAGATCCTTCACATTCTTGTGGCTTTCTGCAAATTTGTAATTTTTACAGCCTGAGACATGTCAGAGGACAACGTAGCATAGAAGTTAGTTTATATCCCATAATTAAAAGGGCCAAATTTTAGACACCCTTATGTATTTCTTTGAGGAGCTCTAACATCAAGGACTGTAGTCGTGAGCTGATTCACAGATGATAACAAGCTGTGAGATTTTAATTATCTCCCATTTTTAACTGCAGCTTCCTATCTGAATTCACTAGTGATTAGACTTTTGTCTGCCTATTATGATCTTCATTAGCAGATCTTCCATATGTCCTTTTTTTTCCCATGGTGTGTCAGTGTGAGCTGAAATTCCCCCCACACCAACAATAAGTGGGCTAGCTCAGTCTGGAAGCGAATGAAAGCTGTATTTACAAAGCAGAATTTGCAATCTATGATGAAATGCAACAAATATGTACAAATATACAAAATTCACAACACTTACAAATATATACAATCAACAGAAAAAGCACAACCGATCTCCCTTTGCTTCCCCCTAAAGGGGACCTTTCCCAAAGGGGCCTCCCTCTCCCAGGAGCTTCCCCCCCCCAGACCTCCCCTTGGACAGAAAGCAGAGTTAGAGCAGAAAGTTGTTAACTTAGCTGCCAAGGTCAGTGTGTTATCTTCAGCCAGAAGAGAAGAAGAAACAGCAGCCAGACAGCCCAGCAACTGCCCCCACTGCAGAACGCAGAATGTGCAGAGTGCCTACTTTGTTTTGGGTAATAGTTCTTAAACATTTCTATCTATCCAATGGAAGTGTTTAGAGCAATCGTTATTTTGCTTTCTTACACCCAATAGTGACTTATTTACATTCTTTCACTTTCTCTGTTATGAACTTTGCAAGGAAAAATTAAAAAGTTTCAAACCATCACACATGGGCACTGACAGGTAGCCTCAGGAAAGGAGAGGAGAGGTATGAAGGCATCCTGTGCAGGAATTCATGAAGTTGCTATTGCTTTAAGTAGGATTTAATATTTCTCTCTCTCTCTATTTTTTTTAAACGGATGCATGGGGAAGAAAAAGAGAGGAAATTTGACTGTGTTTCTTTTCATGATTTAGCTCCTTGTTTTCAAAGAGAGGCTCAAGTTTCCATTTGTAAAGAGTACTTTGGTCATACCCATATTTTGTGACAACATAAATTAGCTTTTCGGAAAGTGATTGCAAATTTTCTTGTGTCAAGACACATACATTCGTAGGGTGTTGAGCCTAAATTTCATCAGGACCTATTTAAAATAACTTTCAGTTAAAATGTTCAGATATGCTTGGTAAAAGAAACAGAATGTGGAAAGGACTTCAGCCTATTCATGCAGTTTTATCCCTGCAATCTGTGTGCAGCAAAGCCAAAGTCAGCATCAGTAGGTATGATTGTGCCGTTCCATTAAGGTCAAAAGAAGGTTCTCTTCAGATGTTAAATCTTTTCCATACAAAATCCACATGCATTTCATCACTATATTGCAGGCATACTGACTCTGGGGCCTCTAAGTAATTTAACACCTAAGCATACTTGTTCAAGAAAAAGTTTTGTGTGGCCTGATGAATCAAGTGAAAGTTCAAAAGTGATACAAAGTCCTAGGGGGCTTAACCATCTCTGAAACCTTCTTCATCCAACAGATATTCTAAATGAGGAATAAAAGTGTTATAAGTCAGTGTACAATAATAGAAATGATGGTACTTAGGGGAAAAAAAATTAGAGCTTCAGGAAGCAAATACAGAACCTCTTCTCCTCCTTGCTGGTCTCTAAGGAGACAAACACATGCTTGGAGTCTTCACTGTAGTTTTTCCCTTCTGCTCCCAGGTCTCTCTTAAGCAACAGTACTGACCTTATTCTACTACTAATGTTTACAAAACCATGTCATATAAATGAGAATTGAAGAGCTTTTGAATTGGCTTCTAATTAAAAAAACACAGACCCTTTTTAGATTTAGATGATTTAGATTCCACACTTTGTTTGACCTATTCTTTTAAAAAGTCACTTGCAAGTTTGGTGATGTGGTATGCTCTGAGATACAAGGGTGCACTGAGATCCAGTAAATTTATATCGATCAACCCTTTGTTGTCTGCTTATTACACTTTGTATGGTTGTTGGAAGTACCATGGAGTTTTGCTTTCCATCATGAGATGAAGGTGAGCCACCAGCTCTGTCTTCATTCCCTGCTGTGTAAATGGACACTTTATAGATGCACTTGATGATGTGAAAAAAAGCATTTGTTGTAGAGAATGTGACTTCCTACAAATTCAATCAGCTACTTTATTACAACAAGAAGTAAACATGATTTATCTCTGGAAGCTTACTGCTAAACCTAAATGAAAGAGAAATAGGCCTTAATAAAACCAACCCATTTTCTGAAAAGAGAAAAAAATAGAGGGTTTGATTAACTGCATGCTGCATTTGCAGGTGGATTGGCCTTTATAATCCAGCAATAAAACACCTCTTCTCTGTGAACACAGGGAGTGGTATTGGACTGAAACTATCTAACAAATGCATTTGCAATAAATTCCCAAGAGAAGCAGTGGATTCCTGTACACTGGTCAGTTTTAAGACTCAGCTTGACAGGGTGCTGGGCTATTATCACGTAGAAGGGTTGGACCAGATGATCCTTGGAGTCCCTTCCAACCTGGCATTCTGTGATAGATCTTGCATACCAAAAAAAAAAAAAAAAAAAAAAAAAAAAAAAAAAAAGTAGTGTCATTCTCTTCTCAAAAGTGCTTTACTTTATCACTAACGTTTGAGACAATGTGTTGCCTCCACATGACCAACAGTTTTCTGATGTGCTTTTACTGGTCTGGAGTACTTTGCATAGGAGCTTTTATGGATCCAGTAAAGAATTAAGATTTATTCTTCAGTTCCAGTAAGTACTGCATTTTAATAATTGACAGACAGCTGTTTGAACTCTTTGAAATTCAATACCAAGTTGTGTTGTTTTTGTTAATTTTTAACAAGAAGCAAAATATGAGGAGTAAAAATTCTTTTCAGTTGCTCCTGCACTATCCTTTAAATAATGTAAAAATTGCTTCCTCAAACGCAGTGAGTCTTAGGATTCAATTTCAATATGTACATTTCAGTTTTCCATTAGAAGTCCATTAAGGTTTACAATGAAATGTTTACATCTGTGATCAATCAGTTGGATAGAGAAAAAAATTTAAAAAGAAAGAAATGGGTATAATAGATGTTTTTTTCATGTGGTTTTCACTGAATTCTCATCTCAGGAGTTGTTTGACTTCTGACTTGTTTAAACAAGAATGGTGAGAGATTAAAGCTGTCTCCAAAGACCTGTGTTCCTGGAACTTTGCCCCTTTCTGTGCTGTGTTGCCACTTGCAGTATTCTGTCCAGCTATACACACATTAATCAAAAGTGACCACAAAACATTTCCTTGAAAACTGACATTTTCCTTCAAAATTTCTAATTTCTCTGCTGTATTTCCATTAATTATCAGAATACCAGGTGCTTATTGGAAAGGTGAAATTGCTGTAACCTCTTCAATTTCTTCTTAGGTAAAAGAAGAGGAGCAATCAGCCAATCACACTTTGATGATTCAAGAGACACTGCAGCAGGCTTCAGTGGAGCTGTCTGAACAGCATCACTTGGTAGTCTCATCAGATGAAGTGGAGGGAATTGAGACAGTGACTGTCTATACACAGGGTGGAGAGGCTTCAGAATTCATAGTTTATGTTCAAGAAGCTGTGCAACCTGTAGAAGAACAAACTGTGGAACAATCAGTGCAGGAGCTCTAGAGAAATGTGTTCAAAGGAGGTGACTAATTAATTTGCCAAAGCTGTGAGGCTTTTTCCTGGCCAAAAGCAAGCAAGCTGACAAATTTTGAGTTAAATTTGTGAAGTGAGATCTTGTTTACTACGTAGTGATCTGACTGGTTGGACTGTATCATAACTTGGACATATTATGTATGCAGCCTCCTGACTTAAAAAAAAAAATTACTTTTTGAAGAAAAAGTATTCTTCCCCTTCTTAGAAGATGTCTCACTTGATTCTTGTAAATCCCCACAAATACTGTCTGTTCAAAATCATGTTATCTTTCAGTAATAAAACATCTATAAAGTTAGCTAGAATGTCTAGAAAAGTGCATACATCCCATTGTATACATATTTCATATGTGCTTGACTTGACTGGAAGGAGACTGGGTTTTCTTTAAATTACAAGGTACTTTTATTCCTGAGTACCTGCTCAAGATGTGTTTGACAAGTTATGGATTTAACCCAAACAGAAGCTCAAGACTTCAATAAGAAACACCATGGGTGGGCTGTAGTTTGCACTGGTGAGATGATCCTTGGAATTCAGGAGGTATTTAAAGCCATATATGATAATTCTGGGTAACAGTAGGTTGATCATTATTTAGATAATTGAATAGTGATAACTCTTTCCATCCCACTGGATAAATATCTGTTCAGTACCATACGTTGGACCCAAATCTGTCAAATTAATGAAATATTCTTCTGTTTGTAAGGAAAAAATATATATTCAAATTATTTGTAAATATTATAAAAGATATATGTTTCTATGTTTTAAGCATATGCTTGTAAATGATTGTGTTGAAGAACTTGTACAAAAACTTAAGTAAATATTGACAAGAATCCAGCTACTCTTAATTATGCATGTATATAGTTCCAGAGTTTTCTTCATGAATCTTGAATTGTTTCTGATTTAATATTTTTCAATTTGAGCTATAAAAGTTATTAATTAATAAAAAAGCTGTCATATTTTCTTCTGATGTTTTAATTTCTTAAGTGTTGGCTTGGCTTTCACAGCTAAGTGAAAAATGCTGGGTTATATTGACTGACAAATTATTTCTCCAATTAGTAGTTTCCAGTCAAGAAAGTAACATAATGAAGACCTTTTTATGTGATTGAACTTATATGTGGGTGTTTCGTATAGAAAAGTGGGAAAAAAAAAGTTTCTAAGTTGATGTAATGTAGTGAGCTGGTTGTCTGCCTCTTCTAAGGCTACTGGGTTCTGTTAATGCCAGCCAAAATCAGAGTATAAACATTTAGTGGTAACTTCTGCCTTAACTCCCTATGACTTCAGCAAGGCTCACAGGCATCCTCATAGGCAAGCTCAGGAAGTGTGGGTTAGATGTGTGGACCATGAGCTGGAAAGAGAACTGGCTGAGCACCAGGGCTCAGAAGATTGTGATCAGCAGTGCAAAGTCTAGTTGAAAGCCTGTAAATGGTGTTCAGAGGTCAGTACTGGGCCCTGTTTACCATTAGAATTTATGTAATGGAGGTAAGGTTATGATGCTTGAAGCTGACTTCATTGAAAGATCTTAAAAAAATAGGGGCATACCTAGTGTAAGTTAAGTCTTGATTTATAATTCACAAGTTATAACACATTTTCTAACACTATAGCATGATCATTTTTGGTGAGTTTTCTGTGTCCTTTTTTATTATTATTTTAAAAATACTTTTTAATTTAGGTCTTTCCTTAAGTTCCAGGGTTTTTTTCCAACCCTAATTGGAAATGCAATGGTTTGAAACATAGGAGGTGTAAGTCAGGAAGGACTTTTAGCTGTGCTGAGTACTGCACATTGATTTCTTGCCTCCATAGCTAATATATTTTCTTCTTTTTAGAATATTCAGACCTGTAATGCTATGAGGAGATTAACTACTTCCCATCTAATGTAAGCCATTGTACTTCACAAAGTGAATGTCCAAAGATCTGCAATTTTTCAGAAAGCAAACACAGCTTGGTTTATAAGTGTCATTTGTTTTCAGAGGTGTGGCTGCTCCAATTGTCTTTCGTCTGGATTTGGAGTGACCAAAAGGTAGGAATTAAATCTCTTCTGCTTCTGTTATACCTACACAGCACAGATTGTTTTCAGTGCAGATTCCTGTTGTCCATTTAATCTTTCCCAAGGGTTAAGTGACCTTTCCAGTTCCAGGGGTGAGAAGTTTTACTGAAGTATCTTCTGTTTCTGAAGATTATACATTCTTCCCTCACACTAGTAATTTTCATTAGCATGTACTACACTATGTGATCTGGGTTTTCCTCTCTCTTTGACACCTGAGGAGTGTCCTGGCTTTAGGCTAGCACTTGGCAAATTCTACTCTTTAAAAGCTTATGCATAAGTCAAGTACCTGATGGGCTAACTGATCTGCACAGCGAAGAACACATCAAACGTTTCTGGGAGTGAGCTGAACACAGAGGAGAGATAGGGCTTGGAATCATGCAGAGGTTTTAAAAGTGGAAAAAGGAAACCACAAATAATTTTAGTGGCAGCAAGAGTCTTAATTTAATGGAAGGTAAGATTATGATGTTTGAAGCTGACTTCTTTGAAAGGTTTTTCAAAAATTAACTAAGTATGCAAGTTCTGGGAGGAACCTCATGTTACAGAATGGTATAAGCATCTGTACACAAAGGGGGACATTTGGACCTTGCAGTGTAAAAGGCACAGGAGAAGGGATGGGAAATGGAGGTTTCAAAATTCTTTGCATCCCTAAATTATTATATCCACAAAGGGTATATTTTCTTTCTCGAGTAGAGAAGAAGATGAGATCTGCTTTTCTTTCTGGTTTCTGTGGCTGGTTGTGGTTCCTCTTGATACTAGTGGTTTTAACCAGCTTTTAACCAGTAGCATACTAACATATACAAAGCTCTGTTAATAGAGGCTGTGCACCGATCTGTATCATCTGCAAAATCCCTGGGACAAAAGAAGAAAGGAAATGCATATATATACCCTTTGTTGTTTTACCTCAGATTTTGGATTGTATGAAATCACAGCTAGAGATGAGTACTATAGGAATGGTGTTAGACCAGTTGTTCCTACTATGCTGAGAAATTACACTCCTTGGATAGATATATTTGAAATGAATGCATCTAATGGCATGTTTTCAAACAAGATGACAGGAGTGACATTGGTGCAAGTTTGAGATTTTCAAAACGTTTTAATAAATGCCTTCTTAAGTTAGCTCTGAGTCCAAACATCATCGTCTCACTGCTGTATAAAATATGGTACTGAATCTATTCAGTCTTAACCAAAAATAAGAAAAATATTTTCACTTTCCAGTAAATTTGCTCACAACATGGATGTGTTTTTTGCAAACTTACAAGAAACAAACCAAAAGCACAACACATAAACTGCTGCATCTCAAGCATAAGCAAGTGCTGTTAAGAGAGAAAGGAAGAAAGCAGAAATAATACTGCAAGATATGCAGGTGTTCACATAAATGTTTTAAGATACGAGTGTACAGAGAGTTTGGCATGTGAGGGAACCTTTTGGAGCTGTGTTCAACTGCAGGATCAGGGCTTGATTTTTGGCCTGAACTCTTAGTGTCTGCCTGTGGATGAGACCTACCATTACTGTTTCAGACTGCTAAAGCTTCAGTAAAGTCAAGGAAGATGTGAAAATTCACCCAGTGATGCAGTTCTAAGTACGAGGCTGTCGTGAAGAGGGAGAATAGGGATGGAGGATGGTGATTATTCATTATTAATTAAGAAAATATGAGTTACGAAATTATTATTATTATTATTAATTACTTTATATATTGATTCGGATGCACGGTTGTAATAATATAGATCATAACTGATTTAGTATTTACAATTATACCCAATTGTAATATTTACAGTCAATTTCTAATTAAGGGAACGAAAGGGTGCAGTTCCGCCGCTTGTCCACTAGATGGAGACTCGACAAGGCGCTTGCGGCTGCTATGTAAGAGCTATTTATAACGTTATCACGAGGCAGGTTAAGCTGGAAATATCACGCGGCTATGCGCGGGCGCTTTGAATAGAACGTTACTAAATGTTATACACATGAAAGATACATGCAGCGAGACAAATTGCCGGATCACGCGGGCTCGCTGGGTATCTGCTTCTGCCCGAGGATGTGCCCGTTCGGGCGATGCTTTCTTTCTCCCTCCCGGCTCTGTGGGGGGGGGGGGCAAGGTTGGCTTTCTCCTCCGGCGGTCTGCGGGAAGGGCAGTTCGCTTCTTTGTCCTCCCGCGGTCTGCGGGGGGGGACTGGCTCCCTGACTGGAGGACGGCTCAGGAGAACCAGGTCTTTTCGGTGCTCGACCCTACGAACGAGGGCAGTTTTCCCGTAGGCAGGTCTCCGGTGGGGGGTGCGGTGACGCGATGCTTCCCCCCCCTCGGCTCGAGGTGAGCTGACTACCGCTTCTCTGGGCGACTGCTTCCATTTAAATTATAATGGTACAGTCATTGCCTTGACTTCAATGGAGAGGCAAACCTTTTGCTCTCTCTTTTCCCTCGGGGAATTCCCGGGTGTTTCGCCCTGATACGGGCTGCGGAGCGGCCACAGGGGGCGGCTCTTTTCTCTCCCGCGGTCTGCGGGGGCCACACAAGATGCGTTTCTGCTTTTTGGCTGCTTAATTAGCTTGCAGCGTTTCTGGACAGCCAGGCTTGGGCTAGTCCTTCCCCCTTTGGGTTACAGCTTACCCTCTTTGGGGGCTTCCCTCAGTCCTTTTCGACTGGGTTACATCGCTTCTGGCGAGAGGGTCATCCTTTGCGGGTCCTCGATGCACACTCCGTGGGCTGGCTTCCATGTTCGCAGAGGCTTTCAAGTACACTTGCGTGAAAGGCTTATAGCTTACACAATCGTGAGTTCCATGATGGGTGAAAGCAAAGGAGAGAGCAACGTGGCTCCAAAATGGAGCAATACTTACAGACACTCGAGGCTGGACTTAGCCAACGGGCACACTTGCCAAAAATCTGCTTCCACCTATGGAAAGGTGAAGCTAGAATTATGCCTGTAGATGGCAAGAGCATAAGCATCCCATTGAGATGGGTGCCTGCAGTTGCTTGCCCCTTAGGAGACAAGCTGGCGCCTGAGCCTTTTGTCTTCCCTTCCTGAAAGGAAGGTGGAAGGGGGACTTCACAGAACATGTTGGGACAAGTTAGCTGGTATCTGGGGGCATAATTCTGGGCATGTGATGCCTTCACGACAGAGGCGCTTCTGAAAATCAAACTCCTGGGATAAAAGCATACTGAATATTTGAGACTGACCACTTCAAGAGAGCTTTTTTCCAGAGTTGCACCAAATCTTTCATGGAGGTAGGAGATTAGAGACTGTTTTGTCTTGTCTTGCTATTACTTTTCATGTCAAAAGAATTAAAAAAAATAGAAATCAATATTATTTTCAATTCAGTACGAGTTGCACTATTTCAGCTTTTGATCTAAAAATAATGACTGTTATCAGTGCACCTAGCAGAGTTGAGTGAAACAGATGGTGTACACCAAATCGTAATATATTGATTGTTATAGTTGGTGTTATGCTTTGCGTGGGGTTTTTATTACACCAGATTTCAGCTTCTGGTTTTTTGGGTATGTTTGAGCTGGGTCTGAAACTTTGAATAGGGAGAGATGAGTTTATTTGCAGTCTGCATCATTAGCAGAAATGTGGTTTCTTTAGGTATTGCCAATAATGCAGTCTTTGCTCATAACATGAGAAACTTGCAGATGTTATTTTCTTTCTTGTAATATGAGGACAGGTAAGTTACTGAGTTGTACTGTATGCACATGGCTTCACAGCTAATTGGCTTGCATTTCCAGCCATCCCATTATTAGCACACATCATTTCCATCTATAGAAAGCACTGCTCTATTTGTTGTTTTCCTTTCTTTCTTAAAATGAGGACAACTTTTCACCTTGAAGTCTTTCATATCCCCTCAGTCACAGAGATGTCTTTTTGGCACATCCTGAGATTATAAAGCTTGATATTAGGGCATAACATTGCAGTATCATGTTCATCTCTTCTGTAATTCCATAAGGTAGAGGTAATTGCTTACATGATCTTTCATGTGTCCTCAACTTGCCTGTAGTGGGGTTCAAGTGAATAAAACTAGTTCCACACATTTCAAAGGACAGTGCAAAGAGCAGAGCTCTTGCTGTATATTCCTAAAAAAAAAAATTTGTTCAAGTCTGTTGTGTTCTCCACTAACTGCTTTACTCTCTCTCTGCTCTAAATGAAGTTTAAACTGTCTGATAAATCTTTAATTTGCTCCCACACTCCCCACTTCTCTATCCCAAGGAGAACAGGTTTGGGGATGGGGGATTCAGTCAGTCCATCATGGATGGATCTCTCACATTTCTCTACTTCAGTGCTGGCCTTTCCTTGGGCTGCAGCCCTTCAGGGGCAGCCTGCTCCTGCCTGAGCTCTCCATGGGCCACAGTTTCTTTGGGGAAGGCTGTATTTAGTAAAGCCTGGTGAAACTGAATTGGTCTTTTAATTTTTTTTTTTACCCTTTAAGTTACTATAGAGCATTTTACCTGAATTCAACTGACTCCATACCAGCTTACAACTCCTCAGAAGCCAAGAAATGAGGAAGCTGGAGCTAAGGATTACTGAAAACTTTTTTTCCTCCCCTTCTTCTCTCCTGACTTAGGTTTACATCAGTTGGCCGGATGATTGGTACCAAGTCAGGATTAACAATATTTAAGGATTTCACCAGAGGTGAAAAACAAAAACATGGAATGATGAGTTTTAGGCCAAATAACAGGATGACTGTCCTGTTGGGGAGAACTATTAGCTTGGAGGGTAGTAACTGAAATAATAGAACCTTCTCTTTTTGAGTTGCTCTATTATTGTGCTGAATAAAATACAACCATATACTGGGGATGAGCCTAATTAGTGGGAAGAGCAGGACAGCTGACCTCAAAGGTTTTTCTCACACCTCAGAATTCTGGGCATTTAATGACAACAAAGGAGAAGAAAAGGACATAAGGGCTTTTTTGTATTCAGATCCACACCTAACAAGGATGCTTGTCAGAGCCAACTGTCACCGAATTGATGGGATGTTAAATAGGAGCAAAATTGTCACTTACATTTTCTTATTCTTGTGTCATTTATTCTTCATGAAAAGTCCAGAGCAAGACGTGAGTAGCGGTTGCCAGTCAAGTACAAAAACCACAAAAATAAATGTCTCTGACAGTGATATAAATTAACTTTTTATTCTCTATAAAAATATTTTTTACAGTCCTGTTTGCTAGAAGTGGTTGAACAGGTAATTACAGTCCATACATTGCAAAGACCTCTTTTTTCTTTTAAATGCTATAATGTTTTCTGAGAAGCTGGAAATAACTTTATCAGCCAAGGTAAATTAAATGGGGTCAAAAGGTCTTCTGTGGTTTGGAATGAAATCAAATGATTACTGGGAATTTATAGAACAAGTTTTGTTATGTGTTTTTCTTCAGTTCGAGGAAAGTTATCTTCTGGAAAATAAAGGATGATTTTGTGTTATGCACCCAAATGAAATACACTCTAAGTGTGTTTTACAGGAGTACGTGAGATATATGAGAATGAGACCATAGGAGCTGCCTCATCTGTAATACTCTTTATGGGCCAGCAGTGAAATAAAGGACAAAATGTCACAGAGGATTCCAGAGCTAGGCAATGTTTTTACAATTTGTTTCAGAAATGGTTTCCTTTTTGATTAGCCTTGATAGCATTTTGCTACTACCATCAGGAGTGAAAATACTTACTGGGAGCTGAAAGTGGAATGGGCTTGGAATATTAAAAGTACAGACTTTTGAACTGCTCAGTAGCTTGTTCAAATCGGTGTTTAAATGATAAGAATCAAGTGTTTGTTTCATCTAATGGTAATTGAATGAATTAAAGAAATCACAATACAATAGAAAAGGTCCAAGTCAAAAAACCTCCACGTAATTGGGAATGCAGTAGCATGTCAGGTTTTACTGAAAAAAATATTCAAGCAGCCACATGAAACTTCATTTTGGTTCACCTTCAAAGTGTTTGAAAAATCCATTAGTAGATCAGTAGGAATATTTCTGTGGCTGTTGTGATGCAGGTACTGTGACATGCCTTTTCTTCTCTGAAA
Organism: Indicator indicator; assembly: GCF_027791375.1. Classification (NCBI taxonomy): domain Eukaryota; kingdom Metazoa; phylum Chordata; class Aves; order Piciformes; family Indicatoridae; genus Indicator; species Indicator indicator. The sequence continues at coordinate 17,990,598 of NC_072021.1, read as the reverse complement.
ATTAGATTTTCAATTTTGGTGATGACAGAAGTGTCACATAGTTGAATTTTTTAGATTATTGTGTCTCAAAACTAACATCCAGTACAGAGATATTTTGTGTTAAAAACAAGCAAGCAATCTGATCTTCCAGCACTGGAATTAAAAAAATAAAATAAAAAAAAAAATTCAAGAACCAGTTGCTGATGATAGCACTCCTTACCAGTGGCACTGTAGTCAGAGTGGGAAGTAAATGGTCCTAGGGCTACTGTAAGAACTTCAGACTAGAAAAAGAATGGAAGACAAATTAAGAAACTTCTTTAAAAAACAATTTTATCATTTTTCATCATATAACAAGTTTAGGAGTTGTGATAGACACCTGAACTTCAAGAAAAAAATTAATTGCTGATTTCACCTGGTGCTTTGTGTTGTCTCATTGCAGCAGGTGCCTGTTTATAGCCTGGGATAAATAGCCAATTTATGGTACTCATGAATACCAGTAAATTATAAACTCTGATGTAAAAAAGTTTGGAAAATTTATCCCCTATCTTTAACTCTGGAGTTGGTTTTGTGCATACCTCTTATCCCTTGATCAAATGCCAATTAGTTTATCCATCAGGAACAGCCATCCTTCACTTGCCACAAAGTTAGTCTAGGCAGTGACATTCTACTTAAAGTTTGGGTTTAGCTATTTAGGTCACATTTTAAATCTTCAAAGGATGAATTGCTTGTGAGACTGTGTCTATTTGGAGTGCAGTGTGAAGATGTATTCCATTTCTGTTTGAGTGATTCTGGTACTCTGGGCACTGTCACAGATCAAGAACATGTTAGTACCTGCAAGTTTCTATGGCCTAACTGTGCTGGTTTGTGGGGTCAGAAAACAGATAGTGAACAGTAACACTTGAAACTAACAAAATTCTAAAGTTCTAGACACATGTCCACTGTTAAACCTAGAGATGTTCACCGAAGACAATGTGGCCCTCAGGTGCTGCTCTCTTCGATTCGCTAGCTTTGACTCAATAGCTTGGCCAGAAGGAAATGTAATGGAGGAGCTCTCTAATCTAATCCAAGGAAACTGGAGCATTAATTTAATCCTATATGCTTCCCTTGAAGCATAAAGAGACTTTCTTCTGACCCCTCTGCTCACAGAGATATTGGGCAACCTTAAGGAGGCAGCTGATCATGAGTGTTTTGGGGACCTCACTGCTATCAACCAATATGGAAAAGGGTGCAATAGTGACAAGATAAAGCTGCTTGCACTAGTATAGCTAAGGCTGGGAATATCATACGGTGTTTTAGTTCTGTAATGCTTGAACGTGCTTCTTATGTAGAATAAATTGTTTTCCATTTGCCTGAACAGAATATTATTTTTTCCTGCAGAAGGTCTTTGCTATCTTTATGGCATCTGCATTACCAATGTGACATGCTATAGATCTTTCTCCCTCTCTCTCTTGTTCTCTCTCTTAAGTTGTGATTAAAAAAACCAACACAACAAAAACCCAAACCAAAACCATGGACAAACCTGTAGCTGGTGTACTTTAGCCAGGATCAGAGTTTTAATTCTCCTGGGCCAGAATGGGAAAAAAAAAAAACAAAAAAACAAAACACAAAGCCAAAAGCAACTAGCTGGCAGAAAACTTAAATTTGTAAGTACTTTAGGAGAAAATAATTAACACAGGGACTGCCATAGTGATTGTGTTACACGTTTTAGTGACTAGTCTATTACTATTTTTATTTTCATTTGTCTGAAGCTGCAAACTTCCATATTTCCTTGTGATACATTTAGCTACAGGGTGTCTTCAGAGCCTTTTCTGACGTGAGGAAGACAAGGGAAGCAGGAAAAAAATATTAGACTTTTGTGTAAAGATGCAAGATGTTTCTCATGAGTATACTAACATTTATGTAGTCAAATGGATTCAACATTATAGCTATTCCTGGTATTCTATGCTAAGCAAGATGCACTATGTGCCAAGTTTTTGAGAGTTTTGGTTGGTTTGTTTGCTTTAACCTTCACCTTAAAAACTGTTTCAGCAGGAAGCAAAACTCAACAGAAGACCTGATAAGAACTAATAAAAAGAAAGTATATTGCTGTGTCATGTTCTGGAGTTAATAATATCTATTTATTTTACTATTAGTTTGTACTGGAGCAGAATTTAATCAGTAGTAGATCTGGTGGTATTTGATGTAAAATCACACAAAAAAGCCTTACCCCAAAGATAGGCAGAATTGGTACAAGTTTGTAAAATGCAGTTTGTACATGTCTGTAAATGAAGAATTAGAGTAGGGGGTAGATGTAAATCTGTGCCAGAGCCAGGAGAAGCCACTTATCCTTGTGTTGTCATTCCTCTTGTTATATCAAACATGAGGAATTTACAGAAAAGGCTACAGGCAGGTGGAGGGAAACGTATGTGGAACATTTCCTGGAAGGAAGCTTTTCTCACAGCTGAAAGGGGTCTTACCTGACATTCCTTTCTGCTGTGTCTTTGTGCAATGTCTCTATGCAAGGCAGTGTGAACACAATGTCATATGTAATTGTATGGATCTCTAGCTCTGTGAGCAAGTGAGAGCCTGGAGCTTCTTCAGTTCTGGTATCTGATATTCCTGTGGCAGAGAAGTGGAAGCATGAAAAGACAGATACTGGCTGAATGTGGCAGAATGATTTCAGTTGTTATGCTGGTTTTTTGTTATATTTTTGTTTGGTATTCTCTGCACAGGGAGCTATGTGGGACTAGCTTTGAACAATCAGTAGATACCTAGAATCAGGTTATTTTGTCACGTGGCCTCTCATGGTAGATATTAGTAGATGCCAAAGTAGGAATGTAACACCACACAAGTGTAAACTCCAAAACCACATGTAAGGGATATTCTTGAAAAGCCTAGTTTTGTAGTATTTCAAGAGAGAAGCATGTCTGTATTGATTGTCCAAAATTCTGTATTTATGCTGTTCTGGAAGTAAGCTACTAGGACTTCTTTCCTCCTGCCTGCCACCTGACCTACCCCCCACCCTCCTTCACCCTCCTCACTCCCAAAGCAATGAAAGTGTTTTATCTTAAGCTCCAAACTTTATTTTTCATTTTCTTCTCTCTTTTCACAGCCTTGTTTACTAGCTGTTAGCATCTATACTTTATGCTCAAGTTGATTCACAAAGGATTTAGGACAGAGTGCTGTGAGGCATCAATAAGGTTTCTGTGCTAGATGTCAGTATGTTCTACATCACAACTCAGCATATAACCAGGCAGTTTTTAAATTGTATAATTCCCAGTTATGCCAAGATCTGTCTGAATTGGGCATTCATGCTTATTCCCTTGTGCTATATATATTCAGAAGAACATGCTTTGCCACTTTTGCTCTGCTTTCAGATCTCCTGATGATCCTTCAGTATGCTGAATGCTTAAGTTGGTCCATTTCTCAACCTTTGTTCCAGGCAGTTTGCTTTACCCACATACTCAGTCATATAAAAGGATTCTGTGTATTAAAGGATTTTTCTTCTTTGAGTTGATAGATCCTGTTTGTAAACCAGAAGGCACTAAGTCTTGAATACTGTGTGGCTTAAAGTGAACCCAAACCATTTCACTGAGGCTGACACCACAAGAATGTATGAATTTGTGTTTAAATGTCTCTCCTAGTGATTTAGAGGACTAGTTAAATACCTGATTTAGAAACTAATAATTGAACCTGTGCAGCTGGCAATTATGTATGGAGTAATTGCACGTGTTGGGAGCATGTATCATGCAAGTGGGAACCAACAGGCTTATGCTGCTTCTCAGGAGGTTTCAGAGATTGAGAGAAACAGCCAGTATGATTAAAACCAAAATTAGCTATGCACATGTACTGATTCTAAAGCATCAGCATGCAAACAGAACTAATTCCACAATACCGAGGTCCTGGAAGCTCATCACTAAGTGATCATCCAACTGCAGGGCGAATTGAGGTGGGAACTAGGTTGTCATTTCTGTGGCTGGGGGCTCTTGCTGTATCTGGAATATGAGATTAAGCTGCTGTAAAAATAGATGCAAAGGAGTTGCTCAAGGCTTGCTGAAAAGCTGCACCACCAGGTTCCAAAGGTCAAGTTTTATTTGCATGAACCAGAACATTGCCACAGTTCTTCATGCAGGTAGCAGCCTGCGAATATCCCAACATGCTTGGGTCATGCATTTCATGGCATGGTTTTCTTGTTCAGCATGTAGAACAGATTGCCATTAATTTCTGGTAGTGTTTCCTTGCTTTGGCTGATACAGCATCTGTGGGAGTTTATCAGCTTTTCTGCATCTGCTCCATGCGTTACGTTTCTGTTTTGGCACGATGCGTTCTCTGCTGCTTAGTTTGTCTTTTGGCTGAATTCATCTGCTTTATCAGCTTGATTTAACTGACCATCTAGTGAATCTGAGGTGCAAGCCATTTACTCTGACTGGGGGGCAGTGTGTTAATGTGTAGAGCCACTTTGTGGTGGTGATTCAGGAAACATTTTTATGTGGCAGAGATCTCTCTTCAAAGGTTGAAATTCCATTCAACCGTAGAGTTATATAGACCACAGAAATTTGCAGTAAATCACTCCCTTGTGGATTTGAGTTTTGGATTCTCGCATTTATTCCTTATCTCTTTTGCAAAATTCATTTCCAATTCAGAGCTCATTGAGCCAGAGCCTTTCTTCTGTGACCATCATTAACACAATGATGGTAATCACTCTTCCATGAGTGTTGCAATTATCTTGCCTGGTTTTCAGAAGTGTTAAGAGAAAGCAGCAAAGACATCACTTAATGTCAAACAATTATATTTGGATGACATTCAGATGAACTGAACAACTTGCAGAACTGTGCCTGTTTCTAGCAAGTAGCCCAGAATAACTGAAGTTGTCATTACAATAGTCTTGTAGCTTTTCTTCTGTGACAGTTTATTTCAGTCATTCTGCGTAGCTAAACAAGATGAAAACATGCAGTGCTATAAGACAGGACAATTTCACAACTTTCTAGCCTTCACAGGTTATTAAGAGATTAGTCCAACCACATTTTTTCTTACATTGCTGTGTTATTTTGTATAATCCTGCTTTCTTGTTAGTCTTTCAAGGACAGATAATTACAACTGTTTTTTGTATTGATGTGAATTGATGTGAAACTCAGCCATGTTGAGACTGGTGGGAATCCACCATTAGTGAAGAAAGGTAAGCCAGATGGAGTTTATTTGCAACTCTTGTATTTAGAAGTGTGCATATTATTAACAAACACGCTGCATTTTATTATACAGAATGAAATTACAGAGCAATGATAATCATTTACTTGCCATTAGTAAATATTTCTGTAGCTGTAGCAATCAAAACCTCAGCTGGGTTCCTTCACAGTTACCCAAGAAATTGCAATCCCTGACCAACCAGTCTGCAAGGTGATTGACAGTAAGGTACCTTACTTGTAATGTGTTCTGCCAAACCCACCAAAACTATTACTGCACTGCAAATAAAGGACCCACTTGGGAATAATGTAGAGATAATAATCCTCATCTTTCACATAATTTCACACTCTCTCCATAGTTTTTGCCTTGTAAAGTAGCTGCTGAATTTCTCCTGATTTACATTCTGATAATACAAGGTAATCTCAGTTTATATTATTATCATCATGTAATGGATTCAGAACTTGCTTCAGAAGTAGCTGAGCTGTTGGTGCAGCCAGAGAAGGAACCCTTAAAGGAGGGCAGTATCAGCAGCTGCTGCAGTCATCTTGGCACGTCACCTCTTCACCAGTCAGAGCCCCATAGGTATGAAAATGAAAATTTGCCCCCAAGTTTACAAGGTCAAAGGAAATTTTGATCTCCCAACACTATCACTGTTGAATCAGTTCATTACTCCCTGAGCTCAAGAAGAGTTTTGTTAATAATTGCAGATGCAAAACTCAGTTCACTTTCCCACCATGGGACTGGAGGACAGAGCAGTCTAGATGAATATGGAAAAATGTAACATAAAATCAAATTTTCAAACACTCAGGCAATAGGTTTCACTCTGTATAAAGGAGACACTCATTTGCTCACTGCTGATGATTCAAAATGTCAAAAATTACATATTAATTGACTCTGTCCAGGAGGTGCTTATTTCCTTTCAGTACGAGCTGTTTGCAAAATGAATTGAGATTGAGAAACATGTGGAACAGCCATGAAAGTCCTCTAATGGGAAAAAATATGTGCAAAGGACATCAAAAGTCTGCCCCTGTTTGCTGTTCTGTCTCATTATTTCTCCCTTTCTAGGTTCTAATAGGTCCAGCCCTGCTGTGGAGCTTTTAAATTATCTTTTCTTATTTTATAAAAATGCTGCCCCAACCTCCTGTCACCAGGTGTATAGATTGGAAAAAATGGTTTCTCGTCACAAACATGAGAGAGAGAAGTAACAAAGGAATGAAAAAAACCCAAAAATAAACTACCCTGCTTTCTAAACCATCAGATCCTTCTAAGTCCAATCCAAAATCCAGTGAAAGAGAGGAGATCCTTTTTCCATTGGCTTCAGCGGGCTTTGGAGAGAGCACTCTGTTCAAATAAATGCCAGCTGCTCTTCTTTAGTGATAGTAATTGGAACAGTGCTGCTGTAGCTAAGAATAAAGGAAGCAGCATTCAGTGTCTCCATGGGAAAAAAAATGCCCTTATAACATCTTGTCCTGTGTTTTTAATAGCAACATATAGTGACCATTTGCTGAGGGTGTGTCAGTGAATGTGGGATGTGCCCCATGAAGGCATTGCAGCCTGCTCCGTGGGCATGCTAGGTTCAATAGACTGGTGTTGGCATCTCTGGCTATGATAACTTAATTCTTGTTTTTCACTTGCCTGCATCCATTTATCTGGGCAGATCAAAGTGCTGGAAATGAGGAAACTCATGAAGGCTCCCAGCCCCTTCCTGAAATCAGCAACGTGAACAGGTGCTTAGATACTCTGAAAAGGATATTGCACATGAAGTGACTGGAGCTATTTTGTCTGAATGCATCAGACATTGTGCCACTCCTGTCATGTGCAAGGAGGGAAGAAGTGAGTGGGACTGCAAGTTTCTGTCAGAGTCAGAGTGAGCCCCAGAACACTTTGTCGAAAACAAACCCATCACTTCCAAGGATTTCAGAAAGAAAGCAGAATGGTTTTCTTTACAGACCTCTGTAGAGCAGTTTATGATGGAAGGATGTGAAGGAAGCTATGCAGTGTGTCCTGCATGTGCTGTCCTGCACAGGTTTTGAGAAGCCTCCAGCAGCACAGTGTGTTACACCATGCCCTGCCAGATGAGGCCCTAAGCAGTGATGGGAAATCTAAAGCTCTTCTTGTGGTCTTTTATTATCTGTCCTAAAATATATCTGGCATTGTCTCCTATCACTTTTGCTAAAGAAGAGAGCCTTTTCCCCCTCAACTCCCTGAAGTCACCATTATCACACAAGCTTTAGCTACTCAGCTACTCTGCACTCGCAGATCCCAAAGCAGTATTTAATGTCTGTGCTTTCTGAAGCACGGTCAATCCAGATATGTAATCAGAGGAAAAGCAACCAGCAGAAGCAGGCTTGCACATCACCAGGCGTCATTAACATACAGCTTCTTCTTTGGGGGACAAGAGTGCAGAACACCCATTGAAAAACAGCAGATTTCTGTTATCGGAGGGTGAGGGGAATGACAGAGCATGCCAGAGTTTGTCACAGCTGTGTTAGGGATTGAATGACAAAGGAAGGACAGCAATGTGTCTCTGCCAGCAGATAGTCAAAGATAGTAGCCTGGAGTCAGAGCCGCTGTTGTCACTCAGACATTGTGAAATGCGACAAAGAAACAGTGTCTGCCCTTCATTTAGGAGCAGCATGAATTATTGATGGAGCACTTGTAAAAGTAAGTTACTGAAAAAAGTAAAAGAAAATTTAAAAAGTCTGTATGCTGTGCTGCAAATACAGTGATAACAATTCCCTCCTCTTTTCTCTTTTAATCGGAAGATGGAGCATTCCGGATTGATTGCTTCTATTTCCGTTTAATAACCAAGCAGGGTTGAAGTGACGCAACCCAGGTTCTGAACAGATTCTACACAGATTTTCCTCAGCATATGTTTCAGATCTCTTTCTCCCTTTACAAAGCCCTCTATAGAAAACCCCAAATGCAAATGGCGAAGTTTCTCTTTCCCTTGGCACCTTCCAAGAAAATAAGTTTTCTTCATTTTCTTCTTTTTTCTTTTTTTTTATTTTTTTTGCTGAAAAGCTTGCCACTTTGTGCAAGTGCAAACTGGTAAAGGCGGCTCGGGCCTGTTGTTAAATTTTAAGTGGAATACCACTTTGCAAAGTACAGGAGATTGTGAAGTTGAAGTCATGAATTGGATTTTAAATTTTAATTGCTGCTGTTTTGTAACATGCCCAGAGAAATATCTCGAGTGCTCGCACTGAGAGGCAGCTGTGCAGACAGTCCATAAATAACAAACTTGAGATGATTTGCATTAGTTTTTTTAAGATAATTGAGGATTTATAACCTATAACTTTGTACTATTGCTCTTGTAGATCACAGCTGCAGAATTATTTTTTTTTTTAATTAGTGATGTGCTTGTGCTAGCCTTTAATTTTTTCTTAAGTGCCTTTCAGTCCCTTCCTTCTATTTCACTCTCACAAGGATGCACAATTTGGGTCTGACAGCCTAAAAACATTCTTGATAGGTTAGAATTAGCCCCTTTTTTCACTTCCTGTTTGTCTGACGTGTACTTGGAGTGCTGGAGATTATTTGTAGCCATGCTGCCAGCAAAGCACAGGGAAATGGAAGTTCTGAGTCTTCATTTCCACAGTGTGGTTTTAGGACACTTGTGAGGACCCTTTTCGGGAGTGAAAGGTTTCCTTCTCTATTAGTTCAAGGGAAACACTCTCTGTGTCTGCCTTCCAGTTCATGCTGGTTTTCTGCCAAGCATTTGTTTTCTCCTAGCCCTCTCTAATCGTCAGCTTGCAAAGTAACTCACATATTCCATCTCCTTCTGTCACACTGAGCAGCTGCAGAAAGGCAGCTGACCCATCCACAGTGTAACAAATGTGAGAGAACAGAAAAAGACATCGCCAGCAATATCAGAGATCACAAACAGCCAGGAAGGGCAAAAAGCGGACACTTTTTCAGTTTTACAGTTTAGTTTCATTGCACTGAATTTTCAGACAGAATTTGGTTTTCTTCAAAATTAAATGAGTCCTTCTCAACCTGGAGAAGGTGGCCAGAAATATCATCTTCCTTTTCTTAGTCCTGTCCTGTGTCAGTGTAGTCCCAGTGTCCCTTGATCACAACAGTACAGATCATCGATCTGACCTGTGTAAGACTAGAAAAGCAGAAAAGACCTCAGTCCACCTGTTTTCTGAGACCTCAGTAACTGCCCTGCTTTGACAGCCTGAGGAATTGCATTTTCTGATTGTAAAGGATGCTTTATGCATGAAATACTGTGAGGAACAGAAAGCAATTTTCCTTTCAGAACGTTGGCACCATTACATCCAGCTGGGACGTGGCTGCACAGGAATGCATGAAAATGAAAACTTTCTTAGGAAGAAGGAAATCAGACTAAATGTCCACGGTCATTCCAAAGATGCAGTATGGCTTTGGAAATACAGGTAGGTAGTTTTCCAAATACTGCCTAACTTGCCTCCTCCCTCTGCGCCAGAGGACAGGACATTGGTGTGATTAGAGAGATCAGCTTCTTCATAGCTGGGTTTAACCACAGAGCTTTGAAACAGTGTAATAAGTGAAAGTCATTGTCTGTGGTAAAGATGAAGAGCTGATTCATTTACCTTGTTTTATAGCGGTGTCTTTCAATAAAAAATTCCTTAAAATTTACCTTGTGGAAAGATACTGTGCACAGGGCAGTCTTGAATCTATTTACCTCTGGCATCAATAATACATTGGAAAAAAAAAAAGAAAGCAGGGGGAGAAATCCTTTAATAGCAAATCTTTTGCTCACAGTGACTTTCATGAGCAGCTTGTAGAGAGTTGTCTCTATAGTATGACAGCATACTTCGTCTGTTTGACTTGGTGTATTGGTAGCAGGACAGAAACAGACCAGTCTTGGAACTGAACAGACTGCCCTTCACCCTTGGGACTGGCAATGTTTGCTCACTTGCATTTAAATCAGAAAATATAAATTAGATTTTTACACAAACCGGATCAAAACTTTATATTACTGAAACACTAAGCTCTCGATTTTGAGTGCCATAGATTGGAAAGCTCTCCTATGTTATATGTACAACTCCTCAGCATTGATATTCAGGATATGAATAAATACATACATGGATGAATGCTGCGAGTTGTTGTTTCTTTCCCTTCCCCAAGGCACTTAGTCCCTGCATGACAAATGTAGAAAAAAAATCAAATGTTACCCTTCCTGCCTGAGACAGATTCATTGAGATTCAGAGCAATGAGAAGAACTTTGTTTTCCATTACCTAGTCATGGCTGCTTCTATTTCAAATGAACCAGAAATACTTTTGAGTTTCATCTTTCTAAGTTATTACACTTTCCCCTGCTGGGCTGAATGTAACAAAACTTCAGTTTGTCAAAGGACTGGAGAAACCTTGACATGAAGCTTTTAAAGAGAATGCTTAAGGAGATGTCGATCATGAACGTACGCTTCAGAGGCACCCAGGGCTCCCTCCTCCTTGGCTTTATTCCTGTAGGTGATTTATCTGTGGTTTCTGAACAAGTTTCCAGTCTTCCTTTCATGAAGTGACTGGGATATTCAATCCTCTGATTTTATGCCTCAGTAAAGACCAGTAGTTTTAGCGTGGGAATACTTGTCTCTTTCTGAAAAGCAGAGCACACCCCAGCTGTTAGAACTGGACACTACATTGGGCTCTTCTAATAACCCACTATTTTGGAAAAAAGTGAGATTTTATTCTATGTAAATGGATGGATGTCACTTTCCTGGTGCTGCCAAGTGTATTTCTGTGTGAAATCATATAGCTTCTTAGCCTTAAAAAGTTATTTTTCTGAAATTCAAGCTACCTTCTTATAACATAAGGAAATGTGTCTATCAGGTCAAATTTTCCAGTCAACTTGCCTGAAGTTCTGTCTGCTTTTGCTAGCAGTGTATTTGACCTCTTGCCCTTAGTTTAAAGAAGATATATTGCTTATAGAGACATTTATCTAACAGGAACCTGTAAGAAAAAATTTGGTTTACAGATGACTTGATTCCCTCAAGGTACATGAATCAATCACGTAAATTGCAGAGTGTTCTGCACTTTAGCTTCAATCAATAGGGGATTAAAATTCTAGTTTCAGTGTGAGGAAAATAAATGCCCAAACTGATGCTATTAATAACACCTGGGATTACAAAAAGTGTACTGATGTTTTTAAAATCTCCCCTTTTAGCACTTATGTGTCTTGTTTGGTATTTCCACTGTTCCTTTCTACTGTGAGAGTGAGAACAAGGGAGGAATTTTGACTTATGCTGCCAGGCATTGCTAAAAAGCTTTATTTCCTGCAACTTGGTACCTGTGTGTTGTGTCTGGCTTTGCCTGGCTGCAGCAGAATATTAACATGAAAGTAAAGCGTGTGCAAAATGAAGAAGGATGTAATTTAGCACAAACTTTATGGAGTGTCTCTACCCTGGCACAACTTGAGACCATTTCCTCTTGCCCTATCACTTATTAACTTGGAAGCAGAGACTGAAAACCACCTCCCTTCAACTTCCTTTCAGGTAGTCAACCTCCTTTTCCCAGTTCCCTCAGCCATTTCTCATAAGATTTGTGCTCCTTTTGTTTGCTTCATTTACCACCAAACACAAAGTTTCTGTCAATTGTTTTCATCTCTAATCTATTCTAGGCTTCTCTGATGAAAAATAGTAGCATTAAGAGAATTTGCATTTTCAGTCCAGTACACCTGATACATAACACAGTGCCGTGGGGCAGTTATAAATCAAAATTTTCTAATAAATCACAGGAATGAAATGTTGAAGATTATCAGTATGTAGCTGTTTAGAATTTACTAAAATTACTTCATCATAAAGGCACATCTAACTAGATCCAATAATTAAACTGAACCAAGTTCTCTGCTTACACCTGTTAGGTAATGTCAAACGCAAAGTGATTTTTGTTGTATCTCCAAAAGAAAGCACATTCTCCATAAAAATTAATTTGTTTAACCAGGCTTTCTACTTCCTCATAAGAAATAACTATATTGGCTGTAGACCTGTGGCCATGAAAGTAGCATCTTGTTGAAAATCTTTACTCTCTAAAGCTTTTCTTTTGATCATCAGCACATTGGCTCCATTAATAACTCTTTAGGTTAGTGGAGTGCTTGCTTTGAGAATGGAAAGAATGAACTTCCAACCCCTAACATGCTGTGATCCTGTGAAATTCGGGTGTAAATGCATCCAAACTTTTCCCTTTTCTTCTTTCTTTTCATTTCTCTTTGGTAAGCCGTTTCCAATAGAAAGCCTTGATGATCCTAGTTTTACCAAAACCGTGGATATTTGTTGACTTTTAAAAGGCTAGTGCTAAGGTACTGGTCAGAGCCTCCTTCCTCTGTGTTAATAGCACAGCATTTCAACAATATGGAAATAGCATATCTCTTTAATAGGATAAATTGAAAAGTAGACAATAACACAAAATCAATGCAACTTTGAACCAGGGTAAGCACACAGAACATGATATACTCTGCCTATTTTTAAGTTTTGCATTTTGATGATATAAAACCTGTTTCTCTGTTAGTTAGAAGAAGCCTCTACTAACTTTCTGCTATAAACCAGCAAATCAATACTGCAGTATTTAAGCTGTAATTTTCATCTTAAATTCAGTTTATTTTATGCTGTGTTTTGATTTTGCTTTATGATTATTCCTTTTTTCTATTAACAGTGCAATGTTGCATCTTGAAAATTAGTTCTTATTAATTTAATACATTACTCTGAAGTGCTTGTTAGAGCTCTAGTTTAGTCCAATAGTTCAATAGATACTTAATTCCTGTGTATTTTTGGGGTCAGCCACAAAAAGAGGACAATTTCCTGTGTCATGGGTCACTATTCTTTGGTACCTTAGAAGGTCAGGCTTTGCTATTTTACTTTACTTGGAACAGCAGTCTAGAAGGATCATAAGACACTGCCTCCTGCTGTTCTAAGTACACATAGTTTCTTATTCCTGTGAACTGATAACCAGGACTTGTCTCAAAACTTTATTCCTGTTACTGATATTTACTGAAGATGTTCCACGCCTCCAGTGCCTGGGAAATTGGAAAATTTCTCTTGCTTTCTGTCTAAATGTATTCATGCCCAATTTATTTGTCCTGCATTCGCCTAATTCACAGAATCACAGAATTAACCAGGTTGAAAAAGACCTTTGAGATCATCAAGTCCAACCTATCACCCGACACCATCTAATCAATTAAACCATGGCACTAAGTTTCTTTCTGCTTGGCTGCTCTCCAGCCACTCTGTCCCCAGCCTGTAGTGCTGCATGGGGTTGTTGCGGCCAATGTGTGGGCGTGTTGAATCTCATGCCGTTGGCCTTTGCCCATCTGTCCAGCCTGTCAAGGTCCCTCTGCAGAGCTCTCCTGCCCTCTAACAGATCAGCACCTGCTCCCAGCTTGGTGTCATCTGCAAACTTACTGATGATGGACTCAATCCCTGCATCCAGATCATCAATAAAGATATTGAACAGGATGGGGCCCAGCACTGATCCCTGGGGGACACCACTAGTGACAGGCTGCCAGCTGGATGTGGCACCATTCACCACCACTCTCTGGGCTCGGCCCTCCAGCCAGTTCTTAACCCAGTGCAGAGTGCTGCTGTCCAAGCCACAGGCTGCCAGCTTGGCCAGGAGTTTGCTGTGGGGAACAGTGTCAAAGGCCTTGCTGAAGTCCAGGTAGACTACATCCACAGCCTTCCCCACATCCACCAGGTGGTCACCTGGTCATAAAAGGACATCAGGTTGGTGAGGCAGGGCCTGCCTCTTCTAAATCCATGCTGGCTGGGCCTGATCCCTTGGCCATCCTGTAGGTGCTCTGTGATTGCACACCTGCTCCATAGTCTTGCCGGGCACTGAGGTCAGGCTGACAGGCCTGTAATTCCCTGGCCCCTCCTTCTGGCCCTTCTTGTGGATGGGTGTCACACTGGCCAGCTTCCAGTCATCTGGGACCTCACCAGTGAGCCAGGACTGCTGAAAAATGATGGAGAATAGCTTGGTGAGCCCATCTACCAGCTCCCTCATTACCGTAAGATGGATCCCACCTGGGCCCATAGTAGCTCAGCACTTCCTCTTTGGAAGTGAATAAATGGGGAGAAGGAAGTAATTTTTAATACAATCTTCCCTCATTTTATCATAACAGATTGAGCAAGCTGTGTGTGCCAAATTTCCTTGTGCAAAAGTCCAGCCACATTACTGTTTTTTGATTCACCATGCCCAGTTTGGGTTTTTGAATGTGGGACCCCGCTCTCCTAGAGTACTGCAGGTGAGGTTTCTCCAGGAATAAGGACATCAAAGTGCTGTGAGGTAAGGAGACATGTTTTTTCTCTACATTGTATGTCATAAATTCTTTTAGCTGTTTTTCCCATATCACACCTTGAAATTCTTCTATTGGCCTTGTGGCCCTTGTCTGTAATTATTCCACTTTTGGATGCCAATGTAGATCCTATTTCTGAATTGTTAAAGCATTGCAAGGGCCATCAGGAAATCTACAGAATCCTACTCTCTAGGAAGAGTATCCATTATACAAGAGAAACGGGAGAAATGTTTACTGCTTGACTTAACACCTCCCAGAAAAAACCCCAAGAGTTGCTTCATGTTGTGTGAACCATTTGGGACATCCTGTGAAAGCACCAGAATTAAACAGGAGATTTAGAAACCATTGTATCATTTAAGTAAACTGTGGCTCCTCTGAATTGCTCCAAGCTAATTTGTTGCTTTGGTGAAACCCAATATTTTTATGTGTAACCATATAGCCAGGAGGGAAATGTATACATTAATGCATGTGTACACATAAACCAAAACCAAGCAAATAGTAAAACAGCCACAATTATGTGTTGTGTTTTTGAAGGCTATTAAGAATATACTATGAAGGTAAAATAGGTGCTATACTCACTCATGTCTCTGTAAAATATTGTACTCATTCAAATCAATTATCCTTTTACAGATGTGATTCTATAAAGGGATAATTATTTCATGTCTGAAATTACATCAACAAAACCAATCTATTTTAATTGTTTCTGTATCAGTGAACTGCAGCCCTTTTTTTTTCCTAGCTATGAAACAAATTTAATCAAGTGTGCCAAATAAGAAGTCATTTGTCACTTGAAAGATTAAACTGTTTATTTTTACTGTCAGCCAAAAAAAAAAAAAGTGCCATATGTCTGCATGTATACGTTTTTTGCATCTATAAATGCATCTAATACATCCTGTTGTAAAAATCCACTTGCACTGGAGGATGATGTAGGTGATTTTTCTTTTCTTCCATTACCTTTAATTGAAGCTGCTCTTGAGTATACAAGGACTGTACATGGCAGAGGTCCTGCTGACTCCTTTTTAAAGGTTTCTTTAACCAGGTGAAATTTAAAAATCTCTGCCTGCAAGGTCATTTTTGAAAATCATGTGTGGAACATGAATGATTAAATATTTGCCTTTGTTTTTCTCAGAATTATGTATTGAATAGACTAAATTAATACAATAGTAAGGAAGTTCAGTTTATAAACAGCACATTTTTAGTGAAGTTCAATGAAAAAAATGTAGATATTTCCCCATATACATGAATACAGGAAGTGACCCCAAAGACTTTGCTCCAGCAGAGTGGGTTGCTGTGGATGCACAGACCCATGCAGGATGCACTTTGCAAACCTCAGGCTCCAAAGACAGTGAACTCACGTGGTCTTATGAAGCCAGCAAGCACCAACCAGCGCTCTGCAACCAGCACTGGGAGCTGTGTGTCTGCCCCATCTAGTCCAGATGCGACAGCACTGAGGAAGGCACATCATCAGTCCATGCTTTCTTGTGTTATCTTTGCTGTGAATTATCTATTACATCATGGACTGAGTGCTCCAATTTTGGTGTGTAGCATAGCCAATCCTATTGATGTCTTTCTTTAGCCATATAATGAGGTTTGGATGCTAATGAGCCCTCCCACAGGATTTCCCTGCTAGTGAAGTGCCAGTTCTGCATCCATTTGCATACCAAGATTGCCTCTGGTGTTACTAGCATACTCCTGGGCACAGGAATGTGGCTCACTGTGCTGGTAAATCACTAGACTGTTCCTTGTCAAGAATTTGTCCTGTTCTAGTTTGTGCACTTCCCAGCAATTCCTGAATACAATTCAATAGCTAGCATGGTTTAGGGATCATTCCCCATAGTACTTTGTATGCATCACCTTGTTTTGGGGACTACTGTAGTTTACTAGTGTGGATGCAGGCTGATGTGTAGCACTTGGCTTCAAAGTCCAGGAGCATCTGTTTGTTACTATAGGCAGCCAGCATGTCCCACCACATCCTTTTCTCTATGCCTGTCAACTGCCCTGTGGCACCTGTCGTTTCAAATCTCAGCTACTGCAAGAGACTCTTATTCACTCTTAGCCCAAACCATTTTCAAAAGCCTCCTGCACATCAGGATCATGTCTGTGCTCAGATGTGAGCTAATCCCATCACTCAGTGGCAGGCACAGAGCTCTCTGCCCCTACTGAGGCTTATCCATGAGGCACAGCCTAATTGTAGATCAACAGCTCTTGCATCTCTCAGCCTGTCATTGATATAGCTGCCAACTGAAACATTAACTGTAACAACAAATAGCCAGAATTTTCTCAAGATTATGAGCAGCAGGGATGTATTTCCTGGAGTATTTCTTTCCTAGGCTTTGGAATACAATAATCTGCTAAATTTTGGGTTTAATGAGACAATTGGAAGAGCTGAAATCTACATATGGCATTATAAATCATGTCTATTCAGATATGACTCAGACCTCTGGAGTAGAGGGTAGAGATTTGCAACATGACTCTCATGACTCTTTGTGCACTGATAGCTGGATAATTGGGAAAACAAAGGCCAATTCAGACTCTAATTCACATTGGATTTACCTGCTGTGGGTGAAGAGGTTACCAGCCTGGAAGATAAACTCTTCAACTGTTGTAGCTAAATCAAAGATGATTGTGAATCTGAGTTGTCAACCTGCGTAGTTTACAGCTTAATGTTTTAATGTAAACTGAGATTGATAGTTGTTTACATTTACTGGCAATAGCAAAATCAGCACCACACCTAATCAGTAACCTGGCAGGGGCATTTCAGGATGGCAGGATTCTAAATCACCCAGGCACAAAGTGCCCAATCTTGTGAAAAAGTTGGCTTTAAGGACAGGGCTGTAATATCTGACTCTGAATTCACAAGCCCATGTTCATCAACCCTGTGGAATTCAGTGGACTAATGAAAAATAGCTGACCTGTGGTATTGTGATTGGTAGTTTTCTCACACACATTTTCTTTGCATATCTCTTGATCTCATCAGAGATCTTGTCAAATCAGATAACTGCAGTAGATTCATTGAAGTGGGTGAAAAGAACTGGATAATTAAAACCCAATTAGTGCAATGACAGTTATACCTAAGCATTTGGGGGAAACCTTTAAAGAAAATATATTGATATAAATATATATATTGATATGATATCTTTAGGAAATTAATTGATATTTGTCAGAATATTTGATTAATTGATATTTGTCAGAATAAAACAGGTTCCCCAGAATAATTTAAAGTCTTCTTTGGTACAATATGAGATTCTCTAATTTAGCCAACATTGTGAGAAATTGCTACTTAAGAGGAATAAATCAGATATCATTAAAGAACTGTGAACTAAGTAGGGATGAAATGAAAGGAAATTGTACAGTAGAGTGTGGTGAGGAGTAAATTATGACAAGGGAATAGACATCTCTGGCTTTGGAAACTAATATTCAAAAGCATACACTAACAGACTATAGAAAGAGCAGGGGAAAACTTAAGAAAACTGCTTATGCGAAAAATAAAGAAGCACTTTCATCTCAGAGCAGATTAGGGCTATAATTTAGGAAGTTTGATGGCCAGAGGGTGAAGATGGCCTTAGGTATATCAGAGGAGTGTGATCACCTTGATTTATTTTGCAACGTGCTGGGCTAACACTGAGTAAAATTCACAGGCTCTGGAATCCAGACCCAGGTTTGCAAGGGACTCCTATCAGAGTTTGATGTGAAAAAAGGAATTTAATAAAAGTATCAATGCTAGTCTGTCATTCAAGATCTATGAAGAACCCAAGGCTTGTTTATCCATTAGTTAAACAGATGTAACAGACCTTATCTGCTTCAAAGAGGATTCATAAGATACAGCAATTGGTAAATACTGTGAAGACCTTTGATGGTTGAAATTGAAAATATTATTTTCACTAGATCTATCCAACTACCCAATTACTGTTTGGGAGGACACGAGGGAGAAGACCAAAAAGATTTTATCAAAACTGAGGTTCTTTGCTATAATTAAACTGAGACTCAAATATAAAAAAATAACAACAGGCTGAGAAGGAATGTATTCAAATAGTTATCCTCCAAACATAAAATGATCTAAAAATGTTTTTAAAAGTATGTCAGAAAAGATAGGCAAGGGCCTTTCTGTCAGATAAACTGTTTCTGTGTCAGGACTAATGGAAGCAGTGTATCAGGTTAGGAAAGCAGAGTCTCAGAACTATTGAAAATACAGGGGAATGGTAAATGTGTTTTGATACCATCCAAAGATGTAGGTGTCCCTGAAGAGCTTACTGCAGAGGTAAGTGTAGGACACAATTCAATTCCATGTAATTGCAGTGAAGGCAAGATTGAAACCACCTAAATTAAGACTGAATTTAGACGAAAGCTCTACAGAATTTGAATAACAGCAGCCGACAGTGTTCTTGTTATCCTCCTATATGTTCATTGTCTATGTGACTGTTTGGTCAGCCCCAAACTTCCTTATCCATATAAATGTGAACATTGTGCATCTCTATTGTCAAGCATTCAGATCAGGTTGAGTTCCATGTTGCCTTTAAGATCCCTTGATACTCAAATTTGGGTATTGATGCCTAATTCATCTGGCACATAGTGCTATGCTTGCAGGAGCCTTTTGCCATGGATATATCCGTGTGGCTGACAGATGGCAGATGTTCAAGACCATGAAGAAGACAGTACATAGAAAGCAGGAATTTAACCTTCCCTGATGTGAATAATTTCAAGTCTCTGTGTCTCATGTTGTTAGCCATCATGCTCCAAGGACATGCACTGCATCCCTCTAGATGGACAACTAGGAGTTCAAAATCTCTGAGTCTAGAATGACTCCATTTTTAGAAAATAGGTGAGACTTCTGTCTGGACTAATAAGCCTTGTTGCAGGAGAAAGCAAAAGTAGGTTTTGTTTAGCCCTGAGCACTACTGTAGTAACAGTTCAACAGTTAGGAATTTCTGTGCTACACACCTGTTTGTGAAAAGGACCTGCCAGACTGACCTCCCTTGACATTAAAGTTTTCTCCCATTGTGCAGCCTTGTTTAAAAATGCCTCTCTGCATGCATTTGCTATGTGCTTTTCCATCTGTCTTCTAGAAAAGGAAAAGAAAATGAGATTTGAATACAATGGAAAACCTGCTTCCATGATTAAAGGCAACATAATGATTTTCTAGCAGGAGACTCATATACCTTTAGATCAATAGAGTTGCATTTGCTTGCTGTGATGAGACAACAAGCCACCTATGGCTGGCAGAGGCTGGATCAGCTGGCTGGCTGCAGAATTCTTGAAGCATGTGTTATAAAAAAGAACAAATCTGTCCTGTCAGCTGTTTCAACAATAAATCCTGTGCTGGGCAGTACATGGATATTGTGCCACAAGCGACTTCCTACCTAACATCTCAGCCTGAACCAAGGAGGAGAGGTGCCATGCTAGACCTTGTTCTCACCAAGAGGGAGGTGAATATGAAGCTCACGCACAGACTTGGCTGCAGCAACCATGAGATGGTGGAGTTTGAGATCCTCAGGGTGTTGAAGAAGAGTGTTCATCAAGCTTGAAGCCTTTGACCTTGGTCTCCTCAGGAGCCTCCTTGCTATAGTGCCATGGGATGAATCCCTGGAGGGATTGGAAGCCCAGGAAAGGCTGGGCAATTTTCAAGGATTGTCCCCTCCAGGCTCAGAGGCAATGCTTCCCTAAAAAGAGGAAATCAGGCAAAAATGCCAGGAGGCTTATGTGGATGAATAAGGAACTCCTGGTCAAAATCAAATACAAATGGGGAGCCCACAAAGAGTGGAAGCAAGGACAGGTTACCAGCTCTCTTAGACTCCTGGCTCTCCAGGCTCGGCACTTCTTTTGATGTGTGCATTTTATTTTTAAGCCCCAAAAGGATTCCTGTTAGCCTGACCTTTGCTGCAACCCACACCGAGATAGCAATATCACACCCTGCTATACTGGACATTGAGGCCACTGCACTGTTGGGAAACAAAATCAGATTGGTTCAAAAAGCCCAGAGAGAGATTTAACAACTATTTCTCTTGGCTTCAACAGAAATTTTTCAGTAGCTAAACAAAAAAAAAAAAAAATTCCAGCCTGGATTTTTAAGTTTTATCTTTCAGTCTTATCCTATTTACGTCTTCACCAGGTACATGAAAGAAATCCTTAAAACCTAATATATTCTCCTAACCCCTAACCCTAATCCCTAACACTAACCCTTAACCCCAACCCTAACCCTAAACCCTAACCCCAACCCCAACCCCAACCCCTAACCCCTAACCCTACCCCCAACCCCAACCCTACCCCTAACCCAACCCTAACCCCTACCCCTAACCCCTAACCCTACCCCTAAACCCTAACCCCAACCCTAACCCTAAACCCTAACCCCAACCCCAACCCCTAACCCTAACCCCTAACCCCTAACCCTACCCCCAACCCTACCCCTAACCCCTAACCCTACCCCTAAACCCTAACCCCAACCCTAACCCTAAACCCTAACCCTAAACCTAACATTAAACCATAACCCTAATCATAACCCTAACCCCAACCCTAACCCGTAACCCCTAACCCCTAACCCTAAACCCTAACCCCTGAACCATAGCCCTAACCCCTGACCCTAACGCTACCGCTAACCTTAACCCTAAACCCTAACTTTAGCCCCTAACCGTAACCCCTAACCCTAACGGCTCCCTAACGCTAACTTCTAACCCTAAACGTTAACTCTAACCCATAACCCCTAACCTCAACACAAACCCTAACCTCCTCCTCCTCCAACAGTCCAACAACAGCAACTCCTCCTCCAATGGTCCAACAACAACTCCTCCTCTTGCCACGGTCCAACAACAGCTCCTCCTCCTTCAACGTCGAACAACAACTCCTCTTCCTCCTCCTTCAACAGTCCAACAACTCCTCCTCCTCCTCCAACGGTCCAACAACAACTACACCAACTAACCCTATCCCTAAAAAATCCAACTAAAACTTCCCCAGAATATCCTGCAGAGTCCCCGAGATGCCTCTATAGGCCTACCAATTCCCTTTGATACCCCCAGATCCACCTTACATGCCAACATTCCCCTTGAAGAGGGGCAGCAAGACTGACAGGTTACAGGGCTTCTCCCACCCCTGTGTGTTGGGAGCGGCTCAGCTGGCCTCTATTCAGAGGTTTTACCATTCGGCGTATTAAAAAAATTAAAATAGTAGATTTTCCTTTGTGTGTGTTGTGGGCTTTTTTATTTACAGATACACATTTTATATTTCTGTTTCAAAATCCCATGTGGCTCCACTTAGGATTTGCTTTTATATTCTAGAAGCTTTTCTAGATAGTAGAGGAAATACAGTGGGGGTCAACCCAAAGCCTTTTTTCTTACAAATTAATACCATCCTGTCATATCCAGATAAACCAGAGAGCTTTGTCTCTGCTGGAACACCTCACGCTCATACACAGTTTTCCGGGGGTTTTAATCCCCTCCAAGAATGTTCCAGGCATTTCAAACTTTCAGGGCTGCAAGCAGCCTTTTGGGGAGGCTGCCCCCATCCCTCACTCACCTGCTCCTCTGCTGCATCCTCAGCCACCCCCACAGGGCATCACAGAATGAAAGACAGAGACAGCTGAGGGGCTGCCCTCCTTTTTTTTATCACCCCAAGCCAGGGACACCCTTTTCAGTGAGATTTGCACCTTCAGCACACAGCTGAGTTTTTGCTCTGCTACTCTGAAGCTGTTGCACAGGCCTGCATCTGCAAGCATATCGCATGTTCCCTGGGATTTACTACCCTGAGATCACCTTGCAGTCGGTGCATTTCTCACTGGCAATCACCAATCTCTTCCGTCTGTTGCTCTAATAAATTAAAACTTTTATGGTTTCAGCTTTCGGAACCTGTGTCAGACCAAGTCCTTGCTAGGGCACCAGAAATGAGACAAACCTTGATTCTGTCAAATACTTCTAGTAAGAGTCCTGGTACACTTACATGGGCAGCCATCAGGATGGCACCTGTGAGGTGACATCAGCCCAGCTCTGGAGCTGCGCATTCTGAGTAGCTGAGAACTAGGAAACTTGAGAGGGCATTAGGAGCACTAGGAAGGGAATTTGAAATTACTGGGAACACTGGGAGGGACAGGAAGAACACAGGGGCATTACTAGGAGAGCACTTAAGAGTTACTGGGAGCAAACCCCTCCTGACTTTTCCAGAGCACTACAGACCAACAACCTCCCTACCCCCACTGTAATTTGCCTGCAGCCCCCCTCTGCTCTTCTTCCTGCCCCCTGCCACTGCCCCCACACCAGGTCGAGGAACTCCATCACTAGTAGGGCCA
Source organism: Indicator indicator (assembly GCF_027791375.1). NCBI lineage: Eukaryota > Metazoa > Chordata > Aves > Piciformes > Indicatoridae > Indicator > Indicator indicator. Next base: position 17,967,922 of record NC_072021.1, on the reverse strand, counting down.
CGGCAGAGCCCTGCAGCTGGTACAGAGGAACCCCAGAGAGCAGCAGAGGCTGGCACTAACCTTGTGCACACAGAGGAAAAGTGCTAGGAGTCCAAAAGGAGCCAAGGAAAGCCCACTTTGGCAGAGCCACTGTCCTTTCAAGGGGAAGAAAAGAGCAGCAAACATCCAACAACAAGAGCTGCAAAAATTCAACTCACCCTAACCCTAAAAATCCAAATAAAAATTCCCCAGGAGTGGTGGGTCTGGAAGGGCACTGGAAAGGGTGTCTAGGCTTTAATGGGAGCACTAGGAGCAACTGGGAGGCCACTGGGTGTTCCCTTCATGTGTTAGCCCCCAATGCTTTTGTTTGCCTCTGTGCAGCTTGTAAAGCACCTTTTTTTCACATGCTTAGACATGGCTGTAAGTGCTGCCAGGAAAGAGCTAGCCCAGAATTGCAAGCTCCATTTAGACTCTCTCCTCAAAAGAGACCAAAGGGACAAAGAAATTTGGTTCTAGGAGGTTCCCTTCATGTGTTAGCCCCCAATGCAATTTTTTTTGTCTCCGTGCAGCCTGTAAAGCACTTTTTTCCACATGCTTAGACATGGCTGTAAGTGCTGCCAGGAAAGAGCTAGCCCAGAATTGCAAGCTCCATTTAGACTCTCTCCTCAAAAGAGACCAAATGGAGAAAGAAATTTGGTGCTAGGAGGTTCCCTTCATGTGTTAGCCCCCAATGCTTTTGTTTGTCTCCGTGCAGCCTGTAAAGCACTTTTTTCCACATGCTTAGACATGGCTGTAAGTGCTGCCAGGAAAGAGCTAGCCCAAAATTGCAAGCTCCACTTAGACTCTCTCCTCAAAAGAGACCAAATGGATAAAGAAATTTGGTGCTAGGAGGTTCCCTTCATGTGTTAGCCTCCAATGCTTTTGTGTGTGAAGGGATTTTGGTTTGAAGGAGTTTGGTGTGAAGGGGGTATGATGTGAAGGGAGTCTGGTGTGAGGGTATTTGGTGTGAAGGGAGTTTGGGTGAAGAGAGTATGGTGTGAAAGGAGGTCGGTGTGGAGGGAGTTTGATGTGAAGGAGTTTGGTGTGAAGGAGTTTGGTGTGAAGGGATTTCGGTCTGAAAGATGTTTGGTGTGAAGGGGGGTTTGGAGTGAAGGGAGTTTGGTGTGAAGGAATTTCGTATGAAGGAAGTTTGGTGTGAAGGGAATTTGGTCTTAAGGGGTTTGGTGTGAAGGGATTTTGGTGTGAAGGAATTTGGTGTGAAGGGAGCTTGGGGTGAAGGACTTTGGGGTGAGGGAGTTTTATGTGAAGGGAGTTCGGTGTAAGAGAAGTTTGGTGTGAAGGAGGTTGATGTGAAGGGAGTTAGGTGTGAAGGGTGTTTGTTGTGAAGGAGTTTGGTGTAATGGACTTCGGTGTGAATGAGTTTTGTGTGAAGGAGTTTGGTGTGAAGGGTTTTTGGTGTGAAGGGGTTGGGTGTGAAGGAGTTTGATGTGAAGCTAACCCTAACCCTAATGCTAAACCTAACCCTAACCCTAAACCCTAACCCTAACCCAAACCCTAACCCTTACCTTAAACACCAACCCTAACCCTCACCCTCACCCGTACCCTAACCCTAACCCTAACCCTAACCCTCACCCGTACCCTAACCCTAACCCTAACCAAAACCCTAACCCTAAACTTAACACGAAACCTAACCCTAACCCCAACCCTAACCCTAAACCCTAACCCTAACACTAACCTTAACTGTAACCCTAAACATATTCCAATCAGCATACAGTAATGGGTGTGTGAACAATGTATGTTAGCCAATTGCAGGTTAATGTTACCCACGTGGACAGCACATAATACTATAAAAGCCTGTGTCTTATAATAAATGAGCAAGATTCTGAACTCATATTGGGCCTGTGTCTTGACTCTGGCTGAGCAGGACTTTAACTCCTATTGAGTCCGTGTTCTGACTCTGGACAATCTGCTACATTTGGCGCCCGAACAGGGACAAATCAGGACGTCTCTATTAAGGATCTAATTGCATCGCAACAAGAAGACAGGCTATGCTGAGAAGCTGTGGCAGAAGCTGGCAGAGAAACGAGTTGCTCTGCGACTATTTCTGACCCTCAACAGGAGTGGCACTGCGAGGCAAAAGCGGCAGTAGCTGGGTGTGAAGTTATGTCTCACCTCCTGGAACCCCATGTCGGAAAAAGGTGCGGACGGGGGACAAGGAGATTGAAGCTGGTGGCATCCTAGAGGGAGAGCAGGAATTCAACCGAGCGTGCCAGTTGTTGGACCTGCTACAGAAGACCACTTAACCAAGTATGAGTTGGGAGGTGGCGTTCACGCTATTGCTTGCTAAGCAAGGTGCTAGTGTGAGCATGAAGAGGCTCAAAGAGCTCTGTCAATGGGTAAAAGAAAAAGGACATTTGAAGGACCCTGAACTCACGTTTAGTATCACAGAGAAGCAAGAGGCAGGTATGGATGAAGTGTGAACGGGATTAAGAGCAGAAGGCACTCGCCCCATCAGAGCCCCGCAGACAAGACAAGATGGACACCCAGATGCAGGTTGCTGGACAAGCGGCAACACCACATCCCAGCCTGCCCGGCCTGGCTGTGGCATGGCCTCGCCACCAGCCTCTGGCGGCTGGAGTCCAGCCAAGGGCAGGGCAGCACCGACCCACTGCCGCTGCCATGGGCAAGGGACCCAGGGTCCCCACCTCAGCCGAGAGAACTGCGCTGCGGCCTGCCCCCAAGGCGTGCGGCCCCGCAGGAGATTCCCCGCAGCCTGCATCATAGGAATCTGCCTGGCCCGGACCCGTACCTATTAAGGTGAGGCACCAGGAACATAATGGGACAGAATCTAACAAAAGAAATAGGATTTAGTCATTGGAATTTGGGAAATGCTCCTAAAGCACAGAGGTATAAAAGCTAGTGACTATGATTTAAAGAGGCTGCTTCTATGGGGGAAGCAGTAAGGAATTTGTTTTGCAGCTCCACCTTTAGTGTTGCTGCACAGCAGAAGCTGGCTAATTATTTATGGTATGCCTTAACGAAAGGAGATAAAGAACTCAAGCAAGAACAAGGTAAAAAGGAGGAGGAATTTAAAACAGAGCTAAAAGAAATGGGAATTGAGCTGAGTGTGGGAGAGATAACTAAAGCAGTGGATGACATACCAGCAGTCTCCGTGCCCACGCCCCTGCCCCTAGCTGCCCAGCTGCTCCCTTGGTGCCAGAGGAAAAGGGTGCTAGAGAGTAGAAAATCATCTTCCTAATGAGCAACTTAAAATCCCTATGAAGTGGAAAAGTCCCCGAGACTTTGTTCAATTGTCATTGGTCTTCCTTAACGATCCTCAACAGCAGCAGTAATTTTCCTCCCCCACCATCTGACAGTGAGGAAGAAGGTGAGAAGGAGATCTCACCCCGGGCTGTAAGGTCGCAAAAGACTGTGGGGGGAGGAGAATGTCGACTTTTACCTCCCTGTGGTCTAACTGTAACCCCTCCATCATTATCGATACTTTGGCAGCTAGTTCACCAGAAAGCTGCTTCAGGGGGTGACTTGAAAGTGCCACATACCACTCCAGTGCAGACGCATTCCCTTATGAGTGTTTCTGATAACTCTAGTGAGCCCATGACTTTCCCTGTGGAAAAAGCAGCTCCAGGGATTAGTCAGCAGCTTAATCACCAGTTTGGGCTCGAAAGTTGTACAGGACTTGCACACAAGAAAGTAAACTGTTTTGAATACTCTTAGGGATATTGTTAAAGAGCAGTGGAAAAGCATGGTTCAGGAGCCTTTCAGCTTTAGTGGATGCTCTTTTCGGCAACCAAGCTCCACCTTTCTAACATGACCCAGGAATCTGGGATAAGATCAGAGCTAAGTTTTGGGACTGTGCTAAGAAGGAAGATAAAATCAGAGAGATTAAAGCAGTGCCCAACACTTGAGGTTGCCTTAGAAAAGCAAGTGGGAAACGCTGATTGCTAGAGTTTTGTGTGCCTTGGGAAATCCTGCTGTGAATGAGGTGCTAACAGCCTGCACGCATAAACATCCAGAGACTGGTAGTGAAGCTTTTTGTAGTTTCTCCCCCCAGCCTTTGAATTTTCAAACTGCACGGACATCAGTGCGGGAGTGGAGGAAGCAGAAGGCCCCTGAATGGGACATTAGGAGCCTCAGAGCAGTGACGCCAGCCTGCCCTTAGGCCTGAACCTGGTAACACCGCGGGAGCAGCGGCAGCGCGATGGCAGAGCAACGGCCGCTCGCTATCATAGAATCATAGGATCAGTCAGGGTTGGAAGGGACCATAAGGATCATCTAGTTCCAACCCCCCTGCCATGGGCAGGGACACCTCACACTACATGAGGCTGGCCAGAGCCTCATCCAGCCTGGCCTTAAACACCTCCAGGGATGGGGCCCCAACTACCTTCCTGGACAACCCATTCCAGTCTCTCATCATCACTCTGTGGCCTCAGTCAACATCGTCATAATCAAGTACTGCGGCAAGTGGGACTGCAAGTAGCCCCGGAAAAGGTGCATCGATCAGCACCTTGGAAATATCTTGGGTGGTCTATTAACGACAGCATCGTTGTCCCCCAGAAAACTACGTTTAAGACTGAGTTAAAAACTCTTGCTGATATCCAGACCCTTATGGGAGATTTGCAGTGGATCAGATTTAGAGTCACTGAGACCCCTACTCAAAGGCTCTGAAGCAGCAAGCAGAGCAGAGCATTCACCAAGAGGAGCCAGGCTGAGAAGAGGATGAAGAGGAGTTCTTGGGGATGTCACCTCTGCCTTGTGCAAACATCAAATTTCCAGAAGCAGTAGAGAATGAATCTGCCCCTGCAGACCTGGAGGAAAGCTACCCCACTGCTCCTAAGAGACCCTCAGAGGAGAGCTGGGCTGTCCTCCCTCCGGAGCCAGCCCCAGCAGTGGGGAGCCCCTCTGAGAGCAGTGAAAGCATCTCCCTTGTGACTCAAATTGCAAACTACAGCAAAACCCTCAAAATCTGCTCATCCTTCTGCAACTGCATGGCAGTCAGCAGCATCCTCAGAGCCAGCAGAGCTACAGAGCTCAAAGAGGTGAAGAGCAGAGCGCAGGGCAGGACAGAGACTCTGAAAGAGGAAGGACCAATGGATCTCTAAGTCTCTGAGCTGAACTCGGATATGGGAAGTACACCCCCTCCAACAATGGCAAGAAAAGTTCCAGAATTGACATCAGCGAGGACTCAGCTGCAGCTGCCCACAGAGGTGAATTGGTGGCAGCAGCGGCTTCAGGCACTTACATGAGAGCATTTCTGTCCTGCCAAGCCCCCAAGGATTGAGCTGCAACTCAAATATAGCTGTTTTTTTCAAACGTTTTACAGACTCATAGTTAGCAGCAATTAAAGGAATTCTACAGAGTCAAAAAAAAAAAAAAGAAAAAAAAAGTGCCTCCCACCCTCCCTCCCTTCTTTCCCATCCACCCCCCACCTCCTCCCCCCCCCCCCCCGCTTCTTTCCCATCCTACTTTCCCCCCCCACTCCTTCCCTTCTCCCTCATCTCACTCCCTTGTTTTGCAGCTGTTGCAGGTCTGCACAAACCTGTGTTCTAATTTTAAAGTAACAGTGTTAAGTTTTCTTAAGAAAGGTATCTCGCCATTTTATATGTATTGTTTTTATCATTATTTCTGATTGTAAGGCATTTGGGAAATTTATTATTTTAGTGTTTGCAATTGTTGTGTTTTCACAATGAGCACTCCTATGACAAATTTGGTACTTTGGTAATAAGGTATATTAAGTGTTATAGAAAATGAAGTTTGCTTATAAGTTTTTAGTTATTGTGTTAAAGTATTTTTTCTAATCAAGCATAATACTGTGTAAGTGCTACTGGTTTTATGAGTTTATAGGCTAAAAGGTTTTCTTTTCTTTTTTCTGGTTCGAACCTCTTTTTTTTTGAGTCTGCCAGCAAATTTCAAAAAAGAGCTCTATCTATATGGTAAATAAGTTTTCATTTTGAAAAGCGCACATTATCCTTTTTTTTTGTTTGTTGTTTTCTTGCACATTACATTGATGGTTTAATTCTCACGTAATTTTTTAAGTTTTTAGGACCTTTTTTGATATTAACAGGACATAAGACTTTATTTTAGGAATGTTATAGAGTGTTGGTTTGGGTTTTGTGTTTCTAAAGGTTTTAAGATAAGGTTATAAGAATATGAAAAGTGACAAGAAAAACAAATTCTTTTCCTTTTTTGGTACAGAGGTTTACCCTAGGCAAAACTCAGGGCTAGGAAAGGGATTCATCTTTTCCCACCTACAGGTTTTCCTGATGCCAGCATGGCTAGGCCCAGTGCAAGACTCAAAGGATGGGACAAACAGCAGCGCCAGTGAAGCTGACAATCAGCTGACCACTGAGTCTGACCACAGTGCCTGTTTAACTGAGATCAGAAGCGTCGACCTGAAGCTGACCGCACGAGTGTCCCCCAAGGAAATATCTCATTTGGGACTGAATGTCTCAATGCCTTAATGTCATGTAATTAGAGAATATGTTTATGTGCATTTATATGTTAAGTCACCAAAATGTTACAGTTAAGCAATGTTTAGCCAGGAACAGACAAATGGCCCAGCCTATATATCTGGTAAAGTTAATTCGTTATTGCAGTTGTGGGCTATCACTCATGTTCCCATTATTCCCCATTCCCCTACATGGCACACAGAAGCAACTTTTGCAAAAACAAAAAGGGGGAATGGCAGGAGATTCTCCAGAGGCCCGGTTAAACAAAGCTATGTATGTTTTAAACCTTTTGC